>NC_142250.1:6943164-7311691 GCF_052056855.1 Sturnus vulgaris
TCTCGCAGCTGAGAAGGACCGTGGAGGCTAGCGGCGAATTCGGAGAGCTCTTCGCTGCACTGCGCCGCTCGCAAGCGGCTTTCGTTTCTTCGCCTTCTGCCGTCCGGGCGAGAGCTGAACTCGAGCGGTCAGTTTGCCAGCTCTGCCCAACAGCGTGTTCTCAGTTCTGCGGGCAAGCACGCCCTCTTGCCTTGGGCCCCGAGAGCAAAGTCCTCCGAGCGAGCACTCGACTCAGTGCCAATGCACCCGGAAGGGACGCTCTCGCTCGTCTTTCCAAGGAGCGATTCCTAACAGCAGAAGCAGCAGAGGCACAAACTGCACGACGAGAAGGGGACAACGTAGAACACGTCTCTGTCCTGGCACATTTGCGTGTGCGATACTTCCCTCCGGCTCTTCGGGCCTTGCGAAGCTCCGTGTACTGCGAGCGCTGCTACTCGCAGCTGAGAAGGACCGTGGAGCTAGCGGCGAATTCGGAGAGCTCTTCGCTGCACTGCGCCGCTCGCAAGCGGCTTCGTTCTTCGCCTTCTGCCGTCCGGCGAGAGCTGAACTCGAGCGGTCAGTTGCAGCTCTGCCCAACAGCGTGTTCTCAGTTTCTGCGGGCAAGCACGCCCTCTTGCCTTGGCCCCGAGTGCAAAAGTCCCGAGCGAGCACTCGACTCAGTGCAATGCACCCGGAAGGACGCTCTCGCTCGTCTTTCAAGGAGCGATTCCTAACAGCAGAAGCAGCAGAGGCACAAACTGCACGACGAGAGGGGACAACGTAGAACACGTCTCTGTCCTGGCACATTTGCGTGTGCCATACTTCCCTCCGGCTCTTCGGGCCTTGCGAAGCTCTGTGTACTGCGAGCGCTGCTACTCGCAGCTGAGAAGGACCGTGGAGCTAGCGGCGAATTCGGAGAGCTCTTCGCTGCACTGCGCCGCTCGCAAGCGGCTTCGTTCTTCGCCTTCTGCCGTCCGGCGAGAGCTGAACTCGAGCGGTCAGTTGCAGCTCTGGCCCAACAGCGTGTTCTCAGTTCTGCGGGCAAGCACGCCCTCTTGCCTTGGCCCCGAGAGCAAAGTCCCGAGCGAGCACTCGACTCAGTGCAATGCACCCGGAAGGACGCTCTCGCTCGTCTTTCAAGGAGCGATTCCTAACAGCAGAAGCAGCAGAGGCACAAACTGCACGACGAGAGGGGACAACGTAGAACACGTCTCTGTCCTGGCACATTTTGCGTGTGCGATACTTCCCTCCGGCTCTTCGGGCCTTGCGAAGCTCTGTGTACTGCGAGCGCTGCTACTCGCAGCTGAGAAGGACCGTGGAGCTAGCGGCGAATTCGGAGAGCTCTTCGCTGCACTGCGCCGCTCGCAAGCGGCTTCGTTCTTCGCCTTCTGCGCCGTCCGGCGAGAGCTGAACTCGAGCGGGTCAGTTGCAGCTCTGCCCAACAGCGTGTTCTCAGTTCTGCGGGCAAGCACGCCCTCTTGCCTTGGCCCCGAGAGCAAAGTCCCGAGCGAGCACTCGACTCAGTGCAATGCACCCGGAAGGACGCTCTCGCTCGCCTTTCAAGGAGCGATTCCTAACAGCAGAAGCAGCAGAGGCACAAACTGCACGACGAGAGGGGGACAACGTAGAACACGTCTCTGTTCCTGGCACATTTGCGTGTGCGATACTTCCCTCCGGCTCTTCGGGCCTTGCGAAGCTCTGTGTACTGCGAGCGCTGCTACTCGCAGCTGAGAAGGACCGTGGAGCTAGCGGCGAATTCGGAGAGCTCTTCGCTGCACTGCGCCGCTCGCAAGCGGCTTCGTTCTTCGCCTTCTGCCGTCCGGGCGAGAGCTGAACTCGAGCGGTCAGTTGCAGCTCTGCCCAACAGCGTGTTCTCAGTTCTGCGGGCAAGCACGCCCTCTTGCCTTGGCCCCGAGAGCAAAGTCCCGAGCGAGCACTCGACTCAGTGCAATGCACCCGGAAGGACGCTCTCGCTCGCCTTTCAAGGAGCGATTCCTAACAGCAGAAGCAGCAGAGGCACAAACTGCACGACGAGAGGGGGACAACGTAGAACACGTCTCTGTCCTGGCACATTTGCGTGTGCGATACTTCCCTCCGGCTCTTCGGGCCTTGCGAAGCTCTGTGTACTGCGAGCGCTGCTACTCGCAGCTGAGAAGGACCGTGGAGCTAGCGGCGAATTCGGAGAGCTCTTCGCTGCACTGCGCCGCTCGCAAGCGGCTTCGTTCTTCGCCTTCTGCCGTCCGGCGAGAGCTGAACTCCAGCGGTCAGTTTGCAGCTCTGCCCAACAGCGTGTTCTCAGTTCTGCGGGCAAGCACGCCCTCTTGCCTTGGCCCCGAGAGCAAAGTCCCGAGCGAGCACTCGACTCAGTGCAATGCACCCGGAAGGACGCTCTCGCTCGCCTTTCAAGGAGCGATTCCTAACAGCAGAAGCAGCAGAGGCACAAACTGCACGACGAGAGGGGGACAACGTAGAACACGTCTCTGTCCTGGCACATTTGCGTGTGCGATACTTCCCTCCGGCTCTTCGGGCCTTGCGAAGCTCCGTGTACTGCGAGCGCTGCTACTCGCAGCTGAGAAGGACCGTGGAGCTAGCGGCGAATTCGGAGAGCTCTTCGCTGCACTGCGCCGCTCGCAAGCGGCTTCGTTCTTTGCCTTCTGCCGTCCGGCGAGAGCTGAACTCCAGCGGTCAGTTGCAGCTCTGCCCAACAGCGTGTTCTCAGTTCTGCGGGCAAGCACGCCCTCTTGCCTTGGGCCCCGAGAGCAAAGTCCCGAGCGAGCACTCGACTCAGTGCAATGCACCCGGAAGGACGCTCTCGCTCGCCTTTCAAAGAGCGATTCCTAACAGCAGAAGCAGCAGAGGCACAAACTGCACGACGAGAAGGGGACAACGTAGAACACGTCTCTGTCCTGGCACATTTGCGTGTGCGATACTTCCCTCCGGCTCTTCGGGCCTTGCGAAGCTCTGTGTACTGCGAGCGCTGCTACTCGCAGCTGAGAAGGACCGTGGAGCTAGCGGCGAATTCGGAGAGCTCTTCGCTGCACTGCGCCGCTCGCAAAGCCGGCTTCGTTCTTCGCCTTCTGCCGTCCGGCGAGAGCTGAACTCCAGCGGTCAGTTGCAGCTCTGCCCAACAGCGTGTTCTCAGTTTCTGCGGGCAAGCACGCCCTCTTGCCTTGGCCCCGAGAGCAAAGTCCCGAGCGAGCACTCGACTCAGTGCAATGCACCCGGAAGGACGCTCTCGCTCCGTCCTTTCAAGGAGCGATTCCTAACAGCAGAAGCAGCAGAGGCACAAACCTACACGACGAGAAGGGGACAACGTAGAACACGTCTCTGTCCTGGCACATTTGCGTGTGCGATACTTCCCTCCGGCTCTTCGGGCCTTGCGAAGCTCCGTGTACTGCGAGCGCTGCTACTCGCAGCTGAGAAGGACCGTGGAGCTAGCGGCGAATTCGGAGAGCTCTTCGCTGCACTGCGCCGCTCGCAAGCGGCTTCGTTCTTCGCCTTCTGCCGTCCGGCGAGAGCTGAACTCCAGCGGTCAGTTGCAGCTCTGCCCAACAGCGTGGTTCTCAGTTCTTGCGGGCAAGCACGCCCTCTTGCCTTGGCCCCGAGTGCAAAGTCCCGAGCGAGCACTCGACTCAGTGCAATGCACCGGAAGGACGCTCTCGCTCGTCTTTCAAGGAGCGATTCCTAACAGCAGAAGCAGCAGAGGCACAAACTGCACGACGAGAAAGGGGACAACGTAGAACACGTCTCTGTCCTGGCACATTTGCGTGTGCGATACTTCCCTCCGGCTCTTCGGGCCTTGCGAAGCTCCGTGTACTGCGAGCGCTGCTACTCGCAGCTGAGAAGGACCGTGGAGCTAGCGGCGAATTCGGGAGAGCTCTTCGCTGCACTGCGCCGCTCGCAAGCGGCTTCGTTCTTCGCCTTCTGCCGTCCGGCGAGAGCTGAACTCCAGCGGTCAGTTGCAGCTCTGCCCAACAGCGTGTTCTCAGTTCTGCGGGCAAGCACGCCCTCTTGCCTTGGCCCCGAGAGCAAAGTCCCCCGAGCGAGCACTCGACTCAGTGCAATGCACCCGGAAGGACGCTCTCGCTCGTCTTTCAAGGAGCGATTCCTAACAGCAGAAGCAGCAGAGGCACAAACTGCACGACGAGAAGGGGACAACGTAGAACACGTCTCTGTCCTGGCACATTTGCGTGTGCGATACTTCCCTCCGGCTCTTCGGGCCTTGCGAAGCTCCGTGTACTGCGAGCGCTGCTACTCGCAGCTGAGAAGGACCGTGGAGCTAGCGGCGAATTCGGAGAGCTCTTCGCTGCACTGCGCCGCTCGCAAGCGGCTTCGTTCTTCGCCTTCTGCCGTCCGGCGAGAGCTGAACTCGAGCGGTCAGTTGCAGCTCTGCCCAACAGCGTGTTCTCAGTTCTGCGGGCAAGCACGCCCCTCTTGCCTTGGCCCCGAGAGCAAAGTCCCCGAGCGAGCACTCGACTCAGTGCAATGCACCCGGAAGGACGCTCTCGCTCGCCTTTCAAGGAGCGATTCCTAACAGCAGAAGCAGCAGAGGCACAAAACTGCACGACGAGAAGGGGACAACGTAGAACACGTCTCTGTCCTGGCACATTTGCGTGGTGCGATACTTCCCTCCGGCTCTTCGGGCCTTGCGAAGCTCCGTGTACTGCGAGCGCTGCTACTCGCAGCTGAGAAAGGACCGTGGAGCTAGCGGCGAATTCGGAGAGCTCTTCGCTGCACTGCGCCGCTCGCAAGCGGCTTCGTTCTTCGCCTTCTGCCGTCCGGCGAGAGCTGAACTCGAGCGGTCAGTTGCAGCTCTGCCCAACAGCGTGTTCTCAGTTCTGCGGGCAAGCACGCCCTCTTGCCTTGGCCCCGAGTGCAAAAGTCCCGAGCGAGCACTCGACTCAGTGCAATGCACCCGGAAGGACGCTCTCGCTCGCCTTTCAAGGAGCGATTCCTAACAGCAGAAGCAGCAGAGGCACAAACTGCACGACGAGAGGGGGACAACGTAGAACACGTCTCTGTCCTGGCACATTTGCGTGTGCCGATACTTCCCTCCGGCTCTTCGGGCCTTGCGAAGCTCCGTGTACTGCGAGCGCTGCTACTCGCAGCTGAGAAGGACCGTGGAGCTAGCGGCGAATTCGGAGAGCTCTTCGCTGCACTGCGCCGCTCGCAAGCGGCTTCGTTCTTCGCCTTCTGCCGTCCGGCGAGAGCTGAACTCCAGCGGTCAGTTGCAGCTCTGCCCAACAGCGTGTTCTCAGTTCTGCGGGCAAGCACGCCCTCTTGCCTTGGCCCCGAGTGCAAAGTCCCGAGCGAGCACTCGACTCAGTGCAATGCACCCGGAAGGACGCTCTCGCTCGCCTTTCAAGGAGCGATTCCTAACAGCAGAAGCAGCAGAGGCACAAACTGCACGACGAGAGGGGGACAACGTAGAACACGTCTCTGTCCTGGCACATTTGCGTGTGCGATACTTCCCCTCCGGCTCTTCGGGCCTTGCGAAGCTCCGTGTACTGCGAGCGCTGCTACTCGCAGCTGAGAAGGACCGTGGAGCTAGCGGCGAATTCGGAGAGCTCTTCGCTGCACTGCGCCGCTCGCAAGCGGCTTCGTTCTTCGCCTTCTGCCGTCCGGCGAGAGCTGAACTCGAGCGGTCAGTTGCAGCTCTGCCCAACAGCGTGTTCTCAGTTCTGCGGGCAAGCACGCCCTCTTGCCTTGGCCCCGAGAGCAAAGTCCCCGAGCGAGCACTCGACTCAGTGCAATGCACCCGGAAGGACGCTCTCGCTCGCCTTTCAAAGAGCGATTCCTAACAGCAGAAGCAGCAGAGGCACAAACTGCACGACGAGAAGGGGACAACGTAGAACACGTCTCTGTCCTGGCACATTTGCGGTGTGCGATACTTCCCTCCGGCTCTTCGGGCCTTGCGAAGCTCCGTGTACTGCGAGCGCTGCTACTCGCAGCTGAGAAGGACCGTGGAGCTAGCGGCGAATTCGGAGAGCTCTTCGCTGCACTGCGCCGCTCGCAAGCGGCTTCGTTCTTCGCCTTCTGCCGTCCGGCGAGAGCTGAACTCCAGCGGTCAGTTGCAGCTCTGCCCAACAGCGTGTTCTCAGTTCTGCGGGCAAGCACGCCCTCTTGCCTTGGGCCCCGAGAGCAAAGTCCCCCGAGCGAGCACTCGACTCAGTGCAATGCACCCGGAAGGACGCTCCTCGCTCGCCTTTCAAAGAGCGATTCCTAACAGCAGAAGCAGCAGAGGCACAAACTGCACGACGAGAGGGGACAACGTAGAACACGTCTCTGTCCTGGCACATTTTGCGTGTGCGATACTTCCCTCCGGCTCTTCGGGCCTTGCGAAGCTCCGTGTACTGCGAGCGCTGCTACTCGCAGCTGAGAAGGACCGTGGAGCTAGCGGCGAATTCGGAGAGCTCATTCGCTGCACTGCGCCGCTCGCAAGCGGCTTCGTTCTTCGCCTTCTGCCGTCCGGCGAGAGCTGAACTCCAGCGGTCAGTTGCAGCTCTGCCCAACAGCGTGTTCTCAGTTCTGCGGGCAAGCACGCCCTCTTGCCTTGGCCCCGAGAGCAAAGTCCCCGAGCGAGCACTCGACTCAGTGCAATGCACCCGGAAGGACGCTCTCGCTCGTCTTTTCAAGGAGCGATTCCTAACAGCAGAAGCAGCAGAGGCACAAAACTGCACGACGAGAAGGGGGACAACGTAGAACACGTCTCTGTCCTGGCACATTTGCGTGTGCGATACTTCCCTCCGGCTCTTCGGGCCTTGCGAAGCTCCGTGTACTGCGAGCGCTGCTACTCGCAGCTGAGAAGGACCGTGGAGCTAGCGGCGAATTCGGAGAGCTCTTCGCTGCACTGCGCCGCTCGCAAGCGGCTTCGTTCTTCGCCTTCTGCCGTCCGGCGAGAGCTGAACTCCAGCGGTCAGTTTGCAGCTCTGCCCAACAGCGTGTTTCTCAGTTCTGCGGGCAAGCACGCCCCTCTTGCCTTGGCCCCGAGAGCAAAGTCCCGAGCGAGCACTCGACTCAGTGCAATGCACCCGGAAGGACGCTCTCGCTCGTCTTTCAAGGAGCGATTCCTAACAGCAGAAGCAGCAGAGGCACAAACTGCACGACGAGAAGGGACAACGTAGAACACGTCTCTGTCCCTGGCACATTTTGCGGTGTGCCATACTTCCCTCCGGCTCTTCGGGCCTTGCGAAGCTCTGTGTACTGCGAGCGCTGCTACTCGCAGCTGAGAAGGACCGTGGAGCTAGCGGCGAATTCGGGAGAGCTCTTCGCTGCACTGCGCCGCTCGCAAGCGGCTTCGTTCTTCGCCTTCTGCCGTCCGGCGAGAGCTGAACTCCAGCGGTCAGTTTGCAGCTCTGCCCAACAGCGTGTTCTCAGTTCTGCGGGCAAGCACGCCCTCTTGCCTTGGCCCCGAGTGCAAAGTCCCGAGCGAGCACTCGACTCAGTGCAATGCACCCGGAAGGACGCTCTCGCTCGTCTTTCAAGGAAGCGATTCCTAACAGCAGAAGCAGCAGAGGCACAAACTGCACGACGAGAGGGGACAACGTAGAACACGTCCTCTGTCCCTGGCACATTTGCGTGTGCCATACTTCCCCTCCGGCTCTTCGGGCCTTGCGAAGCTCCGTGTACTGCGAGCGCTGCTACTCGCAGCTGAGAAGGACCGTGGAGCTAGCGGCGAATTCGGAGAGCTCTTCGCTGCACTGCGCCGCTCGCAAGCGGCTTCGTTCTTCGCCTTCTGCCGTCCGGCGAGAGCTGAACTCGAGCGGTCAGTTTGCAGCTCTGCCCAACGGCGTGTTCTCAGTTCTGCGGGCAAGCACGCCCTCTTGCCTTGGCCCCGAGAGCAAAGTCCCGAGCGAGCACTCGACTCAGTGCAATGCACCCGGAAGGACGCTCTCGCTCGCCTTTCAAGGAGCGATTCCTAACAGCAGAAGCAGCAGAGGCACAAACTGCACGACGAGAGGGGACAACGTAGAACACGTCTCTGTCCTGGCACATTTGCGTGTTCTCTGTCCTGGCACATTTGCGTGTGCGATACTTCCCTCCGGCTCTTCGGGCCTTGCGAAGCTCCGTGTACTGCGAGCGCTGCTACTCGCAGCTGAGAAGGACCGTGGAGCTAGCGGCGAATTCGGAGAGCTCTTCGCTGCACTGCGCCGCTCGCAAGCGGCTTCGTTCTTCGCCTTCTGCCGTCCGGCGAGAGCTGAACTCGAGCGGTCAGTTGCAGCTCTGCCCAACGGCGTGTTCTCAGTTCTGCGGGCAAGCACGCCCTCTTGCCTTGGCCCCGAGAGCAAAGTCCCGAGCGAGCACTCGACTCAGTGCAATGCACCCGGAAGGACGCTCTCGCTCGCCTTTCAAGGAGCGATTCCTAACAGCAGAAGCAGCAGAGGCACAAACTGCACGACGAGAGGGGACAACGTAGAACACGTCTCTGTCCTGGCACATTTGCGTGTGCGATACTTCCCTCCGGCTCTTCGGGCCTTGCGAAGCTCCGTGTACTGCGAGCGCTGCTACTCGCAGCTGAGAAGGACCGTGGAGCTAGCGGCGAATTCGGAGAGCTCTTCGCTGCACTGCGCCGCTCGCAAGCGGCTTCGTTCTTCGCCTTCTGCCGTCCGGCGAGAGCTGAACTCCAGCGGTCAGTTGCAGCTCTGCCCAACGGCGTGTTCTCAGTTCTGCGGGCAAGCACGCCCTCTTGCCTTGGCCCCGAGAGCAAAGTCCCGAGCGAGCACTCGACTCAGTGCAATGCACCCGGAAGGACGCTCTCGCTCGTCTTTCAAGGAGCGATTCCTAACAGCAGAAGCAGCAGAGGCACAAACTGCACGACGAGAAGGGACAACGTAGAACACGTCTCTGTCCTGGCACATTTGCGTGTGCGATACTTCCCTCCGGCTCTTCGGGCCTTGCGAAGCTCTGTGTACTGCGAGCGCTGCTACTCGCAGCTGAGAAGGACCGTGGAGCTAGCGGCGAATTCGGAGAGCTCTTCGCTGCACTGCGCCGCTCGCAAGCGGCTTCGTTCTTCGCCTTCTGCCGTCCGGCGAGAGCTGAACTCCAGCGGTCAGTTGCAGCTCTGCCCAACAGCGTGTTCTCAGTTCTGCGGGCAAGCACGCCCTCTTGCCTTGGCCCCGAGTGCAAAGTCCCGAGCGAGCACTCGACTCAGTGCAATGCACCCGGAAGGACGCTCTCGCTCGTCTTTCAAGGAGCGATTCCTAACAGCAGAAGCAGCAGAGGCACAAACTGCACGACGAGAGGGGACAACGTTGAACACGTCTCTGTCCTGGCACATTTGCGTGTGCGATACTTCCCTCCGGCTCTTCGGGCCTTGCGAAGCTCTGTGTACTGCGAGCGCTGCTACTCGCAGCTGAGAAGGACCGTGGAGCTAGCGGCGAATTCGGAGAGCTCTTCGCTGCACTGCGCCGCTCGCAAGCGGCTTCGTTCTTCGCCTTCTGCCGTCCGGCGAGAGCTGAACTCCAGCGGTCAGTTGCAGCTCTGCCCAACAGCGTGTTCTCAGTTCTGCGGGCAAGCACGCCCTCTTGCCTTGGCCCCGAGTGCAAAGTCCCGAGCGAGCACTCGACTCAGTGCAATGCACCCGGAAGGACGCTCTCGCTCGTCTTTCAAGGAGCGATTCCTAACAGCAGAAGCAGCAGAGGCACAAACTGCACGACGAGAGGGGACAACGTAGAACACGTCTCTGTCCTGGCACATTTGCGTGTGCCATACTTCCCTCCGGCTCTTCGGGCCTTGCGAAGCTCCGTGTACTGCGAGCGCTGCTACTCGCAGCTGAGAAGGACCGTGGAGCTAGCGGCGAATTCGGAGAGCTCTTCGCTGCACTGCGCCGCTCGCAAGCGGCTTCGTTCTTCGCCTTCTGCCGTCCGGCGAGAGCTGAACTCCAGCGGTCAGTTGCAGCTCTGCCCAACAGCGTGTTCTCAGTTCTGCGGGCAAGCACGCCCTCTTGCCTTGGCCCCGAGTGCAAAGTCCCGAGCGAGCACTCGACTCAGTGCAATGCACCCGGAAGGACGCTCTCGCTCGCCTTTCAAGGAGCGATTCCTAACAGCAGAAGCAGCAGAGGCACAAACTGCACGACGAGAGGGGACAACGTAGAACACGTCTCTGTCCTGGCACATTTGCGTGTGCGATACTTCCCTCCGGCTCTTCGGGCCTTGCGAAGCTCCGTGTACTGCGAGCGCTGCTACTCGCAGCTGAGAAGGACCGTGGAGCTAGCGGAGAATTCGGAGAGCTCTTCGCTGCACTGCGCCGCTCGCAAGCGGCTTCGTTCTTCGCCTTCTGCCGTCCGGCGAGAGCTGAACTCGAGCGGTCAGTTGCAGCTCTGCCCAACAGCGTGTTCTCAGTTCTGCGGGCAAGCACGCCCTCTTGCCTTGGCCCCGAGAGCAAAGTCCCGAGCGAGCACTCGACTCAGTGCAATGCACCCGGAAGGACGCTCTCGCTCGCCTTTCAAGGAGCGATTCCTAACAGCAGAAGCAGCAGAGGCACAAACTGCACGACGAGAGGGGACAACGTAGAACACGTCTCTGTCCTGGCACATTTGCGTGTGCGATACTTCCCTCCGGCTCTTCGGGCCTTGCGAAGCTCCGTGTACTGCGAGCGCTGCTACTCGCAGCTGAGAAGGACCGTGGAGCTAGCGGCGAATTCGGAGAGCTCTTCGCTGCACTGCGCCGCTCGCAAGCGGCTTCGTTCTTCGCCTTCTGCCGTCCGGCGAGAGCTGAACTCGAGCGGTCAGTTGCAGCTCTGCCCAACGGCGTGTTCTCAGTTCTGCGGGCAAGCACGCCCTCTTGCCTTGGCCCCGAGAGCAAAGTCCCGAGCGAGCACTCGACTCAGTGCAATGCACCCGGAAGGACGCTCTCGCTCGCCTTTCAAGGAGCGATTCCTAACAGCAGAAGCAGCAGAGGCACAAACTGCACGACGAGAGGGGACAACGTAGAACACGTCTCTGTCCTGGCACATTTGCGTGTGCGATACTTCCCTCCGGCTCTTCGGGCCTTGCGAAGCTCCGTGTACTGCGAGCGCTGCTACTCGCAGCTGAGAAGGACCGTGGAGCTAGCGGCGAATTCGGAGAGCTCTTCGCTGCACTGCGCCGCTCGCAAGCGGCTTCGTTCTTCGCCTTCTGCCGTCCGGCGAGAGCTGAACTCGAGCGGTCAGTTGCAGCTCTGCCCAACAGCGTGTTCTCAGTTCTGCGGGCAAGCACGCCCTCTTGCCTTGGCCCCGAGAGCAAAGTCCCGAGCGAGCACTCGACTCAGTGCAATGCACCCGGAAGGACGCTCTCGCTCGCCTTTCAAGGAGCGATTCCTAACAGCAGAAGCAGCAGAGGCACAAACTGCACGACGAGAAGGGGACAACGTAGAACACGTCTCTGTCCTGGCACATTTGCGTGTGCGATACTTCCCTCCGGCTCTTCGGGCCTTGCGAAGCTCCGTGTACTGCGAGCGCTGCTACTCGCAGCTGAGAAGGACCGTGGAGCTAGCGGCGAATTCGGAGAGCTCTTCGCTGCACTGCGCCGCTCGCAAGCGGCTTCGTTCTTCGCCTTCTGCCGTCCGGCGAGAGCTGAACTCCAGCGGTCAGTTGCAGCTCTGCCCAACAGCGTGTTCTCAGTTCTGCGGGCAAGCACGCCCTCTTGCCTTGGCCCCGAGAGCAAAGTCCCGAGCGAGCACTCGACTCAGTGCAATGCACCCGGAAGGACGCTCTCGCTCGTCTTTCAAGGAGCGATTCCTAACAGCAGAAGCAGCAGAGGCACAAACTGCACGACGAGAAGGGGACAACGTAGAACACGTCTCTGTCCTGGCACATTTGCGTGTGCGATACTTCCCTCCGGCTCTTCGGGCCTTGCGAAGCTCCGTGTACTGCGAGCGCTGCTACTCGCAGCTGAGAAGGACCGTGGAGCTAGCGGCGAATTCGGAGAGCTCTTCGCTGCACTGCGCCGCTCGCAAGCGGCTTCGTTCTTCGCCTTCTGCCGTCCGGCGAGAGCTGAACTCCAGCGGTCAGTTGCAGCTCTGCCCAACAGCGTGTTCTCAGTTCTGCGGGCAAGCACGCCCTCTTGCCTTGGCCCCGAGTGCAAAGTCCCGAGCGAGCACTCGACTCAGTGCAATGCACCCGGAAGGACGCTCTCGCTCGCCTTTCAAGGAGCGATTCCTAACAGCAGAAGCAGCAGAGGCACAAACTGCACGACGAGAGGGGACAACGTAGAACACGTCTCTGTCCTGGCACATTTGCGTGTGCCATACTTCCCTCCGGCTCTTCGGGCCTTGCGAAGCTCTGTGTACTGCGAGCGCTGCTACTCGCAGCTGAGAAGGACCGTGGAGCTAGCGGCGAATTCGGAGTGCTCTTCGCTGCACTGCGCCGCTCGCAAGCGGCTTCGTTCTTCGCCTTCTGCCGTCCGGCGAGAGCTGAACTCCAGCGGTCAGTTGCAGCTCTGCCCAACAGCGTGTTCTCAGTTCTGCGGGCAAGCACGCCCTCTTGCCTTGGCCCCGAGAGCAAAGTCCCGAGCGAGCACTCGACTCAGTGCAATGCACCCGGAAGGACGCTCTCGCTCGTCTTTCAAGGAGCGATTCCTAACAGCAGAAGCAGCAGAGGCACAAACTGCACGACGAGAAGGGACAACGTAGAACACGTCTCTGTCCTGGCACATTTGCGTGTGCGATACTTCCCTCCGGCTCTTCGGGCCTTGCGAAGCTCTGTGTACTGCGAGCGCTGCTACTCGCAGCTGAGAAGGACCGTGGAGCTAGCGGCGAATTCGGAGAGCTCTTCGCTGCACTGCGCCGCTCGCAAGCGGCTTCGTTCTTCGCCTTCTGCCGTCCGGCGAGAGCTGAACTCCAGCGGTCAGTTGCAGCTCTGCCCAACAGCGTGTTCTCAGTTCTGCGGGCAAGCACGCCCTCTTGCCTTGGCCCCGAGTGCAAAGTCCCGAGCGAGCACTCGACTCAGTGCAATGCACCCGGAAGGACGCTCTCGCTCGTCTTTCAAGGAGCGATTCCTAACAGCAGAAGCAGCAGAGGCACAAACTGCACGACGAGAGGGGACAACGTAGAACACGTCTCTGTCCTGGCACATTTGCGTGTGCGATACTTCCCTCCGGCTCTTCGGGCCTTGCGAAGCTCTGTGTACTGCGAGCGCTGCTACTCGCAGCTGAGAAGGACCGTGGAGCTAGCGGCGAATTCGGAGAGCTCTTCGCTGCACTGCGCCGCTCGCAAGCGGCTTCGTTCTTCGCCTTCTGCCGTCCGGCGAGAGCTGAACTCGAGCGGTCAGTTGCAGCTCTGCCCAACAGCGTGTTCTCAGTTCTGCGGGCAAGCACGCCCTCTTGCCTTGGCCCCGAGAGCAAAGTCCCGAGCGAGCACTCGACTCAGTGCAATGCACCCGGAAGGACGCTCTCGCTCGTCTTTCAAGGAGCGATTCCTAACAGCAGAAGCAGCAGAGGCACAAACTGCACGACGAGAGGGGACAACGTAGAACACGTCTCTGTCCTGGCACATTTGCGTGTGCGATACTTCCCTCCGGCTCTTCGGGCCTTGCGAAGCTCCGTGTACTGCGAGCGCTGCTACTCGCAGCTGAGAAGGACCGTGGAGCTAGCGCCGAATTCGGAGAGCTCTTCGCTGCACTGCGCCGCTCGCAAGCGGCTTCGTTCTTCGCCTTCTGCCGTCCGGCGAGAGCTGAACTCCAGCGGTCAGTTGCAGCTCTGCCCAACAGCGTGTTCTCAGTTCTGCGGGCAAGCACGCCCTCTTGCCTTGGCCCCGAGTGCAAAGTCCCGAGCGAGCACTCGACTCAGTGCAATGCACCCGGAAGGACGCTCTCGCTCGTCTTTCAAGGAGCGATTCCTAACAGCAGAAGCAGCAGAGGCACAAACTGCACGACGAGAGGGGACAACGTAGAACACGTCTCTGTCCTGGCACATTTGCGTGTGCCATACTTCCCTCCGGCTCTTCGGGCCTTGCGAAGCTCCGTGTACTGCGAGCGCTGCTACTCGCAGCTGAGAAGGACCGTGGAGCTAGCGGCGAATTCGGAGAGCTCTTCGCTGCACTGCGCCGCTCGCAAGCGGCTTCGTTCTTCGCCTTCTGCCGTCCGGCGAGAGCTGAACTCCAGCGGTCAGTTGCAGCTCTGCCCAACAGCGTGTTCTCAGTTCTGCGGGCAAGCACGCCCTCTTGCCTTGGCCCCGAGAGCAAAGTCCCGAGCGAGCACTCGACTCAGTGCAATGCACCCGGAAGGACGCTCTCGCTCGCCTTTCAAGGAGCGATTCCTAACAGCAGAAGCAGCAGAGGCACAAACTGCACGACGAGAGGGGACAACGTAGAACACGTCTCTGTCCTGGCACATTTGCGTGTGCGATACTTCCCTCCGGCTCTTCGGGCCTTGCGAAGCTCCGTGTACTGCGAGCGCTGCTACTCGCAGCTGAGAAGGACCGTGGAGCTAGCGGCGAATTCGGAGAGCTCTTCGCTGCACTGCGCCGCTCGCAAGCGGCTTCGTTCTTCGCCTTCTGCCGTCCGGCGAGAGCTGAACTCGAGCGGTCAGTTGCAGCTCTGCCCAACAGCGTGTTCTCAGTTCTGCGGGCAAGCACGCCCTCTTGCCTTGGCCCCGAGAGCAATGTCCCGAGCGAGCACTCGACTCAGTGCAATGCACCCGGAAGGACGCTCTCGCTCGCCTTTCAAGGAGCGATTCCTAACAGCAGAAGCAGCAGAGGCACAAACTGCACGACGAGAGGGGACAACGTAGAACACGTCTCTGTCCTGGCACATTTGCGTGTGCGATACTTCCCTCCGGCTCTTCGGGCCTTGCGAAGCTCCGTGTACTGCGAGCGCTGCTACTCGCAGCTGAGAAGGACCGTGGAGCTAGCGGCGAATTCGGAGAGCTCTTCGCTGCACTGCGCCGCTCGCAAGCGGCTTCGTTCTTCGCCTTCTGCCGTCCGGCGAGAGCTGAACTCCAGCGGTCAGTTGCAGCTCTGCCCAACAGCGTGTTCTCAGTTCTGCGGGCAAGCACGCCCTCTTGCCTTGGCCCCGAGAGCAAAGTCCCGAGCGAGCACTCGACTCAGTGCAATGCACCCGGAAGGACGCTCTCGCTCGCCTTTCAAGGAGCGATTCCTAACAGCAGAAGCAGCAGAGGCACGAACTGCACGACGAGAGGGGACACCGTAGAACACGTCTCTGTCCTGGCACATTTGCGTGTGCGATACTTCCCTCCGGCTCTTCGGGCCTTGCGAAGCTCCGTGTACTGCGAGCGCTGCTACTCGCAGCTGAGAAGGACCGTGGAGCTAGCGGCGAATTCGGAGAGCTCTTCGCTGCACTGCGCCGCTCGCAAGCGGCTTCGTTCTTCGCCTTCTGCCGTCCGGCGAGAGCTGAACTCCAGCGGTCAGTTTCAGCTCTGCCCAACAGCGTGTTCTCAGTTCTGCGGGCAAGCACGCCCTCTTGCCTTGGCCCCGAGAGCAAAGTCCCGAGCGAGCACTCGACTCAGTGCAATGCACCCGGAAGGACGCTCTCGCTCGCCTTTCAAGGAGCGATTCCTAACAGCAGAAGCAGCAGAGGCACGAACTGCACGACGAGAGGGGACACCGTAGAACACGTCTCTGTCCTGGCACAATTGCGTGTGCGATACTTCCCTCCGGCTCTTCGGGCCTTGCGAAGCTCCGTGTACTGCGAGCGCTGCTACTCGCAGCTGAGAAGGACCGTGGAGCTAGCGGCGAATTCGGAGAGCTCTTCGCTGCACTGCGCCGCTCGCAAGCGGCTTCGTTCTTCGCCTTCTGCCGTCCGGCGAGAGCTGAACTCCAGCGGTCAGTTGCAGCTCTGCCCAACAGCGTGTTCTCAGTTCTGCGGGCAAGCACGCCCTCTTGCCTTGGCCCCGAGAGCAATGTCCCGAGCGAGCACTCGACTCAGTGCAATGCACCCGGAAGGACGCTCTCGCTCGCCTTTCAAGGAGCGATTCCTAACAGCAGAAGCAGCAGAGGCACAAACTGCACGACGAGAGGGGACAACGTAGAACACGTCTCTGTCCTGGCACATTTGCGTGTGCGATACTTCCCTCCGGCTCTTCGGGCCTTGCGAAGCTCCGTGTACTGCGAGCGCTGCTACTCGCAGCTGAGAAGGACCGTGGAGCTAGCGGCGAATTCGGAGAGCTCTTCGCTGCACTGCGCCGCTCGCAAGCGGCTTCGTTCTTCGCCTTCTGCCGTCCGGCGAGAGCTGAACTCGAGCGGTCAGTTGCAGCTCTGCCCAACAGCGTGTTCTCAGTTCTGCGGGCAAGCACGCCCTCTTGCCTTGGCCCCGAGAGCAAAGTCCCGAGCGAGCACTCGACTCAGTGCAATGCACCCGGAAGGACGCTCTCGCTCGCCTTTCAAGGAGCGATTCCTAACAGCAGAAGCAGCAGAGGCACGAACTGCACGACGAGAGGGGACACCGTAGAACACGTCTCTGTCCTGGCACATTTGCGTGTGCGATACTTCCCTCCGGCTCTTCGGGCCTTGCGAAGCTCCGTGTACTGCGAGCGCTGCTACTCGCAGCTGAGAAGGACCGTGGAGCTAGCGGCGAATTCGGAGAGCTCTTCGCTGCACTGCGCCGCTCGCAAGCGGCTTCGTTCTTCGCCTTCTGCCGTCCGGCGAGAGCTGAACTCCAGCGGTCAGTTTCAGCTCTGCCCAACAGCGTGTTCTCAGTTCTGCGGGCAAGCACGCCCTCTTGCCTTGGCCCCGAGAGCAAAGTCCCGAGCAAGCACTCGACTCAGTGCAATGCACCCGGAAGGACGCTCTCGCTCGCCTTTCAAGGAGCGATTCCTAACAGCAGAAGCAGCAGAGGCACGAACTGCACGACGAGAGGGGACAACGTAGAACACGTCTCTGTCCTGGCACATTTGCGTGTGCCATACTTCCCTCCGGCTCTTCGGGCCTTGCGAAGCTCTGTGTACTGCGAGCGCTGCTACTCGCAGCTGAGAAGGACCGTGGAGCTAGCGGCGAATTCGGAGAGCTCTTCGCTGCACTGCGCCGCTCGCAAGCGGCTTCGTTCTTCGCCTTCTGCCGTCCGGCGAGAGCTGAACTCGAGCGGTCAGTTGCAGCTCTGCCCAACAGCGTGTTCTCAGTTCTGCGGGCAAGCACGCCCTCTTGCCTTGGCCCCGAGTGCAAAGTCCCGAGCGAGCACTCGACTCAGTGCAATGCACCCGGAAGGACGCTCTCGCTCGCCTTTCAAGGAGCGATTCCTAACAGCAGAAGCAGCAGAGGCACGAACTGCACGACGAGAGGGGACAACGTAGAACACGTCTCTGTCCTGGCACATTTGCGTGTGCGATACTTCCCTCCGGCTCTTCGGGCCTTGCGAAGCTCTGTGTACTGCGAGCGCTGCTACTCGCAGCTGAGAAGGACCGTGGAGCTAGCGGCGAATTCGGAGAGCTCTTCGCTGCACTGCGCCGCTCGCAAGCGGCTTCGTTCTTCGCCTTCTGCCGTCCGGCGAGAGCTGAACTCGAGCGGTCAGTTGCAGCTCTGCCCAACAGCGTGTTCTCAGTTCTGCGGGCAAGCACGCCCTCTTGCCTTGGCCCCGAGAGCAAAGTCCCGAGCGAGCACTCGACTCAGTGCAATGCACCCGGAAGGACGCTCTCGCTCGCCTTTCAAGGAGCGATTCCTAACAGCAGAAGCAGCAGAGGCACGAACTGCACGACGAGAGGGGACAACGTAGAACACGTCTCTGTCCTGGCACATTTGCGTGTGCGATACTTCCCTCCGGCTCTTGGGGCCTTGCGAAGCTCCGTGTACTGCGAGCGCTGCTACTCGCAGCTGAGAAGGACCGTGGAGCTAGCGGCGAATTCGGAGAGCTCTTCGCTGCAATGCGCCGCTCGCAAGCGGCTTCGTTCTTCGCCTTCTGCCGTCCGGCGAGAGCTGAACTCGAGCGGTCAGTTGCAGCTCTGCCCAACAGCGTGTTCTCAGTTCTGCGGGCAAGCACGCCCTCTTGCCTTGGCCCCGAGAGCAAAGTCCCGAGCGAGCACTCGACTCAGTGCAATGCACCCGGAAGGACGCTCTCGCTCGTCTTTCAAGGAGCGATTCCTAACAGCAGAAGCAGCAGAGGCACGAACTGCACGACGAGAGGGGACAACGTAGAAGACGTCTCTGTCCTGGCACATTTGCGTGTGCGATACTTCCCTCCGGCTCTTCGGGCCTTGCGAAGCTCCGTGTACTGCGAGCGCTGCTACTCGCAGCTGAGAAGGACCGTGGAGCTAGCGGCGAATTCGGAGAGCTCTTCGCTGCACTGCGCCGCTCGCAAGCGGCTTCGTTCTTCGCCTTCTGCCGTCCGGCGAGAGCTGAACTCCAGCGGTCAGTTGCAGCTCTGCCCAACAGCGTGTTCTCAGTTCTGCGGGCAAGCACGCCCTCTTGCCTTGGCCCCGAGAGCAAAGTCCCGAGCGAGCACTCGACTCAGTGCAATGCACCCGGAAGGACGCTCTCGCTCGTCTTTCAAGGAGCGATTCCTAACAGCAGAAGCAGCAGAGGCACAAACTGCACGACGAGAAGGGGACAACGTAGAACACGTCTCTGTCCTGGCACATTTGCGTGTGCGATACTTCCCTCCGGCTCTTCGGGCCTTGCGAAGCTCCGTGTACTGCGAGCGCTGCTACTCGCAGCTGAGAAGGACCGTGGAGCTAGCGGCGAATTCGGAGAGCTCTTCGCTGCACTGCGCCGCTCGCAAGCGGCTTCGTTCTTCGCCTTCTGCCGTCCGGCGAGAGCTGAACTCGAGCGGTCAGTTGCAGCTCTGCCCAACAGCGTGTTCTCAGTTCTGCGGGCAAGCACGCCCTCTTGCCTTGGCCCCGAGAGCAAAGTCCCGAGCGAGCACTCGACTCAGTGCAATGCACCCGGAAGGACGCTCTCGCTCGTCTTTCAAGGAGCGATTCCTAACAGCAGAAGCAGCAGAGGCACAAACTGCACGACGAGAGGGGACAACGTAGAACACGTCTCTGTCCTGGCACATTTGCGTGTGCGATACTTCCCTCCGGCTCTTCGGGCCTTGCGAAGCTCCGTGTACTGCGAGCGCTGCTACTCGCAGCTGAGAAGGACCGTGGAGCTAGCGGCGAATTCGGAGAGCTCTTCGCTGCACTGCGCCGCTCGCAAGCGGCTTCGTTCTTCGCCTTCTGCCGTCCGGCGAGAGCTGAACTCGAGCGGTCAGTTGCAGCTCTGCCCAACAGCGTGTTCTCAGTTCTGCGGGCAAGCACGCCCTCTTGCCTTGGCCCCGAGAGCAAAGTCCCGAGCGAGCACTCGACTCAGTGCAATGCACCCGGAAGGACGCTCTCGCTCGCCTTTCAAGGAGCGATTCCTAACAGCAGAAGCAGCAGAGGCACAAACTGCACGACGAGAGGGGACACCGTAGAACACGTCTCTGTCCTGGCACATTTGCGTGTGCGATACTTCCCTCCGGCTCTTCGGGCCTTGCGAAGCTCCGTGTACTGCGAGCGCTGCTACTCGCAGCTGAGAAGGACCGTGGAGCTAGCGGCGAATTCGGAGTGCTCTTCGCTGCACTGCGCCGCTCGCAAGCGGCTTCGTTCTTCGCCTTCTGCCGTCCGGCGAGAACTGAACTCCAGCGGTCAGTTGCAGCTCTGCCCAACAGCGTGTTCTCAGTTCTGCGGGCAAGCACGCCCTCTTGCCTTGGCCCCGAGAGCAAAGTCCCGAGCGAGCACTCGACTCAGTGCAATGCACCCGGAAGGACGCTCTCGCTCGTCTTTCAAGGAGCGATTCCTAACAGCAGAAGCAGCAGAGGCACAAACTGCACGACGAGAGGGGACAACGTAGAACACGTCTCTGTCCTGGCATATTTGCGTGTGCGATACTTCCCTCCGGCTCTTCGGGCCTTGCGAAGCTCCGTGTACTGCGAGCGCTGCTACTCGCAGCTGAGAAGGACCGTGGAGCTAGCGGCGAATTCGGAGAGCTCTTCGCTGCACTGCGCCGCTCGCAAGCGGCTTCGTTCTTCGCCTTCTGCCGTCCGGCGAGAGCTGAACTCCAGCGGTCAGTTGCAGCTCTGCCCAACAGCGTGTTCTCAGTTCTGCGGGCAAGCACGCCCTCTTGCCTTGGCCCCGAGTGCAAAGTCCCGAGCGAGCACTCGACTCAGTGCAATGCACCCGGAAGGACGCTCTCGCTCGTCTTTCAAGGAGCGATTCCTAACAGCAGAAGCAGCAGAGGCACAAACTGCACGACGAGAGGGGACAACGTAGAACACGTCTCTGTCCTGGCACATTTGCGTGTGCCATACTTCCCTCCGGCTCTTCGGGCCTTGCGAAGCTCCGTGTACTGCGAGCGCTGCTACTCGCAGCTGAGAAGGACCGTGGAGCTAGCGGCGAATTCGGAGAGCTCTTCGCTGCACTGCGCCGCTCGCAAGCGGCTTCGTTCTTCGCCTTCTGCCGTCCGGCGAGAGCTGAACTCCAGCGGTCAGTTGCAGCTCTGCCCAACAGCGTGTTCTCAGTTCTGCGGGCAAGCACGCCCTCTTGCCTTGGCCCCGAGAGCAAAGTCCCGAGCGAGCACTCGACTCAGTGCAATGCACCCGGAAGGACGCTCTCGCTCGCCTTTCAAGGAGCGATTCCTAACAGCAGAAGCAGCAGAGGCACAAACTGCACGACGAGAGGGGACAACGTAGAACACGTCTCTGTCCTGGCACATTTGCGTGTGCGATACTTCCCTCCGGCTCTTCGGGCCTTGCGAAGCTCCGTGTACTGCGAGCGCTGCTACTCGCAGCTGAGAAGGACCGTGGAGCTAGCGGCGAATTCGGAGAGCTCTTCGCTGCACTGCGCCGCTCGCAAGCGGCTTCGTTCTTCGCCTTCTGCCGTCCGGCGAGAGCTGAACTCGAGCGGTCAGTTGCAGCTCTGCCCAACAGCGTGTTCTCAGTTCTGCGGGCAAGCACGCCCTCTTGCCTTGGCCCCGAGAGCAATGTCCCGAGCGAGCACTCGACTCAGTGCAATGCACCCGGAAGGACGCTCTCGCTCGCCTTTCAAGGAGCGATTCCTAACAGCAGAAGCAGCAGAGGCACAAACTGCACGACGAGAGGGGACAACGTAGAACACGTCTCTGTCCTGGCACATTTGCGTGTGCGATACTTCCCTCCGGCTCTTCGGGCCTTGCGAAGCTCCGTGTACTGCGAGCGCTGCTACTCGCAGCTGAGAAGGACCGTGGAGCTAGCGGCGAATTCGGAGAGCTCTTCGCTGCACTGCGCCGCTCGCAAGCGGCTTCGTTCTTCGCCTTCTGCCGTCCGGCGAGAGCTGAACTCGAGCGGTCAGTTGCAGCTCTGCCCAACAGCGTGTTCTCAGTTCTGCGGGCAAGCACGCCCTCTTGCCTTGGCCCCGAGAGCAAAGTCCCGAGCGAGCACTCGACTCAGTGCAATGCACCCGGAAGGACGCTCTCGCTCGCCTTTCAAGGAGCGATTCCTAACAGCAGAAGCAGCAGAGGCACAAACTGCACGACGAGAGGGGACAACGTAGAACACGTCTCTGTCCTGGCACATTTGCGTGTGCGATACTTCCCTCCGGCTCTTCGGGCCTTGCGAAGCTCCGTGTACTGCGAGCGCTGCTACTCGCAGCTGAGAAGGACCGTGGAGCTAGCGGCGAATTCGGAGAGCTCTTCGCTGCACTGCGCCGCTCGCAAGCGGCTTCGTTCTTCGCCTTCTGCCGTCCGGCGAGAGCTGAACTCGAGCGGTCAGTTGCAGCTCTGCCCAACAGCGTGTTCTCAGTTCTGCGGGCAAGCACGCCCTCTTGCCTTGGCCCCGAGAGCAAAGTCCCGAGCGAGCACTCGACTCAGTGCAATGCACCCGGAAGGACGCTCTCGCTCGCCTTTCAAGGAGCGATTCCTAACAGCAGAAGCAGCAGAGGCACGAACTGCACGACGAGAGGGGACACCGTAGAACACGTCTCTGTCCTGGCACATTTGCGTGTGCGATACTTCCCTCCGGCTCTTCGGGCCTTGCGAAGCTCCGTGTACTGCGAGCGCTGCTACTCGCAGCTGAGAAGGACCGTGGAGCTAGCGGCGAATTCGGAGAGCTCTTCGCTGCACTGCGCCGCTCGCAAGCGGCTTCGTTCTTCGCCTTCTGCCGTCCGGCGAGAGCTGAACTCCAGCGGTCAGTTGCAGCTCTGCCCAACAGCGTGTTCTCAGTTCTGCGGGCAAGCACGCCCTCTTGCCTTGGCCCCGAGAGCAAAGTCCCGAGCGAGCACTCGACTCAGTGCAATGCACCCGGAAGGACGCTCTCGCTCGCCTTTCAAGGAGCGATTCCTAACAGCAGAAGCAGCAGAGGCACGAACTGCACGACGAGAGGGGACAACGTAGAACACGTCTCTGTCCTGGCACATTTGCGTGTGCCATACTTCCCTCCGGCTCTTCGGGCCTTGCGAAGCTCTGTGTACTGCGAGCGCTGCTACTCGCAGCTGAGAAGGACCGTGGAGCTAGCGGCGAATTCGGAGAGCTCTTCGCTGCACTGCGCCGCTCGCAAGCGGCTTCGTTCTTCGCCTTCTGCCGTCCGGCGAGAGCTGAACTCGAGCGGTCAGTTGCAGCTCTGCCCAACAGCGTGTTCTCAGTTCTGCGGGCAAGCACGCCCTCTTGCCTTGGCCCCGAGTGCAAAGTCCCGAGCGAGCACTCGACTCAGTGCAATGCACCCGGAAGGACGCTCTCGCTCGCCTTTCAAGGAGCGATTCCTAACAGCAGAAGCAGCAGAGGCACGAACTGCACGACGAGAGGGGACAACGTAGAACACGTCTCTGTCCTGGCACATTTGCGTGTGCGATACTTCCCTCCGGCTCTTCGGGCCTTGCGAAGCTCTGTGTACTGCGAGCGCTGCTACTCGCAGCTGAGAAGGACCGTGGAGCTAGCGGCGAATTCGGAGAGCTCTTCGCTGCACTGCGCCGCTCGCAAGCGGCTTCGTTCTTCGCCTTCTGCCGTCCGGCGAGAGCTGAACTCGAGCGGTCAGTTGCAGCTCTGCCCAACAGCGTGTTCTCAGTTCTGCGGGCAAGCACGCCCTCTTGCCTTGGCCCCGAGAGCAAAGTCCCGAGCGAGCACTCGACTCAGTGCAATGCACCCGGAAGGACGCTCTCGCTCGCCTTTCAAGGAGCGATTCCTAACAGCAGAAGCAGCAGAGGCACGAACTGCACGACGAGAGGGGACAACGTAGAACACGTCTCTGTCCTGGCACATTTGCGTGTGCGATACTTCCCTCCGGCTCTTCGGGCCTTGCGAAGCTCTGTGTACTGCGAGCGCTGCTACTCGCAGCTGAGAAGGACCGTGGAGCTAGCGGCGAATTCGGAGAGCTCTTCGCTGCAATGCGCCGCTCGCAAGCGGCTTCGTTCTTCGCCTTCTGCCGTCCGGCGAGAGCTGAACTCGAGCGGTCAGTTGCAGCTCTGCCCAACAGCGTGTTCTCAGTTCTGCGGGCAAGCACGCCCTCTTGCCTTGGCCCCGAGAGCAAAGTCCCGAGCGAGCACTCGACTCAGTGCAATGCACCCGGAAGGACGCTCTCGCTCGCCTTTCAAGGAGCGATTCCTAACAGCAGAAGCAGCAGAGGCACGAACTGCACGACGAGAGGGGACAACGTAGAACACGTCTCTGTCCTGGCACATTTGCGTGTGCGATACTTCCCTCCGGCTCTTCGGGCCTTGCGAAGCTCCGTGTACTGCGAGCGCTGCTACTCGCAGCTGAGAAGGACCGTGGAGCTAGCGGCGAATTCGGAGAGCTCTTCGCTGCACTGCGCCGCTCGCAAGCGGCTTCGTTCTTCGCCTTCTGCCGTCCGGCGAGAGCTGAACTCCAGCGGTCAGTTGCAGCTCTGCCCAACAGCGTGTTCTCAGTTCTGCGGGCAAGCACGCCCTCTTGCCTTGGCCCCGAGAGCAAAGTCCCGAGCGAGCACTCGACTCAGTGCAATGCACCCGGAAGGACGCTCTCGCTCGTCTTTCAAGGAGCGATTCCTAACAGCAGAAGCAGCAGAGGCACAAACTGCACGACGAGAAGGGGACAACGTAGAACACGTCTCTGTCCTGGCACATTTGCGTGTGCGATACTTCCCTCCGGCTCTTCGGGCCTTGCGAAGCTCCGTGTACTGCGAGCGCTGCTACTCGCAGCTGAGAAGGACCGTGGAGCTAGCGGCGAATTCGGAGAGCTCTTCGCTGCACTGCGCCGCTCGCAAGCGGCTTCGTTCTTCGCCTTCTGCCGTCCGGCGAGAGCTGAACTCCAGCGGTCAGTTGCAGCTCTGCCCAACAGCGTGTTCTCAGTTCTGCGGGCAAGCACGCCCTCTTGCCTTGGCCCCGAGTGCAAAGTCCCGAGCGAGCACTCGACTCAGTGCAATGCACCCGGAAGGACGCTCTCGCTCGTCTTTCAAGGAGCGATTCCTAACAGCAGAAGCAGCAGAGGCACAAACTGCACGACGAGAGGGGACAACGTAGAACACGTCTCTGTCCTGGCACATTTGCGTGTGCGATACTTCCCTCCGGCTCTTCGGGCCTTGCGAAGCTCCGTGTACTGCGAGCGCTGCTACTCGCAGCTGAGAAGGACCGTGGAGCTAGCGGCGAATTCGGAGAGCTCTTCGCTGCACTGCGCCGCTCGCAAGCGGCTTCGTTCTTCGCCTTCTGCCGTCCGGCGAGAGCTGAACTCCAGCGGTCAGTTGCAGCTCTGCCCAACAGCGTGTTCTCAGTTCTGCGGGCAAGCACGCCCTCTTGCCTTGGCCCCGAGTGCAAAGTCCCGAGCGAGCACTCGACTCAGTGCAATGCACCCGGAAGGACGCTCTCGCTCGTCTTTCAAGGAGCGATTCCTAACAGCAGAAGCAGCAGAGGCACAAACTGCACGACGAGAGGGGACAACGTAGAACACGTCTCTGTCCTGGCATATTTGCGTGTGCGATACTTCCCTCCGGCTCTTCGGGCCTTGCGAAGCTCCGTGTACTGCGAGCGCTGCTACTCGCAGCTGAGAAGGACCGTGGAGCTAGCGGCGAATTCGGAGAGCTCTTCGCTGCACTGCGCCGCTCGCAAGCGGCTTCGTTCTTCGCCTTCTGCCGTCCGGCGAGAGCTGAACTCGAGCGGTCAGTTGCAGCTCTGCCCAACAGCGTGTTCTCAGTTCTGCGGGCAAGCACGCCCTCTTGCCTTGGCCCCGAGAGCAAAGTCCCGAGCGAGCACTCGACTCAGTGCAATGCACCCGGAAGGACGCTCTCGCTCGCCTTTCAAGGAGCGATTCCTAACAGCAGAAGCAGCAGAGGCACAAACTGCACGACGAGAGGGGACACCGTAGAACACGTCTCTGTCCTGGCACATTTGCGTGTGCGATACTTCCCTCCGGCTCTTCGGGCCTTGCGAAGCTCCGTGTACTGCGAGCGCTGCTACTCGCAGCTGAGAAGGACCGTGGAGCTAGCGGCGAATTCGGAGTGCTCTTCGCTGCACTGCGCCGCTCGCAAGCGGCTTCGTTCTTCGCCTTCTGCCGTCCGGCGAGAACTGAACTCCAGCGGTCAGTTGCAGCTCTGCCCAACAGCGTGTTCTCAGTTCTGCGGGCAAGCACGCCCTCTTGCCTTGGCCCCGAGAGCAAAGTCCCGAGCGAGCACTCGACTCAGTGCAATGCACCCGGAAGGACGCTCTCGCTCGTCTTTCAAGGAGCGATTCCTAACAGCAGAAGCAGCAGAGGCACAAACTGCACGACGAGAGGGGACAACGTAGAACACGTCTCTGTCCTGGCATATTTGCGTGTGCGATACTTCCCTCCGGCTCTTCGGGCCTTGCGAAGCTCCGTGTACTGCGAGCGCTGCTACTCGCAGCTGAGAAGGACCGTGGAGCTAGCGGCGAATTCGGAGAGCTCTTCGCTGCACTGCGCCGCTCGCAAGCGGCTTCGTTCTTCGCCTTCTGCCGTCCGGCGAGAGCTGAACTCCAGCGGTCAGTTGCAGCTCTGCCCAACAGCGTGTTCTCAGTTCTGCGGGCAAGCACGCCCTCTTGCCTTGGCCCCGAGTGCAAAGTCCCGAGCGAGCACTCGACTCAGTGCAATGCACCCGGAAGGACGCTCTCGCTCGTCTTTCAAGGAGCGATTCCTAACAGCAGAAGCAGCAGAGGCACAAACTGCACGACGAGAGGGGACAACGTAGAACACGTCTCTGTCCTGGCACATTTGCGTGTGCGATACTTCCCTCCGGCTCTTCGGGCCTTGCGAAGCTCCGTGTACTGCGAGCGCTGCTACTCGCAGCTGAGAAGGACCGTGGAGCTAGCGGCGAATTCGGAGAGCTCTTCGCTGCACTGCGCCGCTCGCAAGCGGCTTCGTTCTTCGCCTTCTGCCGTCCGGCGAGAGCTGAACTCCAGCGGTCAGTTGCAGCTCTGCCCAACAGCGTGTTCTCAGTTCTGCGGGCAAGCACGCCCTCTTGCCTTGGCCCCGAGTGCAAAGTCCCGAGCGAGCACTCGACTCAGTGCAATGCACCCGGAAGGACGCTCTCGCTCGCCTTTCAAGGAGCGATTCCTAACAGCAGAAGCAGCAGAGGCACAAACTGCACGACGAGAGGGGACAACGTAGAACACGTCTCTGTCCTGGCACATTTGCGTGTGCGATACTTCCCTCCGGCTCTTCGGGCCTTGCGAAGCTCTGTGTACTGCGAGCGCTGCTACTCGCAGCTGAGAAGGACCGTGGAGCTAGCGGCGAATTCGGAGAGCTCTTCGCTGCACTGCGCCGCTCGCAAGCGGCTTCGTTCTTCGCCTTCTGCCGTCCGGCGAGAGCTGAACTCGAGCGGTCAGTTGCAGCTCTGCCCAACAGCGTGTTCTCAGTTCTGCGGGCAAGCACGCCCTCTTGCCTTGGCCCCGAGAGCAAAGTCCCGAGCGAGCACTCGACTCAGTGCAATGCACCCGGAAGGACGCTCTCGCTCGTCTTTCAAGGAGCGATTCCTAACAGCAGAAGCAGCAGAGGCACAAACTGCACGACGAGAAGGGGACAACGTAGAACACGTCTCTGTCCTGGCACATTTGCGTGTGCGATACTTCCCTCCGGCTCTTCGGGCCTTGCGAAGCTCTGTGTACTGCGAGCGCTGCTACTCGCAGCTGAGAAGGACCGTGGAGCTAGCGGCGAATTCGGAGAGCTCTTCGCTGCACTGCGCCGCTCGCAAGCGGCTTCGTTCTTCGCCTTCTGCCGTCCGGCGAGAGCTGAACTCCAGCGGTCAGTTGCAGCTCTGCCCAACAGCGTGTTCTCAGTTCTGCGGGCAAGCACGCCCTCTTGCCTTGGCCCCGAGTGCAAAGTCCCGAGCGAGCACTCGACTCAGTGCAATGCACCCGGAAGGACGCTCTCGCTCGTCTTTCAAGGAGCGATTCCTAACAGCAGAAGCAGCAGAGGCACAAACTGCACGACGAGAGGGGACAACGTAGAACACGTCTCTGTCCTGGCACATTTGCGTGTGCCATACTTCCCTCCGGCTCTTCGGGCCTTGCGAAGCTCCGTGTACTGCGAGCGCTGCTACTCGCAGCTGAGAAGGACCGTGGAGCTAGCGGCGAATTCGGAGAGCTCTTCGCTGCACTGCGCCGCTCGCAAGCGGCTTCGTTCTTCGCCTTCTGCCGTCCGGCGAGAGCTGAACTCCAGCGGTCAGTTGCAGCTCTGCCCAACAGCGTGTTCTCAGTTCTGCGGGCAAGCACGCCCTCTTGCCTTGGCCCCGAGTGCAAAGTCCCGAGCGAGCACTCGACTCAGTGCAATGCACCCGGAAGGACGCTCTCGCTCGCCTTTCAAGGAGCGATTCCTAACAGCAGAAGCAGCAGAGGCACAAACTGCACGACGAGAGGGGACAACGTAGAACACGTCTCTGTCCTGGCACATTTGCGTGTGCGATACTTCCCTCCGGCTCTTCGGGCCTTGCGAAGCTCCGTGTACTGCGAGCGCTGCTACTCGCAGCTGAGAAGGACCGTGGAGCTAGCGGCGAATTCGGAGAGCTCTTCGCTGCACTGCGCCGCTCGCAAGCGGCTTCGTTCTTCGCCTTCTGCCGTCCGGCGAGAGCTGAACTCCAGCGGTCAGTTGCAGCTCTGCCCAACAGCGTGTTCTCAGTTCTGCGGGCAAGCACGCCCTCTTGCCTTGGCCCCGAGTGCAAAGTCCCGAGCGAGCACTCGACTCAGTGCAATGCACCCGGAAGGACGCTCTCGCTCGTCTTTCAAGGAGCGATTCCTAACAGCAGAAGCAGCAGAGGCACAAACTGCACGACGAGAGGGGACAACGTAGAACACGTCTCTGTCCTGGCACATTTGCGTGTGCCATACTTCCCTCCGGCTCTTCGGGCCTTGCGAAGCTCCGTGTACTGCGAGCGCTGCTACTCGCAGCTGAGAAGGACCGTGGAGCTAGCGGCGAATTCGGAGAGCTCTTCGCTGCACTGCGCCGCTCGCAAGCGGCTTCGTTCTTCGCCTTCTGCCGTCCGGCGAGAGCTGAACTCCAGCGGTCAGTTGCAGCTCTGCCCAACAGCGTGTTCTCAGTTCTGCGGGCAAGCACGCCCTCTTGCCTTGGCCCCGAGTGCAAAGTCCCGAGCGAGCACTCGACTCAGTGCAATGCACCCGGAAGGACGCTCTCGCTCGCCTTTCAAGGAGCGATTCCTAACAGCAGAAGCAGCAGAGGCACAAACTGCACGACGAGAGGGGACAACGTAGAACACGTCTCTGTCCTGGCACATTTGCGTGTGCGATACTTCCCTCCGGCTCTTCGGGCCTTGCGAAGCTCTGTGTACTGCGAGCGCTGCTACTCGCAGCTGAGAAGGACCGTGGAGCTAGCGGAGAATTCGGAGAGCTCTTCGCTGCACTGCGCCGCTCGCAAGCGGCTTCGTTCTTCGCCTTCTGCCGTCCGGCGAGAGCTGAACTCGAGCGGTCAGTTGCAGCTCTGCCCAACAGCGTGTTCTCAGTTCTGCGGGCAAGCACGCCCTCTTGCCTTGGCCCCGAGAGCAAAGTCCCGAGCGAGCACTCGACTCAGTGCAATGCACCCGGAAGGACGCTCTCGCTCGTCTTTCAAGGAGCGATTCCTAACAGCAGAAGCAGCAGAGGCACAAACTACACGACGAGAAGGGGACAACGTAGAACACGTCTCTGTCCTGGCACATTTGCGTGTGCGATACTTCCCTCCGGCTCTTCGGGCCTTGCGAAGCTCCGTGTACTGCGAGCGCTGCTACTCGCAGCTGAGAAGGACCGTGGAGCTAGCGGCGAATTCGGAGAGCTCTTCGCTGCACTGCGCCGCTCGCAAGCGGCTTCGTTCTTCGCCTTCTGCCGTCCGGCGAGAGCTGAACTCCAGCGGTCAGTTGCAGCTCTGCCCAACAGCGTGTTCTCAGTTCTGCGGGCAAGCACGCCCTCTTGCCTTGGCCCCGAGTGCAAAGTCCCGAGCGAGCACTCGACTCAGTGCAATGCACCCGGAAGGACGCTCTCGCTCGTCTTTCAAGGAGCGATTCCTAACAGCAGAAGCAGCAGAGGCACAAACTGCACGACGAGAGGGGACAACGTAGAACACGTCTCTGTCCTGGCACATTTGCGTGTGCCATACTTCCCTCCGGCTCTTCGGGCCTTGCGAAGCTCTGTGTACTGCGAGCGCTGCTACTCGCAGCTGAGAAGGACCGTGGAGCTAGCGGCGAATTCGGAGTGCTCTTCGCTGCACTGCGCCGCTCGCAAGCGGCTTCGTTCTTCGCCTTCTGCCGTCCGGCGAGAGCTGAACTCGAGCGGTCAGTTGCAGCTCTGCCCAACAGCGTGTTCTCAGTTCTGCGGGCAAGCACGCCCTCTTGCCTTGGCCCCGAGAGCAAAGTCCCGAGCGAGCACTCGACTCAGTGCAATGCACCCGGAAGGACGCTCTCGCTCGTCTTTCAAGGAGCGATTCCTAACAGCAGAAGCAGCAGAGGCACAAACTGCACGACGAGAAGGGACAACGTAGAACACGTCTCTGTCCTGGCACATTTGCGTGTGCGATACTTCCCTCCGGCTCTTCGGGCCTTGCGAAGCTCTGTGTACTGCGAGCGCTGCTACTCGCAGCTGAGAAGGACCGTGGAGCTAGCGGCGAATTCGGAGAGCTCTTCGCTGCACTGCGCCGCTCGCAAGCGGCTTCGTTCTTCGCCTTCTGCCGTCCGGCGAGAGCTGAACTCCAGCGGTCAGTTGCAGCTCTGCCCAACAGCGTGTTCTCAGTTCTGCGGGCAAGCACGCCCTCTTGCCTTGGCCCCGAGTGCAAAGTCCCGAGCGAGCACTCGACTCAGTGCAATGCACCCGGAAGGACGCTCTCGCTCGTCTTTCAAGGAGCGATTCCTAACAGCAGAAGCAGCAGAGGCACAAACTGCACGACGAGAGGGGACAACGTAGAACACGTCTCTGTCCTGGCACATTTGCGTGTGCCATACTTCCCTCCGGCTCTTCGGGCCTTGCGAAGCTCCGTGTACTGCGAGCGCTGCTACTCGCAGCTGAGAAGGACCGTGGAGCTAGCGGCGAATTCGGAGAGCTCTTCGCTGCACTGCGCCGCTCGCAAGCGGCTTCGTTCTTCGCCTTCTGCCGTCCGGCGAGAGCTGAACTCCAGCGGTCAGTTGCAGCTCTGCCCAACAGCGTGTTCTCAGTTCTGCGGGCAAGCACGCCCTCTTGCCTTGGCCCCGAGAGCAAAGTCCCGAGCGAGCACTCGACTCAGTGCAATGCACCCGGAAGGACGCTCTCGCTCGCCTTTCAAGGAGCGATTCCTAACAGCAGAAGCAGCAGAGGCACAAACTGCACGACGAGAAGGGACAACGTAGAACACGTCTCTGTCCTGGCACATTTGCGTGTGCGATACTTCCCTCCGGCTCTTCGGGCCTTGCGAAGCTCCGTGTACTGCGAGCGCTGCTACTCGCAGCTGAGAAGGACCGTGGAGCTAGCGGCGAATTCGGAGAGCTCTTCGCTGCACTGCGCCGCTCGCAAGCGGCTTCGTTCTTCGCCTTCTGCCGTCCGGCGAGAGCTGAACTCGAGCGGTCAGTTGCAGCTCTGCCCAACAGCGTGTTCTCAGTTCTGCGGGCAAGCACGCCCTCTTGCCTTGGCCCCGAGAGCAATGTCCCGAGCGAGCACTCGACTCAGTGCAATGCACCCGGAAGGACGCTCTCGCTCGCCTTTCAAGGAGCGATTCCTAACAGCAGAAGCAGCAGAGGCACAAACTGCACGACGAGAGGGGACAACGTAGAACACGTCTCTGTCCTGGCACATTTGCGTGTGCCATACTTCCCTCCGGCTCTTCGGGCCTTGCGAAGCTCCGTGTACTGCGAGCGCTGCTACTCGCAGCTGAGAAGGACCGTGGAGCTAGCGGCGAATTCGGAGAGCTCTTCGCTGCACTGCGCCGCTCGCAAGCGGCTTCGTTCTTCGCCTTCTGCCGTCCGGCGAGAGCTGAACTCGAGCGGTCAGTTGCAGCTCTGCCCAACAGCGTGTTCTCAGTTCTGCGGGCAAGCACGCCCTCTTGCCTTGGCCCCGAGTGCAAAGTCCCGAGCGAGCACTCGACTCAGTGCAATGCACCCGGAAGGACGCTCTCGCTCGCCTTTCAAGGAGCGATTCCTAACAGCAGAAGCAGCAGAGGCACGAACTGCACGACGAGAGGGGACACCGTAGAACACGTCTCTGTCCTGGCACAATTGCGTGTGCGATACTTCCCTCCGGCTCTTCGGGCCTTGCGAAGCTCCGTGTACTGCGAGCGCTGCTACTCGCAGCTGAGAAGGACCGTGGAGCTAGCGGCGAATTCGGAGAGCTCTTCGCTGCACTGCGCCGCTCGCAAGCGGCTTCGTTCTTCGCCTTCTGCCGTCCGGCGAGAGCTGAACTCGAGCGGTCAGTTGCAGCTCTGCCCAACAGCGTGTTCTCAGTTCTGCGGGCAAGCACGCCCTCTTGCCTTGGCCCCGAGAGCAATGTCCCGAGCGAGCACTCGACTCAGTGCAATGCACCCGGAAGGACGCTCTCGCTCGCCTTTCAAGGAGCGATTCCTAACAGCAGAAGCAGCAGAGGCACAAACTGCACGACGAGAGGGGACAACGTAGAACACGTCTCTGTCCTGGCACATTTGCGTGTGCGATACTTCCCTCCGGCTCTTCGGGCCTTGCGAAGCTCCGTGTACTGCGAGCGCTGCTACTCGCAGCTGAGAAGGACCGTGGAGCTAGCGGCGAATTCGGAGAGCTCTTCGCTGCACTGCGCCGCTCGCAAGCGGCTTCGTTCTTCGCCTTCTGCCGTCCGGCGAGAGCTGAACTCGAGCGGTCAGTTGCAGCTCTGCCCAACAGCGTGTTCTCAGTTCTGCGGGCAAGCACGCCCTCTTGCCTTGGCCCCGAGTGCAAAGTCCCGAGCGAGCACTCGACTCAGTGCAATGCACCCGGAAGGACGCTCTCGCTCGCCTTTCAAGGAGCGATTCCTAACAGCAGAAGCAGCAGAGGCACGAACTGCACGACGAGAGGGGACACCGTAGAACACGTCTCTGTCCTGGCACAATTGCGTGTGCGATACTTCCCTCCGGCTCTTCGGGCCTTGCGAAGCTCCGTGTACTGCGAGCGCTGCTACTCGCAGCTGAGAAGGACCGTGGAGCTAGCGGCGAATTCGGAGAGCTCTTCGCTGCACTGCGCCGCTCGCAAGCGGCTTCGTTCTTCGCCTTCTGCCGTCCGGCGAGAGCTGAACTCGAGCGGTCAGTTGCAGCTCTGCCCAACAGCGTGTTCTCAGTTCTGCGGGCAAGCACGCCCTCTTGCCTTGGCCCCGAGAGCAATGTCCCGAGCGAGCACTCGACTCAGTGCAATGCACCCGGAAGGACGCTCTCGCTCGCCTTTCAAGGAGCGATTCCTAACAGCAGAAGCAGCAGAGGCACAAACTGCACGACGAGAGGGGACAACGTAGAACACGTCTCTGTCCTGGCACATTTGCGTGTGCGATACTTCCCTCCGGCTCTTCGGGCCTTGCGAAGCTCCGTGTACTGCGAGCGCTGCTACTCGCAGCTGAGAAGGACCGTGGAGCTAGCGGCGAATTCGGAGAGCTCTTCGCTGCACTGCGCCGCTCGCAAGCGGCTTCGTTCTTCGCCTTCTGCCGTCCGGCGAGAGCTGAACTCGAGCGGTCAGTTGCAGCTCTGCCCAACAGCGTGTTCTCAGTTCTGCGGGCAAGCACGCCCTCTTGCCTTGGCCCCGAGAGCAAAGTCCCGAGCGAGCACTCGACTCAGTGCAATGCACCCGGAAGGACGCTCTCGCTCGCCTTTCAAGGAGCGATTCCTAACAGCAGAAGCAGCAGAGGCACGAACTGCACGACGAGAGGGGACAACGTAGAACACGTCTCTGTCCTGGCACATTTGCGTGTGCGATACTTCCCTCCGGCTCTTCGGGCCTTGCGAAGCTCCGTGTACTGCGAGCGCTGCTACTCGCAGCTGAGAAGGACCGTGGAGCTAGCGGCGAATTCGGAGAGCTCTTCGCTGCACTGCGCCGCTCGCAAGCGGCTTCGTTCTTCGCCTTCTGCCGTCCGGCGAGAGCTGAACTCGAGCGGTCAGTTGCAGCTCTGCCCAACAGCGTGTTCTCAGTTCTGCGGGCAAGCACGCCCTCTTGCCTTGGCCCCGAGAGCAAAGTCCCGAGCGAGCACTCGACTCAGTGCAATGCACCCGGAAGGACGCTCTCGCTCGCCTTTCAAGGAGCGATTCCTAACAGCAGAAGCAGCAGAGGCACAAACTGCACGACGAGAAGGGGACAACGTAGAACACGTCTCTGTCCTGGCACATTTGCGTGTGCGATACTTCCCTCCGGCTCTTCGGGCCTTGCGAAGCTCCGTGTACTGCGAGCGCTGCTACTCGCAGCTGAGAAGGACCGTGGAGCTAGCGGCGAATTCGGAGAGCTCTTCGCTGCACTGCGCCGCTCGCAAGCGGCTTCGTTCTTCGCCTTCTGCCGTCCGGCGAGAGCTGAACTCCAGCGGTCAGTTGCAGCTCTGCCCAACAGCGTGTTCTCAGTTCTGCGGGCAAGCACGCCCTCTTGCCTTGGCCCCGAGTGCAAAGTCCCGAGCGAGCACTCGACTCAGTGCAATGCACCCGGAAGGACGCTCTCGCTCGCCTTTCAAGGAGCGATTCCTAACAGCAGAAGCAGCAGAGGCACAAACTGCACGACGAGAGGGGACAACGTAGAACACGTCTCTGTCCTGGCACATTTGCGTGTGCCATACTTCCCTCCGGCTCTTCGGGCCTTGCGAAGCTCCGTGTACTGCGAGCGCTGCTACTCGCAGCTGAGAAGGACCGTGGAGCTAGCGGCGAATTCGGAGAGCTCTTCGCTGCACTGCGCCGCTCGCAAGCGGCTTCGTTCTTCGCCTTCTGCCGTCCGGCGAGAGCTGAACTCCAGCGGTCAGTTGCAGCTCTGCCCAACAGCGTGTTCTCAGTTCTGCGGGCAAGCACGCCCTCTTGCCTTGGCCCCGAGAGCAAAGTCCCGAGCGAGCACTCGACTCAGTGCAATGCACCCGGAAGGACGCTCTCGCTCGCCTTTCAAGGAGCGATTCCTAACAGCAGAAGCAGCAGAGGCACAAACTGCACGACGAGAGGGGACAACGTAGAACACGTCTCTGTCCTGGCACATTTGCGTGTGCGATACTTCCCTCCGGCTCTTCGGGCCTTGCGAAGCTCCGTGTACTGCGAGCGCTGCTACTCGCAGCTGAGAAGGACCGTGGAGCTAGCGGCGAATTCGGAGAGCTCTTCGCTGCACTGCGCCGCTCGCAAGCGGCTTCGTTCTTCGCCTTCTGCCGTCCGGCGAGAGCTGAACTCCAGCGGTCAGTTGCAGCTCTGCCCAACAGCGTGTTCTCAGTTCTGCGGGCAAGCACGCCCTCTTGCCTTGGCCCCGAGTGCAAAGTCCCGAGCGAGCACTCGACTCAGTGCAATGCACCCGGAAGGACGCTCTCGCTCGTCTTTCAAGGAGCGATTCCTAACAGCAGAAGCAGCAGAGGCACAAACTGCACGACGAGAGGGGACAACGTAGAACACGTCTCTGTCCTGGCACATTTGCGTGTGCCATACTTCCCTCCGGCTCTTCGGGCCTTGCGAAGCTCCGTGTACTGCGAGCGCTGCTACTCGCAGCTGAGAAGGACCGTGGAGCTAGCGGCGAATTCGGAGAGCTCTTCGCTGCACTGCGCCGCTCGCAAGCGGCTTCGTTCTTCGCCTTCTGCCGTCCGGCGAGAGCTGAACTCCAGCGGTCAGTTGCAGCTCTGCCCAACAGCGTGTTCTCAGTTCTGCGGGCAAGCACGCCCTCTTGCCTTGGCCCCGAGTGCAAAGTCCCGAGCGAGCACTCGACTCAGTGCAATGCACCCGGAAGGACGCTCTCGCTCGCCTTTCAAGGAGCGATTCCTAACAGCAGAAGCAGCAGAGGCACAAACTGCACGACGAGAGGGGACAACGTAGAACACGTCTCTGTCCTGGCACATTTGCGTGTGCGATACTTCCCTCCGGCTCTTCGGGCCTTGCGAAGCTCCGTGTACTGCGAGCGCTGCTACTCGCAGCTGAGAAGGACCGTGGAGCTAGCGGAGAATTCGGAGAGCTCTTCGCTGCACTGCGCCGCTCGCAAGCGGCTTCGTTCTTCGCCTTCTGCCGTCCGGCGAGAGCTGAACTCGAGCGGTCAGTTGCAGCTCTGCCCAACAGCGTGTTCTCAGTTCTGCGGGCAAGCACGCCCTCTTGCCTTGGCCCCGAGAGCAAAGTCCCGAGCGAGCACTCGACTCAGTGCAATGCACCCGGAAGGACGCTCTCGCTCGTCTTTCAAGGAGCGATTCCTAACAGCAGAAGCAGCAGAGGCACAAACTGCACGACGAGAGGGGACAACGTAGAACACGTCTCTGTCCTGGCACATTTGCGTGTGCGATACTTCCCTCCGGCTCTTCGGGCCTTGCGAAGCTCCGTGTACTGCGAGCGCTGCTACTCGCAGCTGAGAAGGACCGTGGAGCTAGCGGCGAATTCGGAGAGCTCTTCGCTGCACTGCGCCGCTCGCAAGCGGCTTCGTTCTTCGCCTTCTGCCGTCCGGCGAGAGCTGAACTCGAGCGGTCAGTTGCAGCTCTGCCCAACAGCGTGTTCTCAGTTCTGCGGGCAAGCACGCCCTCTTGCCTTGGCCCCGAGAGCAAAGTCCCGAGCGAGCACTCGACTCAGTGCAATGCACCCGGAAGGACGCTCTCGCTCGCCTTTCAAAGAGCGATTCCTAACAGCAGAAGCAGCAGAGGCACAAACTGCACGACGAGAAGGGGACAACGTAGAACACGTCTCTGTCCTGGCACATTTGCGTGTGCGATACTTCCCTCCGGCTCTTCGGGCCTTGCGAAGCTCTGTGTACTGCGAGCGCTGCTACTCGCAGCTGAGAAGGACCGTGGAGCTAGCGGCGAATTCGGAGAGCTCTTCGCTGCACTGCGCCGCTCGCAAGCGGCTTCGTTCTTCGCCTTCTGCCGTCCGGCGAGAGCTGAACTCGAGCGGTCAGTTGCAGCTCTGCCCAACAGCGTGTTCTCAGTTCTGCGGGCAAGCACGCCCTCTTGCCTTGGCCCCGAGAGCAAAGTCCCGAGCGAGCACTCGACTCAGTGCAATGCACCCGGAAGGACGCTCTCGCTCGTCTTTCAAGGAGCGATTCCTAACAGCAGAAGCAGCAGAGGCACAAACTACACGACGAGAAGGGGACAACGTAGAACACGTCTCTGTCCTGGCACATTTGCGTGTGCGATACTTCCCTCCGGCTCTTCGGGCCTTGCGAAGCTCCGTGTACTGCGAGCGCTGCTACTCGCAGCTGAGAAGGACCGTGGAGCTAGCGGCGAATTCGGAGAGCTCTTCGCTGCACTGCGCCGCTCGCAAGCGGCTTCGTTCTTCGCCTTCTGCCGTCCGGCGAGAGCTGAACTCGAGCGGTCAGTTGCAGCTCTGCCCAACAGCGTGTTCTCAGTTCTGCGGGCAAGCACGCCCTCTTGCCTTGGCCCCGAGTGCAAAGTCCCGAGCGAGCACTCGACTCAGTGCAATGCACCCGGAAGGACGCTCTCGCTCGTCTTTCAAGGAGCGATTCCTAACAGCAGAAGCAGCAGAGGCACAAACTGCACGACGAGAGGGGACAACGTAGAACACGTCTCTGTCCTGGCACATTTGCGTGTGCCATACTTCCCTCCGGCTCTTCGGGCCTTGCGAAGCTCTGTGTACTGCGAGCGCTGCTACTCGCAGCTGAGAAGGACCGTGGAGCTAGCGGCGAATTCGGAGAGCTCTTCGCTGCACTGCGCCGCTCGCAAGCGGCTTCGTTCTTCGCCTTCTGCCGTCCGGCGAGAGCTGAACTCGAGCGGTCAGTTGCAGCTCTGCCCAACAGCGTGTTCTCAGTTCTGCGGGCAAGCACGCCCTCTTGCCTTGGCCCCGAGTGCAAAGTCCCGAGCGAGCACTCGACTCAGTGCAATGCACCCGGAAGGACGCTCTCGCTCGTCTTTCAAGGAGCGATTCCTAACAGCAGAAGCAGCAGAGGCACAAACTGCACGACGAGAGGGGACAACGTAGAACACGTCTCTGTCCTGGCACATTTGCGTGTGCCATACTTCCCTCCGGCTCTTCGGGCCTTGCGAAGCTCTGTGTACTGCGAGCGCTGCTACTCGCAGCTGAGAAGGACCGTGGAGCTAGCGGCGAATTCGGAGAGCTCTTCGCTGCACTGCGCCGCTCGCAAGCGGCTTCGTTCTTCGCCTTCTGCCGTCCGGCGAGAGCTGAACTCGAGCGGTCAGTTGCAGCTCTGCCCAACAGCGTGTTCTCAGTTCTGCGGGCAAGCACGCCCTCTTGCCTTGGCCCCGAGAGCAAAGTCCCGAGCGAGCACTCGACTCAGTGCAATGCACCCGGAAGGACGCTCTCGCTCGTCTTTCAAGGAGCGATTCCTAACAGCAGAAGCAGCAGAGGCACAAACTGCACGACGAGAAGGGGACAACGTAGAACACGTCTCTGTCCTGGCACATTTGCGTGTGCGATACTTCCCTCCGGCTCTTCGGGCCTTGCGAAGCTCTGTGTACTGCGAGCGCTGCTACTCGCAGCTGAGAAGGACCGTGGAGCTAGCGGCGAATTCGGAGAGCTCTTCGCTGCACTGCGCCGCTCGCAAGCGGCTTCGTTCTTCGCCTTCTGCCGTCCGGCGAGAGCTGAACTCCAGCGGTCAGTTGCAGCTCTGCCCAACAGCGTGTTCTCAGTTCTGCGGGCAAGCACGCCCTCTTGCCTTGGCCCCGAGTGCAAAGTCCCGAGCGAGCACTCGACTCAGTGCAATGCACCCGGAAGGACGCTCTCGCTCGTCTTTCAAGGAGCGATTCCTAACAGCAGAAGCAGCAGAGGCACAAACTGCACGACGAGAGGGGACAACGTAGAACACGTCTCTGTCCTGGCACATTTGCGTGTGCCATACTTCCCTCCGGCTCTTCGGGCCTTGCGAAGCTCCGTGTACTGCGAGCGCTGCTACTCGCAGCTGAGAAGGACCGTGGAGCTAGCGGCGAATTCGGAGAGCTCTTCGCTGCACTGCGCCGCTCGCAAGCGGCTTCGTTCTTCGCCTTCTGCCGTCCGGCGAGAGCTGAACTCCAGCGGTCAGTTGCAGCTCTGCCCAACAGCGTGTTCTCAGTTCTGCGGGCAAGCACGCCCTCTTGCCTTGGCCCCGAGTGCAAAGTCCCGAGCGAGCACTCGACTCAGTGCAATGCACCCGGAAGGACGCTCTCGCTCGCCTTTCAAGGAGCGATTCCTAACAGCAGAAGCAGCAGAGGCACAAACTGCACGACGAGAGGGGACAACGTAGAACACGTCTCTGTCCTGGCACATTTGCGTGTGCCATACTTCCCTCCGGCTCTTCGGGCCTTGCGAAGCTCCGTGTACTGCGAGCGCTGCTACTCGCAGCTGAGAAGGACCGTGGAGCTAGCGGAGAATTCGGAGAGCTCTTCGCTGCACTGCGCCGCTCGCAAGCGGCTTCGTTCTTCGCCTTCTGCCGTCCGGCGAGAGCTGAACTCGAGCGGTCAGTTGCAGCTCTGCCCAACAGCGTGTTCTCAGTTCTGCGGGCAAGCACGCCCTCTTGCCTTGGCCCCGAGAGCAAAGTCCCGAGCGAGCACTCGACTCAGTGCAATGCACCCGGAAGGACGCTCTCGCTCGCCTTTCAAGGAGCGATTCCTAACAGCAGAAGCAGCAGAGGCACAAACTGCACGACGAGAGGGGACAACGTAGAACACGTCTCTGTCCTGGCACATTTGCGTGTGCGATACTTCCCTCCGGCTCTTCGGGCCTTGCGAAGCTCCGTGTACTGCGAGCGCTGCTACTCGCAGCTGAGAAGGACCGTGGAGCTAGCGGCGAATTCGGAGAGCTCTTCGCTGCACTGCGCCGCTCGCAAGCGGCTTCGTTCTTCGCCTTCTGCCGTCCGGCGAGAGCTGAACTCGAGCGGTCAGTTGCAGCTCTGCCCAACAGCGTGTTCTCAGTTCTGCGGGCAAGCACGCCCTCTTGCCTTGGCCCCGAGAGCAAAGTCCCGAGCGAGCACTCGACTCAGTGCAATGCACCCGGAAGGACGCTCTCGCTCGCCTTTCAAAGAGCGATTCCTAACAGCAGAAGCAGCAGAGGCACAAACTGCACGACGAGAAGGGGACAACGTAGAACACGTCTCTGTCCTGGCACATTTGCGTGTGCGATACTTCCCTCCGGCTCTTCGGGCCTTGCGAAGCTCTGTGTACTGCGAGCGCTGCTACTCGCAGCTGAGAAGGACCGTGGAGCTAGCGGCGAATTCGGAGAGCTCTTCGCTGCACTGCGCCGCTCGCAAGCGGCTTCGTTCTTCGCCTTCTGCCGTCCGGCGAGAGCTGAACTCCAGCGGTCAGTTGCAGCTCTGCCCAACAGCGTGTTCTCAGTTCTGCGGGCAAGCACGCCCTCTTGCCTTGGCCCCGAGAGCAAAGTCCCGAGCGAGCACTCGACTCAGTGCAATGCACCCGGAAGGACGCTCTCGCTCGTCTTTCAAGGAGCGATTCCTAACAGCAGAAGCAGCAGAGGCACAAACTACACGACGAGAAGGGGACAACGTAGAACACGTCTCTGTCCTGGCACATTTGCGTGTGCGATACTTCCCTCCGGCTCTTCGGGCCTTGCGAAGCTCCGTGTACTGCGAGCGCTGCTACTCGCAGCTGAGAAGGACCGTGGAGCTAGCGGCGAATTCGGAGAGCTCTTCGCTGCACTGCGCCGCTCGCAAGCGGCTTCGTTCTTCGCCTTCTGCCGTCCGGCGAGAGCTGAACTCGAGCGGTCAGTTGCAGCTCTGCCCAACAGCGTGTTCTCAGTTCTGCGGGCAAGCACGCCCTCTTGCCTTGGCCCCGAGTGCAAAGTCCCGAGCGAGCACTCGACTCAGTGCAATGCACCCGGAAGGACGCTCTCGCTCGTCTTTCAAGGAGCGATTCCTAACAGCAGAAGCAGCAGAGGCACAAACTGCACGACGAGAGGGGACAACGTAGAACACGTCTCTGTCCTGGCACATTTGCGTGTGCCATACTTCCCTCCGGCTCTTCGGGCCTTGCGAAGCTCTGTGTACTGCGAGCGCTGCTACTCGCAGCTGAGAAGGACCGTGGAGCTAGCGGCGAATTCGGAGTGCTCTTCGCTGCACTGCGCCGCTCGCAAGCGGCTTCGTTCTTCGCCTTCTGCCGTCCGGCGAGAGCTGAACTCCAGCGGTCAGTTGCAGCTCTGCCCAACAGCGTGTTCTCAGTTCTGCGGGCAAGCACGCCCTCTTGCCTTGGCCCCGAGAGCAAAGTCCCGAGCGAGCACTCGACTCAGTGCAATGCACCCGGAAGGACGCTCTCGCTCGTCTTTCAAGGAGCGATTCCTAACAGCAGAAGCAGCAGAGGCACAAACTGCACGACGAGAAGGGACAACGTAGAACACGTCTCTGTCCTGGCATATTTGCGTGTGCGATACTTCCCTCCGGCTCTTCGGGCCTTGCGAAGCTCTGTGTACTGCGAGCGCTGCTACTCGCAGCTGAGAAGGACCGTGGAGCTAGCGGCGAATTCGGAGAGCTCTTCGCTGCACTGCGCCGCTCGCAAGCGGCTTCGTTCTTCGCCTTCTGCCGTCCGGCGAGAGCTGAACTCGAGCGGTCAGTTGCAGCTCTGCCCAACAGCGTGTTCTCAGTTCTGCGGGCAAGCACGCCCTCTTGCCTTGGCCCCGAGTGCAAAGTCCCGAGCGAGCACTCGACTCAGTGCAATGCACCCGGAAGGACGCTCTCGCTCGTCTTTCAAGGAGCGATTCCTAACAGCAGAAGCAGCAGAGGCACAAACTGCACGACGAGAGGGGACAACGTAGAACACGTCTCTGTCCTGGCACATTTGCGTGTGCCATACTTCCCTCCGGCTCTTCGGGCCTTGCGAAGCTCTGTGTACTGCGAGCGCTGCTACTCGCAGCTGAGAAGGACCGTGGAGCTAGCGGCGAATTCGGAGAGCTCTTCGCTGCACTGCGCCGCTCGCAAGCGGCTTCGTTCTTCGCCTTCTGCCGTCCGGCGAGAGCTGAACTCGAGCGGTCAGTTGCAGCTCTGCCCAACAGCGTGTTCTCAGTTCTGCGGGCAAGCACGCCCTCTTGCCTTGGCCCCGAGTGCAAAGTCCCGAGCGAGCACTCGACTCAGTGCAATGCACCCGGAAGGACGCTCTCGCTCGTCTTTCAAGGAGCGATTCCTAACAGCAGAAGCAGCAGAGGCACAAACTGCACGACGAGAGGGGACAACGTAGAACACGTCTCTGTCCTGGCACATTTGCGTGTGCCATACTTCCCTCCGGCTCTTCGGGCCTTGCGAAGCTCTGTGTACTGCGAGCGCTGCTACTCGCAGCTGAGAAGGACCGTGGAGCTAGCGGCGAATTCGGAGAGCTCTTCGCTGCACTGCGCCGCTCGCAAGCGGCTTCGTTCTTCGCCTTCTGCCGTCCGGCGAGAGCTGAACTCGAGCGGTCAGTTGCAGCTCTGCCCAACAGCGTGTTCTCAGTTCTGCGGGCAAGCACGCCCTCTTGCCTTGGCCCCGAGAGCAAAGTCCCGAGCGAGCACTCGACTCAGTGCAATGCACCCGGAAGGACGCTCTCGCTCGTCTTTCAAGGAGCGATTCCTAACAGCAGAAGCAGCAGAGGCACAAACTGCACGACGAGAAGGGGACAACGTAGAACACGTCTCTGTCCTGGCACATTTGCGTGTGCGATACTTCCCTCCGGCTCTTCGGGCCTTGCGAAGCTCCGTGTACTGCGAGCGCTGCTACTCGCAGCTGAGAAGGACCGTGGAGCTAGCGGCGAATTCGGAGAGCTCTTCGCTGCACTGCGCCGCTCGCAAGCGGCTTCGTTCTTCGCCTTCTGCCGTCCGGCGAGAGCTGAACTCCAGCGGTCAGTTGCAGCTCTGCCCAACAGCGTGTTCTCAGTTCTGCGGGCAAGCACGCCCTCTTGCCTTGGCCCCGAGTGCAAAGTCCCGAGCGAGCACTCGACTCAGTGCAATGCACCCGGAAGGACGCTCTCGCTCGTCTTTCAAGGAGCGATTCCTAACAGCAGAAGCAGCAGAGGCACAAACTGCACGACGAGAGGGGACAACGTAGAACACGTCTCTGTCCTGGCACATTTGCGTGTGCGATACTTCCCTCCGGCTCTTCGGGCCTTGCGAAGCTCCGTGTACTGCGAGCGCTGCTACTCGCAGCTGAGAAGGACCGTGGAGCTAGCGGCGAATTCGGAGAGCTCTTCGCTGCACTGCGCCGCTCGCAAGCGGCTTCGTTCTTCGCCTTCTGCCGTCCGGCGAGAGCTGAACTCGAGCGGTCAGTTGCAGCTCTGCCCAACAGCGTGTTCTCAGTTCTGCGGGCAAGCACGCCCTCTTGCCTTGGCCCCGAGAGCAAAGTCCCGAGCGAGCACTCGACTCAGTGCAATGCACCCGGAAGGACGCTCTCGCTCGCCTTTCAAGGAGCGATTCCTAACAGCAGAAGCAGCAGAGGCACAAACTGCACGACGAGAGGGGACAACGTAGAACACGTCTCTGTCCTGGCACATTTGCGTGTGCGATACTTCCCTCCGGCTCTTCGGGCCTTGCGAAGCTCCGTGTACTGCGAGCGCTGCTACTCGCAGCTGAGAAGGACCGTGGAGCTAGCGGCGAATTCGGAGAGCTCTTCGCTGCACTGCGCCGCTCGCAAGCGGCTTCGTTCTTCGCCTTCTGCCGTCCGGCGAGAGCTGAACTCGAGCGGTCAGTTGCAGCTCTGCCCAACAGCGTGTTCTCAGTTCTGCGGGCAAGCACGCCCTCTTGCCTTGGCCCCGAGAGCAATGTCCCGAGCGAGCACTCGACTCAGTGCAATGCACCCGGAAGGACGCTCTCGCTCGCCTTTCAAGGAGCGATTCCTAACAGCAGAAGCAGCAGAGGCACAAACTGCACGACGAGAGGGGACAACGTAGAACACGTCTCTGTCCTGGCACATTTGCGTGTGCGATACTTCCCTCCGGCTCTTCGGGCCTTGCGAAGCTCCGTGTACTGCGAGCGCTGCTACTCGCAGCTGAGAAGGACCGTGGAGCTAGCGGCGAATTCGGAGAGCTCTTCGCTGCACTGCGCCGCTCGCAAGCGGCTTCGTTCTTCGCCTTCTGCCGTCCGGCGAGAGCTGAACTCGAGCGGTCAGTTGCAGCTCTGCCCAACAGCGTGTTCTCAGTTCTGCGGGCAAGCACGCCGTCTTGCCTTGGCCCCGAGAGCAAAGTCCCGAGCGAGCACTCGACTCAGTGCAATGCACCCGGAAGGACGCTCTCGCTCGCCTTTCAAGGAGCGATTCCTAACAGCAGAAGCAGCAGAGGCACGAACTGCACGACGAGAGGGGACACCGTAGAACACGTCTCTGTCCTGGCACATTTGCGTGTGCGATACTTCCCTCCGGCTCTTCGGGCCTTGCGAAGCTCCGTGTACTGCGAGCGCTGCTACTCGCAGCTGAGAAGGACCGTGGAGCTAGCGGCGAATTCGGAGAGCTCTTCGCTGCACTGCGCCGCTCGCAAGCGGCTTCGTTCTTCGCCTTCTGCCGTCCGGCGAGAGCTGAACTCGAGCGGTCAGTTGCAGCTCTGCCCAACAGCGTGTTCTCAGTTCTGCGGGCAAGCACGCCCTCTTGCCTTGGCCCCGAGAGCAAAGTCCCGAGCGAGCACTCGACTCAGTGCAATGCACCCGGAAGGACGCTCTCGCTCGCCTTTCAAGGAGCGATTCCTAACAGCAGAAGCAGCAGAGGCACGAACTGCACGACGAGAGGGGACACCGTAGAACACGTCTCTGTCCTGGCACAATTGCGTGTGCGATACTTCCCTCCGGCTCTTCGGGCCTTGCGAAGCTCCGTGTACTGCGAGCGCTGCTACTCGCAGCTGAGAAGGACCGTGGAGCTAGCGGCGAATTCGGAGAGCTCTTCGCTGCACTGCGCCGCTCGCAAGCGGCTTCGTTCTTCGCCTTCTGCCGTCCGGCGAGAGCTGAACTCCAGCGGTCAGTTGCAGCTCTGCCCAACAGCGTGTTCTCAGTTCTGCGGGCAAGCACGCCCTCTTGCCTTGGCCCCGAGAGCAATGTCCCGAGCGAGCACTCGACTCAGTGCAATGCACCCGGAAGGACGCTCTCGCTCGCCTTTCAAGGAGCGATTCCTAACAGCAGAAGCAGCAGAGGCACAAACTGCACGACGAGAGGGGACAACGTAGAACACGTCTCTGTCCTGGCACATTTGCGTGTGCCATACTTCCCTCCGGCTCTTCGGGCCTTGCGAAGCTCCGTGTACTGCGAGCGCTGCTACTCGCAGCTGAGAAGGACCGTGGAGCTAGCGGCGAATTCGGAGAGCTCTTCGCTGCACTGCGCCGCTCGCAAGCGGCTTCGTTCTTCGCCTTCTGCCGTCCGGCGAGAGCTGAACTCGAGCGGTCAGTTGCAGCTCTGCCCAACAGCGTGTTCTCAGTTCTGCGGGCAAGCACGCCCTCTTGCCTTGGCCCCGAGAGCAAAGTCCCGAGCGAGCACTCGACTCAGTGCAATGCACCCGGAAGGACGCTCTCGCTCGCCTTTCAAGGAGCGATTCCTAACAGCAGAAGCAGCAGAGGCACGAACTGCACGACGAGAGGGGACACCGTAGAACACGTCTCTGTCCTGGCACATTTGCGTGTGCGATACTTCCCTCCGGCTCTTCGGGCCTTGCGAAGCTCCGTGTACTGCGAGCGCTGCTACTCGCAGCTGAGAAGGACCGTGGAGCTAGCGGCGAATTCGGAGAGCTCTTCGCTGCACTGCGCCGCTCGCAAGCGGCTTCGTTCTTCGCCTTCTGCCGTCCGGCGAGAGCTGAACTCGAGCGGTCAGTTGCAGCTCTGCCCAACAGCGTGTTCTCAGTTCTGCGGGCAAGCACGCCCTCTTGCCTTGGCCCCGAGAGCAAAGTCCCGAGCGAGCACTCGACTCAGTGCAATGCACCCGGAAGGACGCTCTCGCTCGCCTTTCAAGGAGCGATTCCTAACAGCAGAAGCAGCAGAGGCACGAACTGCACGACGAGAGGGGACAACGTAGAACACGTCTCTGTCCTGGCACATTTGCGTGTGCGATACTTCCCTCCGGCTCTTCGGGCCTTGCGAAGCTCTGTGTACTGCGAGCGCTGCTACTCGCAGCTGAGAAGGACCGTGGAGCTAGCGGCGAATTCGGAGAGCTCTTCGCTGCACTGCGCCGCTCGCAAGCGGCTTCGTTCTTCGCCTTCTGCCGTCCGGCGAGAGCTGAACTCGAGCGGTCAGTTGCAGCTCTGCCCAACAGCGTGTTCTCAGTTCTGCGGGCAAGCACGCCCTCTTGCCTTGGCCCCGAGAGCAAAGTCCCGAGCGAGCACTCGACTCAGTGCAATGCACCCGGAAGGACGCTCTCGCTCGCCTTTCAAGGAGCGATTCCTAACAGCAGAAGCAGCAGAGGCACGAACTGCACGACGAGAGGGGACAACGTAGAACACGTCTCTGTCCTGGCACATTTGCGTGTGCGATACTTCCCTCCGGCTCTTCGGGCCTTGCGAAGCTCTGTGTACTGCGAGCGCTGCTACTCGCAGCTGAGAAGGACCGTGGAGCTAGCGGCGAATTCGGAGAGCTCTTCGCTGCACTGCGCCGCTCGCAAGCGGCTTCGTTCTTCGCCTTCTGCCGTCCGGCGAGAGCTGAACTCGAGCGGTCAGTTGCAGCTCTGCCCAACAGCGTGTTCTCAGTTCTGCGGGCAAGCACGCCCTCTTGCCTTGGCCCCGAGAGCAAAGTCCCGAGCGAGCACTCGACTCAGTGCAATGCACCCGGAAGGACGCTCTCGCTCGCCTTTCAAGGAGCGATTCCTAACAGCAGAAGCAGCAGAGGCACGAACTGCACGACGAGAGGGGACAACGTAGAACACGTCTCTGTCCTGGCACATTTGCGTGTGCGATACTTCCCTCCGGCTCTTCGGGCCTTGCGAAGCTCTGTGTACTGCGAGCGCTGCTACTCGCAGCTGAGAAGGACCGTGGAGCTAGCGGCGAATTCGGAGAGCTCTTCGCTGCAATGCGCCGCTCGCAAGCGGCTTCGTTCTTCGCCTTCTGCCGTCCGGCGAGAGCTGAACTCGAGCGGTCAGTTGCAGCTCTGCCCAACAGCGTGTTCTCAGTTCTGCGGGCAAGCACGCCCTCTTGCCTTGGCCCCGAGAGCAAAGTCCCGAGCGAGCACTCGACTCAGTGCAATGCACCCGGAAGGACGCTCTCGCTCGTCTTTCAAGGAGCGATTCCTAACAGCAGAAGCAGCAGAGGCACGAACTGCACGACGAGAGGGGACAACGTAGAACACGTCTCTGTCCTGGCACATTTGCGTGTGCGATACTTCCCTCCGGCTCTTCGGGCCTTGCGAAGCTCCGTGTACTGCGAGCGCTGCTACTCGCAGCTGAGAAGGACCGTGGAGCTAGCGGCGAATTCGGAGAGCTCTTCGCTGCACTGCGCCGCTCGCAAGCGGCTTCGTTCTTCGCCTTCTGCCGTCCGGCGAGAGCTGAACTCGAGCGGTCAGTTGCAGCTCTGCCCAACAGCGTGTTCTCAGTTCTGCGGGCAAGCACGCCCTCTTGCCTTGGCCCCGAGAGCAAAGTCCCGAGCGAGCACTCGACTCAGTGCAATGCACCCGGAAGGACGCTCTCGCTCGTCTTTCAAGGAGCGATTCCTAACAGCAGAAGCAGCAGAGGCACAAACTGCACGACGAGAAGGGGACAACGTAGAACACGTCTCTGTCCTGGCACATTTGCGTGTGCGATACTTCCCTCCGGCTCTTCGGGCCTTGCGAAGCTCCGTGTACTGCGAGCGCTGCTACTCGCAGCTGAGAAGGACCGTGGAGCTAGCGGCGAATTCGGAGAGCTCTTCGCTGCACTGCGCCGCTCGCAAGCGGCTTCGTTCTTCGCCTTCTGCCGTCCGGCGAGAGCTGAACTCCAGCGGTCAGTTGCAGCTCTGCCCAACAGCGTGTTCTCAGTTCTGCGGGCAAGCACGCCCTCTTGCCTTGGCCCCGAGTGCAAAGTCCCGAGCGAGCACTCGACTCAGTGCAATGCACCCGGAAGGACGCTCTCGCTCGCCTTTCAAGGAGCGATTCCTAACAGCAGAAGCAGCAGAGGCACAAACTGCACGACGAGAGGGGACAACGTAGAACACGTCTCTGTCCTGGCACATTTGCGTGTGCGATACTTCCCTCCGGCTCTTCGGGCCTTGCGAAGCTCCGTGTACTGCGAGCGCTGCTACTCGCAGCTGAGAAGGACCGTGGAGCTAGCGGAGAATTCGGAGAGCTCTTCGCTGCACTGCGCCGCTCGCAAGCGGCTTCGTTCTTCGCCTTCTGCCGTCCGGCGAGAGCTGAACTCGAGCGGTCAGTTGCAGCTCTGCCCAACAGCGTGTTCTCAGTTCTGCGGGCAAGCACGCCCTCTTGCCTTGGCCCCGAGAGCAAAGTCCCGAGCGAGCACTCGACTCAGTGCAATGCACCCGGAAGGACGCTCTCGCTCGCCTTTCAAGGAGCGATTCCTAACAGCAGAAGCAGCAGAGGCACAAACTGCACGACGAGAGGGGACAACGTAGAACACGTCTCTGTCCTGGCACATTTGCGTGTGCGATACTTCCCTCCGGCTCTTCGGGCCTTGCGAAGCTCCGTGTACTGCGAGCGCTGCTACTCGCAGCTGAGAAGGACCGTGGAGCTAGCGGCGAATTCGGAGAGCTCTTCGCTGCACTGCGCCGCTCGCAAGCGGCTTCGTTCTTCGCCTTCTGCCGTCCGGCGAGAGCTGAACTCGAGCGGTCAGTTGCAGCTCTGCCCAACAGCGTGTTCTCAGTTCTGCGGGCAAGCACGCCCTCTTGCCTTGGCCCCGAGAGCAAAGTCCCGAGCGAGCACTCGACTCAGTGCAATGCACCCGGAAGGACGCTCTCGCTCGCCTTTCAAAGAGCGATTCCTAACAGCAGAAGCAGCAGAGGCACAAACTGCACGACGAGAAGGGGACAACGTAGAACACGTCTCTGTCCTGGCACATTTGCGTGTGCGATACTTCCCTCCGGCTCTTCGGGCCTTGCGAAGCTCTGTGTACTGCGAGCGCTGCTACTCGCAGCTGAGAAGGACCGTGGAGCTAGCGGCGAATTCGGAGAGCTCTTCGCTGCACTGCGCCGCTCGCAAGCGGCTTCGTTCTTCGCCTTCTGCCGTCCGGCGAGAGCTGAACTCCAGCGGTCAGTTGCAGCTCTGCCCAACAGCGTGTTCTCAGTTCTGCGGGCAAGCACGCCCTCTTGCCTTGGCCCCGAGAGCAAAGTCCCGAGCGAGCACTCGACTCAGTGCAATGCACCCGGAAGGACGCTCTCGCTCGTCTTTCAAGGAGCGATTCCTAACAGCAGAAGCAGCAGAGGCATAAACTACACGACGAGAAGGGGACAACGTAGAACACGTCTCTGTCCTGGCACATTTGCGTGTGCGATACTTCCCTCCGGCTCTTCGGGCCTTGCGAAGCTCCGTGTACTGCGAGCGCTGCTACTCGCAGCTGAGAAGGACCGTGGAGCTAGCGGCGAATTCGGAGAGCTCTTCGCTGCACTGCGCCGCTCGCAAGCGGCTTCGTTCTTCGCCTTCTGCCGTCCGGCGAGAGCTGAACTCGAGCGGTCAGTTGCAGCTCTGCCCAACAGCGTGTTCTCAGTTCTGCGGGCAAGCACGCCCTCTTGCCTTGGCCCCGAGTGCAAAGTCCCGAGCGAGCACTCGACTCAGTGCAATGCACCCGGAAGGACGCTCTCGCTCGTCTTTCAAGGAGCGATTCCTAACAGCAGAAGCAGCAGAGGCACAAACTGCACGACGAGAGGGGACAACGTAGAACACGTCTCTGTCCTGGCACATTTGCGTGTGCCATACTTCCCTCCGGCTCTTCGGGCCTTGCGAAGCTCTGTGTACTGCGAGCGCTGCTACTCGCAGCTGAGAAGGACCGTGGAGCTAGCGGCGAATTCGGAGTGCTCTTCGCTGCACTGCGCCGCTCGCAAGCGGCTTCGTTCTTCGCCTTCTGCCGTCCGGCGAGAGCTGAACTCCAGCGGTCAGTTGCAGCTCTGCCCAACAGCGTGTTCTCAGTTCTGCGGGCAAGCACGCCCTCTTGCCTTGGCCCCGAGAGCAAAGTCCCGAGCGAGCACTCGACTCAGTGCAATGCACCCGGAAGGACGCTCTCGCTCGTCTTTCAAGGAGCGATTCCTAACAGCAGAAGCAGCAGAGGCACAAACTGCACGACGAGAAGGGACAACGTAGAACACGTCTCTGTCCTGGCATATTTGCGTGTGCGATACTTCCCTCCGGCTCTTCGGGCCTTGCGAAGCTCTGTGTACTGCGAGCGCTGCTACTCGCAGCTGAGAAGGACCGTGGAGCTAGCGGCGAATTCGGAGAGCTCTTCGCTGCACTGCGCCGCTCGCAAGCGGCTTCGTTCTTCGCCTTCTGCCGTCCGGCGAGAGCTGAACTCGAGCGGTCAGTTGCAGCTCTGCCCAACAGCGTGTTCTCAGTTCTGCGGGCAAGCACGCCCTCTTGCCTTGGCCCCGAGTGCAAAGTCCCGAGCGAGCACTCGACTCAGTGCAATGCACCCGGAAGGACGCTCTCGCTCGTCTTTCAAGGAGCGATTCCTAACAGCAGAAGCAGCAGAGGCACAAACTGCACGACGAGAGGGGACAACGTAGAACACGTCTCTGTCCTGGCACATTTGCGTGTGCCATACTTCCCTCCGGCTCTTCGGGCCTTGCGAAGCTCTGTGTACTGCGAGCGCTGCTACTCGCAGCTGAGAAGGACCGTGGAGCTAGCGGCGAATTCGGAGAGCTCTTCGCTGCACTGCGCCGCTCGCAAGCGGCTTCGTTCTTCGCCTTCTGCCGTCCGGCGAGAGCTGAACTCCAGCGGTCAGTTGCAGCTCTGCCCAACAGCGTGTTCTCAGTTCTGCGGGCAAGCACGCCCTCTTGCCTTGGCCCCGAGAGCAAAGTCCCGAGCGAGCACTCGACTCAGTGCAATGCACCCGGAAGGACGCTCTCGCTCGTCTTTCAAGGAGCGATTCCTAACAGCAGAAGCAGCAGAGGCACAAACTGCACGACGAGAAGGGGACAACGTAGAACACGTCTCTGTCCTGGCACATTTGCGTGTGCGATACTTCCCTCCGGCTCTTCGGGCCTTGCGAAGCTCTGTGTACTGCGAGCGCTGCTACTCGCAGCTGAGAAGGACCGTGGAGCTAGCGGCGAATTCGGAGAGCTCTTCGCTGCACTGCGCCGCTCGCAAGCGGCTTCGTTCTTCGCCTTCTGCCGTCCGGCGAGAGCTGAACTCCAGCGGTCAGTTGCAGCTCTGCCCAACAGCGTGTTCTCAGTTCTGCGGGCAAGCACGCCCTCTTGCCTTGGCCCCGAGTGCAAAGTCCCGAGCGAGCACTCGACTCAGTGCAATGCACCCGGAAGGACGCTCTCGCTCGTCTTTCAAGGAGCGATTCCTAACAGCAGAAGCAGCAGAGGCACAAACTGCACGACGAGAGGGGACAACGTAGAACACGTCTCTGTCCTGGCACATTTGCGTGTGCGATACTTCCCTCCGGCTCTTCGGGCCTTGCGAAGCTCCGTGTACTGCGAGCGCTGCTACTCGCAGCTGAGAAGGACCGTGGAGCTAGCGGCGAATTCGGAGAGCTCTTCGCTGCACTGCGCCGCTCGCAAGCGGCTTCGTTCTTCGCCTTCTGCCGTCCGGCGAGAGCTGAACTCCAGCGGTCAGTTGCAGCTCTGCCCAACAGCGTGTTCTCAGTTCTGCGGGCAAGCACGCCCTCTTGCCTTGGCCCCGAGAGCAAAGTCCCGAGCGAGCACTCGACTCAGTGCAATGCACCCGGAAGGACGCTCTCGCTCGCCTTTCAAGGAGCGATTCCTAACAGCAGAAGCAGCAGAGGCACAAACTGCACGACGAGAGGGGACAACGTAGAACACGTCTCTGTCCTGGCACATTTGCGTGTGCGATACTTCCTCCGGCTCTTCGGGCCTTGCGAAGCTCCGTGTACTGCGAGCGCTGCTACTCGCAGCTGAGAAGGACCGTGGAGCTAGCGGCGAATTCGGAGAGCTCTTCGCTGCACTGCGCCGCTCGCAAGCGGCTTCGTTCTTCGCCTTCTGCCGTCCGGCGAGAGCTGAACTCGAGCGGTCAGTTGCAGCTCTGCCCAACAGCGTGTTCTCAGTTCTGCGGGCAAGCACGCCCTCTTGCCTTGGCCCCGAGAGCAATGTCCCGAGCGAGCACTCGACTCAGTGCAATGCACCCGGAAGGACGCTCTCGCTCGCCTTTCAAGGAGCGATTCCTAACAGCAGAAGCAGCAGAGGCACAAACTGCACGACGAGAGGGGACAACGTAGAACACGTCTCTGTCCTGGCACATTTGCGTGTGCGATACTTCCCTCCGGCTCTTCGGGCCTTGCGAAGCTCCGTGTACTGCGAGCGCTGCTACTCGCAGCTGAGAAGGACCGTGGAGCTAGCGGCGAATTCGGAGAGCTCTTCGCTGCACTGCGCCGCTCGCAAGCGGCTTCGTTCTTCGCCTTCTGCCGTCCGGCGAGAGCTGAACTCGAGCGGTCAGTTGCAGCTCTGCCCAACAGCGTGTTCTCAGTTCTGCGGGCAAGCACGCCGTCTTGCCTTGGCCCCGAGAGCAAAGTCCCGAGCGAGCACTCGACTCAGTGCAATGCACCCGGAAGGACGCTCTCGCTCGCCTTTCAAGGAGCGATTCCTAACAGCAGAAGCAGCAGAGGCACGAACTGCACGACGAGAGGGGACACCGTAGAACACGTCTCTGTCCTGGCACATTTGCGTGTGCGATACTTCCCTCCGGCTCTTCGGGCCTTGCGAAGCTCCGTGTACTGCGAGCGCTGCTACTCGCAGCTGAGAAGGACCGTGGAGCTAGCGGCGAATTCGGAGAGCTCTTCGCTGCACTGCGCCGCTCGCAAGCGGCTTCGTTCTTCGCCTTCTGCCGTCCGGCGAGAGCTGAACTCCAGCGGTCAGTTGCAGCTCTGCCCAACAGCGTGTTCTCAGTTCTGCGGGCAAGCACGCCCTCTTGCCTTGGCCCCGAGAGCAAAGTCCCGAGCGAGCACTCGACTCAGTGCAATGCACCCGGAAGGACGCTCTCGCTCGCCTTTCAAGGAGCGATTCCTAACAGCAGAAGCAGCAGAGGCACGAACTGCACGACGAGAGGGGACACCGTAGAACACGTCTCTGTCCTGGCACAATTGCGTGTGCGATACTTCCCTCCGGCTCTTCGGGCCTTGCGAAGCTCCGTGTACTGCGAGCGCTGCTACTCGCAGCTGAGAAGGACCGTGGAGCTAGCGGCGAATTCGGAGAGCTCTTCGCTGCACTGCGCCGCTCGCAAGCGGCTTCGTTCTTCGCCTTCTGCCGTCCGGCGAGAGCTGAACTCCAGCGGTCAGTTGCAGCTCTGCCCAACAGCGTGTTCTCAGTTCTGCGGGCAAGCACGCCCTCTTGCCTTGGCCCCGAGAGCAATGTCCCGAGCGAGCACTCGACTCAGTGCAATGCACCCGGAAGGACGCTCTCGCTCGCCTTTCAAGGAGCGATTCCTAACAGCAGAAGCAGCAGAGGCACAAACTGCACGACGAGAGGGGACAACGTAGAACACGTCTCTGTCCTGGCACATTTGCGTGTGCGATACTTCCCTCCGGCTCTTCGGGCCTTGCGAAGCTCCGTGTACTGCGAGCGCTGCTACTCGCAGCTGAGAAGGACCGTGGAGCTAGCGGCGAATTCGGAGAGCTCTTCGCTGCACTGCGCCGCTCGCAAGCGGCTTCGTTCTTCGCCTTCTGCCGTCCGGCGAGAGCTGAACTCCAGCGGTCAGTTGCAGCTCTGCCCAACAGCGTGTTCTCAGTTCTGCGGGCAAGCACGCCCTCTTGCCTTGGCCCCGAGAGCAAAGTCCCGAGCGAGCACTCGACTCAGTGCAATGCACCCGGAAGGACGCTCTCGCTCGCCTTTCAAGGAGCGATTCCTAACAGCAGAAGCAGCAGAGGCACGAACTGCACGACGAGAGGGGACACCGTAGAACACGTCTCTGTCCTGGCACATTTGCGTGTGCGATACTTCCCTCCGGCTCTTCGGGCCTTGCGAAGCTCCGTGTACTGCGAGCGCTGCTACTCGCAGCTGAGAAGGACCGTGGAGCTAGCGGCGAATTCGGAGAGCTCTTCGCTGCACTGCGCCGCTCGCAAGCGGCTTCGTTCTTCGCCTTCTGCCGTCCGGCGAGAGCTGAACTCCAGCGGTCAGTTGCAGCTCTGCCCAACAGCGTGTTCTCAGTTCTGCGGGCAAGCACGCCCTCTTGCCTTGGCCCCGAGAGCAAAGTCCCGAGCGAGCACTCGACTCAGTGCAATGCACCCGGAAGGACGCTCTCGCTCGCCTTTCAAGGAGCGATTCCTAACAGCAGAAGCAGCAGAGGCACGAACTGCACGACGAGAGGGGACAACGTAGAACACGTCTCTGTCCTGGCACATTTGCGTGTGCCATACTTCCCTCCGGCTCTTCGGGCCTTGCGAAGCTCTGTGTACTGCGAGCGCTGCTACTCGCAGCTGAGAAGGACCGTGGAGCTAGCGGCGAATTCGGAGAGCTCTTCGCTGCACTGCGCCGCTCGCAAGCGGCTTCGTTCTTCGCCTTCTGCCGTCCGGCGAGAGCTGAACTCGAGCGGTCAGTTGCAGCTCTGCCCAACAGCGTGTTCTCAGTTCTGCGGGCAAGCACGCCCTCTTGCCTTGGCCCCGAGAGCAAAGTCCCGAGCGAGCACTCGACTCAGTGCAATGCACCCGGAAGGACGCTCTCGCTCGCCTTTCAAGGAGCGATTCCTAACAGCAGAAGCAGCAGAGGCACGAACTGCACGACGAGAGGGGACAACGTAGAACACGTCTCTGTCCTGGCACATTTGCGTGTGCGATACTTCCCTCCGGCTCTTCGGGCCTTGCGAAGCTCTGTGTACTGCGAGCGCTGCTACTCGCAGCTGAGAAGGACCGTGGAGCTAGCGGCGAATTCGGAGAGCTCTTCGCTGCAATGCGCCGCTCGCAAGCGGCTTCGTTCTTCGCCTTCTGCCGTCCGGCGAGAGCTGAACTCGAGCGGTCAGTTGCAGCTCTGCCCAACAGCGTGTTCTCAGTTCTGCGGGCAAGCACGCCCTCTTGCCTTGGCCCCGAGAGCAAAGTCCCGAGCGAGCACTCGACTCAGTGCAATGCACCCGGAAGGACGCTCTCGCTCGTCTTTCAAGGAGCGATTCCTAACAGCAGAAGCAGCAGAGGCACGAACTGCACGACGAGAGGGGACAACGTAGAACACGTCTCTGTCCTGGCACATTTGCGTGTGCGATACTTCCCTCCGGCTCTTCGGGCCTTGCGAAGCTCCGTGTACTGCGAGCGCTGCTACTCGCAGCTGAGAAGGACCGTGGAGCTAGCGGCGAATTCGGAGAGCTCTTCGCTGCACTGCGCCGCTCGCAAGCGGCTTCGTTCTTCGCCTTCTGCCGTCCGGCGAGAGCTGAACTCGAGCGGTCAGTTGCAGCTCTGCCCAACAGCGTGTTCTCAGTTCTGCGGGCAAGCACGCCCTCTTGCCTTGGCCCCGAGAGCAAAGTCCCGAGCGAGCACTCGACTCAGTGCAATGCACCCGGAAGGACGCTCTCGCTCGTCTTTCAAGGAGCGATTCCTAACAGCAGAAGCAGCAGAGGCACAAACTGCACGACGAGAAGGGGACAACGTAGAACACGTCTCTGTCCTGGCACATTTGCGTGTGCGATACTTCCCTCCGGCTCTTCGGGCCTTGCGAAGCTCCGTGTACTGCGAGCGCTGCTACTCGCAGCTGAGAAGGACCGTGGAGCTAGCGGCGAATTCGGAGAGCTCTTCGCTGCACTGCGCCGCTCGCAAGCGGCTTCGTTCTTCGCCTTCTGCCGTCCGGCGAGAGCTGAACTCCAGCGGTCAGTTGCAGCTCTGCCCAACAGCGTGTTCTCAGTTCTGCGGGCAAGCACGCCCTCTTGCCTTGGCCCCGAGTGCAAAGTCCCGAGCGAGCACTCGACTCAGTGCAATGCACCCGGAAGGACGCTCTCGCTCGTCTTTCAAGGAGCGATTCCTAACAGCAGAAGCAGCAGAGGCACAAACTGCACGACGAGAGGGGACAACGTAGAACACGTCTCTGTCCTGGCACATTTGCGTGTGCGATACTTCCCTCCGGCTCTTCGGGCCTTGCGAAGCTCCGTGTACTGCGAGCGCTGCTACTCGCAGCTGAGAAGGACCGTGGAGCTAGCGGCGAATTCGGAGAGCTCTTCGCTGCACTGCGCCGCTCGCAAGCGGCTTCGTTCTTCGCCTTCTGCCGTCCGGCGAGAGCTGAACTCCAGCGGTCAGTTGCAGCTCTGCCCAACAGCGTGTTCTCAGTTCTGCGGGCAAGCACGCCCTCTTGCCTTGGCCCCGAGAGCAAAGTCCCGAGCGAGCACTCGACTCAGTGCAATGCACCCGGAAGGACGCTCTCGCTCGTCTTTCAAGGAGCGATTCCTAACAGCAGAAGCAGCAGAGGCACAAACTGCACGACGAGAGGGGACAACGTAGAACACGTCTCTGTCCTGGCACATTTGCGTGTGCGATACTTCCCTCCGGCTCTTCGGGCCTTGCGAAGCTCCGTGTACTGCGAGCGCTGCTACTCGCAGCTGAGAAGGACCGTGGAGCTAGCGGCGAATTCGGAGAGCTCTTCGCTGCACTGCGCCGCTCGCAAGCGGCTTCGTTCTTCGCCTTCTGCCGTCCGGCGAGAGCTGAACTCCAGCGGTCAGTTGCAGCTCTGCCCAACAGCGTGTTCTCAGTTCTGCGGGCAAGCACGCCCTCTTGCCTTGGCCCCGAGAGCAAAGTCCCGAGCGAGCACTCGACTCAGTGCAATGCACCCGGAAGGACGCTCTCGCTCGCCTTTCAAGGAGCGATTCCTAACAGCAGAAGCAGCAGAGGCACGAACTGCACGACGAGAGGGGACAACGTAGAACACGTCTCTGTCCTGGCACATTTGCGTGTGCGATACTTCCCTCCGGCTCTTCGGGCCTTGCGAAGCTCCGTGTACTGCGAGCGCTGCTACTCGCAGCTGAGAAGGACCGTGGAGCTAGCGGCGAATTCGGAGAGCTCTTCGCTGCACTGCGCCGCTCGCAAGCGGCTTCGTTCTTCGCCTTCTGCCGTCCGGCGAGAGCTGAACTCGAGCGGTCAGTTGCAGCTCTGCCCAACAGCGTGTTCTCAGTTCTGCGGGCAAGCACGCCCTCTTGCCTTGGCCCCGAGAGCAAAGTCCCGAGCGAGCACTCGACTCAGTGCAATGCACCCGGAAGGACGCTCTCGCTCGCCTTTCAAGGAGCGATTCCTAACAGCAGAAGCAGCAGAGGCACAAACTGCACGACGAGAGGGGACACCGTAGAACACGTCTCTGTCCTGGCACATTTGCGTGTGCGATACTTCCCTCCGGCTCTTCGGGCCTTGCGAAGCTCCGTGTACTGCGAGCGCTGCTACTCGCAGCTGAGAAGGACCGTGGAGCTAGCGGCGAATTCGGAGAGCTCTTCGCTGCACTGCGCCGCTCGCAAGCGGCTTCGTTCTTCGCCTTCTGCCGTCCGGCGAGAGCTGAACTCCAGCGGTCAGTTGCAGCTCTGCCCAACAGCGTGTTCTCAGTTCTGCGGGCAAGCACGCCCTCTTGCCTTGGCCCCGAGAGCAAAGTCCCGAGCGAGCACTCGACTCAGTGCAATGCACCCGGAAGGACGCTCTCGCTCGCCTTTCAAGGAGCGATTCCTAACAGCAGAAGCAGCAGAGGCACGAACTGCACGACGAGAGGGGACAACGTAGAACACGTCTCTGTCCTGGCACATTTGCGTGTGCGATACTTCCCTCCGGCTCTTCGGGCCTTGCGAAGCTCCGTGTACTGCGAGCGCTGCTACTCGCAGCTGAGAAGGACCGTGGAGCTAGCGGCGAATTCGGAGAGCTCTTCGCTGCACTGCGCCGCTCGCAAGCGGCTTCGTTCTTCGCCTTCTGCCGTCCGGCGAGAGCTGAACTCGAGCGGTCAGTTGCAGCTCTGCCCAACAGCGTGTTCTCAGTTCTGCGGGCAAGCACGCCCTCTTGCCTTGGCCCCGAGAGCAAAGTCCCGAGCGAGCACTCGACTCAGTGCAATGCACCCGGAAGGACGCTCTCGCTCGCCTTTCAAGGAGCGATTCCTAACAGCAGAAGCAGCAGAGGCACGAACTGCACGACGAGAGGGGACAACGTAGAACACGTCTCTGTCCTGGCACATTTGCGTGTGCGATACTTCCCTCCGGCTCTTCGGGCCTTGCGAAGCTCCGTGTACTGCGAGCGCTGCTACTCGCAGCTGAGAAGGACCGTGGAGCTAGCGGCGAATTCGGAGAGCTCTTCGCTGCACTGCGCCGCTCGCAAGCGGCTTCGTTCTTCGCCTTCTGCCGTCCGGCGAGAGCTGAACTCGAGCGGTCAGTTGCAGCTCTGCCAACAGCGTGTTCTCAGTTCTGCGGGCAAGCACGCCCTCTTGCCTTGGCCCCGAGAGCAAAGTCCCGAGCGAGCACTCGACTCAGTGCAATGCACCCGGAAGACGCTCTCGCTCGCCTTTCAAGGAGCGATTCCTAACAGCAGAAGCAGCAGAGGCACGAACTGCACGACGAGAGGGGACAACGTAGAACACGTCTCTGTCCTGGCACATTTGCGTGTGCGATACTTCCCTCCGGCTCTTCGGGCCTTGCGAAGCTCTGTGTACTGCGAGCGCTGCTACTCGCAGCTGAGAAGGACCGTGGAGCTAGCGGCGAATTCGGAGAGCTCTTCGCTGCACTGCGCCGCTCGCAAGCGGCTTCGTTCTTCGCCTTCTGCCGTCCGGCGAGAGCTGAACTCCAGCGGTCAGTTGCAGCTCTGCCCAACAGCGTGTTCTCAGTTCTGCGGGCAAGCACGCCCTCTTGCCTTGGCCCCGAGTGCAAAGTCCCGAGCGAGCACTCGACTCAGTGCAATGCACCCGGAAGGACGCTCTCGCTCGTCTTTCAAGGAGCGATTCCTAACAGCAGAAGCAGCAGAGGCACGAACTGCACGACGAGAGGGGGACAACGTAGAACACGTCTCTGTCCTGGCACATTTGCGTGTGCGATACTTCCCTCCGGCTTTCGGGCCTTGCGAAGCTCTGTGTACTGCGAGCGCTGCTACTCGCATCTGAGAAGGACCGTGGAGCTAGTGGCGAATTCGGAGAGCTCTTCGCTGCACTGCGCCCGCTCGCAAGCGGCTTCGTTCTTCGCCTTCTGCCGTCCGGCGAGAGCTGAACTCGAGCGGTCAGTTGCAGCTCTGCCCAACAGCGTGTTCTCAGTTCTGCGGGCAAGCACGCCCTCTTGCCTTGGCCCCGAGAGCAAAGTCCCGAGCGAGCACTCGACTCAGTGCAATGCACCCGGAAGGACGCTCTCGCTCGTCTTTCAAGGAGCGATTCCTAACAGCAGAAGCAGCAGAGGCACAAACTGCACGACGAGAAGGGGACAACGTAGAACACGTCTCTGTCCTGGCACATTTGCGTGTGCGATACTTCCCTCCGGCTCTTCGGGCCTTGCGAAGCTCCGTGTACTGCGAGCGCTGCTACTCGCAGCTGAGAAGGACCGTGGAGCTAGCGGCGAATTCGGAGAGCTCTTCGCTGCACTGCGCCGCTCGCAAGCGGCTTCGTTCTTCGCCTTCTGCCGTCCGGCGAGAGCTGAACTCCAGCGGTCAGTTGCAGCTCTGCCCAACAGCGTGTTCTCAGTTCTGCGGGCAAGCACGCCCTCTTGCCTTGGCCCCGAGTGCAAAGTCCCGAGCGAGCACTCGACTCAGTGCAATGCACCCGGAAGGACGCTCTCGCTCGCCTTTCAAGGAGCGATTCCTAACAGCAGAAGCAGCAGAGGCACGAACTGCACGACGAGAGGGGACAACGTAGAACACGTCTCTGTCCTGGCACATTTGCGTGTGCCATACTTCCCTCCGGCTCTTCGGGCCTTGCGAAGCTCCGTGTACTGCGAGCGCTGCTACTCGCAGCTGAGAAGGACCGTGGAGCTAGCGGCGAATTCGGAGAGCTCTTCGCTGCACTGCGCCGCTCGCAAGCGGCTTCGTTCTTCGCCTTCTGCCGTCCGGCGAGAGCTGAACTCGAGCGGTCAGTTGCAGCTCTGCCCAACAGCGTGTTCTCAGTTCTGCGGGCAAGCACGCCCTCTTGCCTTGGCCCCGAGAGCAAAGTCCCGAGCGAGCACTCGACTCAGTGCAATGCACCCGGAAGGACGCTCTCGCTCGCCTTTCAAGGAGCGATTCCTAACAGCAGAAGCAGCAGAGGCACAAACTGCACGACGAGAGGGGACAACGTAGAACACGTCTCTGTCCTGGCACATTTGCGTGTGCGATACTTCCCTCCGGCTCTTCGGGCCTTGCGAAGCTCCGTGTACTGCGAGCGCTGCTACTCGCAGCTGAGAAGGACCGTGGAGCTAGCGGCGAATTCGGAGAGCTCTTCGCTGCACTGCGCCGCTCGCAAGCGGCTTCGTTCTTCGCCTTCTGCCGTCCGGCGAGAGCTGAACTCGAGCGGTCAGTTGCAGCTCTGCCCAACAGCGTGTTCTCAGTTCTGCGGGCAAGCACGCCCTCTTGCCTTGGCCCCGAGAGCAAAGTCCCGAGCGAGCACTCGACTCAGTGCAATGCACCCGGAAGGACGCTCTCGCTCGCCTTTCAAGGAGCGATTCCTAACAGCAGAAGCAGCAGAGGCACGAACTGCACGACGAGAGGGGACAACGTAGAACACGTCTCTGTCCTGGCACATTTGCGTGTGCGATACTTCCCTCCGGCTCTTCGGGCCTTGCGAAGCTCCGTGTACTGCGAGCGCTGCTACTCGCAGCTGAGAAGGACCGTGGAGCTAGCGGCGAATTCGGAGAGCTCTTCGCTGCACTGCGCCGCTCGCAAGCGGCTTCGTTCTTCGCCTTCTGCCGTCCGGCGAGAGCTGAACTCCAGCGGTCAGTTGCAGCTCTGCCCAACAGCGTGTTCTCAGTTCTGCGGGCAAGCACGCCCTCTTGCCTTGGCCCCGAGTGCAAAGTCCCGAGCGAGCACTCGACTCAGTGCAATGCACCCGGAAGGACGCTCTCGCTCGCCTTTCAAGGAGCGATTCCTAACAGCAGAAGCAGCAGAGGCACAAACTGCACGACGAGAGGGGACAACGTAGAACACGTCTCTGTCTGGCACATTTGCGTGTGCGATACTTCCCTCCGGCTCTTCGGGCCTTGCGAAGCTCCGTGTACTGCGAGCGCTGCTACTCGCAGCTGAGAAGGACCGTGGAGCTAGCGGCGAATTCGGAGAGCTCTTCGCTGCACTGCGCCGCTCGCAAGCGGCTTCGTTCTTCGCCTTCTGCCGTCCGGCGAGAGCTGAACTCGAGCGGTCAGTTGCAGCTCTGCCCAACAGCGTGTTCTCAGTTCTGCGGGCAAGCACGCCCTCTTGCCTTGGCCCCGAGAGCAAAGTCCCGAGCGAGCACTCGACTCAGTGCAATGCACCCGGAAGGACGCTCTCGCTCGTCTTTCAAGGAGCGATTCCTAACAGCAGAAGCAGCAGAGGCACAAACTGCACGACGAGAAGGGGACAACGTAGAACACGTCTCTGTCCTGGCACATTTGCGTGTGCGATACTTCCCTCCGGCTCTTCGGGCCTTGCGAAGCTCCGTGTACTGCGAGCGCTGCTACTCGCAGCTGAGAAGGACCGTGGAGCTAGCGGCGAATTCGGAGAGCTCTTCGCTGCACTGCGCCGCTCGCAAGCGGCTTCGTTCTTCGCCTTCTGCCGTCCGGCGAGAGCTGAACTCGAGCGGTCAGTTGCAGCTCTGCCCAACAGCGTGTTCTCAGTTCTGCGGGCAAGCACGCCCTCTTGCCTTGGCCCCGAGAGCAAAGTCCCGAGCGAGCACTCGACTCAGTGCAATGCACCCGGAAGGACGCTCTCGCTCGCCTTTCAAGGAGCGATTCCTAACAGCAGAAGCAGCAGAGGCACAAACTGCACGACGAGAGGGGACAACGTAGAACACGTCTCTGTCCTGGCACATTTGCGTGTGCGATACTTCCCTCCGGCTCTTCGGGCCTTGCGAAGCTCCGTGTACTGCGAGCGCTGCTACTCGCAGCTGAGAAGGACCGTGGAGCTAGCGGCGAATTCGGAGAGCTCTTCGCTGCACTGCGCCGCTCGCAAGCGGCTTCGTTCTTCGCCTTCTGCCGTCCGGCGAGAGCTGAACTCGAGCGGTCAGTTGCAGCTCTGCCCAACAGCGTGTTCTCAGTTCTGCGGGCAAGCACGCCCTCTTGCCTTGGCCCCGAGAGCAAAGTCCCGAGCGAGCACTCGACTCAGTGCAATGCACCCGGAAGGACGCTCTCGCTCGTCTTTCAAGGAGCGATTCCTAACAGCAGAAGCAGCAGAGGCACGAACTGCACGACGAGAGGGGACAACGTAGAACACGTCTCTGTCCTGGCACATTTGCGTGTGCGATACTTCCCTCCGGCTCTTCGGGCCTTGCGAAGCTCTGTGTACTGCGAGCGCTGCTACTCGCATCTGAGAAGGACCGTGGAGCTAGTGGCGAATTCGGAGAGCTCTTCGCTGCACTGCGCCGCTCGCAAGCGGCTTCGTTCTTCGCCTTCTGCCGTCCGGCGAGAGCTGAACTCGAGCGGTCAGTTGCAGCTCTGCCCAACAGCGTGTTCTCAGTTCTGCGGGCAAGCACGCCCTCTTGCCTTGGCCCCCCCCCCCCCCCGAGAGCAAAGTCCCGAGCGAGCACTCGACTCAGTGCAATGCACCCGGAAGGACGCTCTCGCTCGTCTTTCAAGGAGCGATTCCTAACAGCAGAAGCAGCAGAGGCACGAACTGCACGACGAGAAGGGGACAACGTAGAACACGTCTCTGTCCTGGCACATTTGCGTGTGCGATACTTCCCTCCGGCTCTTCGGGCCTTGCGAAGCTCCGTGTACTGCGAGCGCTGCTACTCGCAGCTGAGAAGGACCGTGGAGCTAGCGGCGAATTCGGAGAGCTCTTCGCTGCACTGCGCCGCTCGCAAGCGGCTTCGTTCTTCGCCTTCTGCCGTCCGGCGAGAGCTGAACTCCAGCGGTCAGTTGCAGCTCTGCCCAACAGCGTGTTCTCAGTTCTGCGGGCAAGCACGCCCTCTTGCCTTGGCCCCGAGAGCAAAGTCCCGAGCGAGCACTCGACTCAGTGCAATGCACCCGGAAGGACGCTCTCGCTCGCCTTTCAAGGAGCGATTCCTAACAGCAGAAGCAGCAGAGGCACAAACTGCACGACGAGAGGGGACAACGTAGAACACGTCTCTGTCCTGGCACATTTGCGTGTGCCATACTTCCCTCCGGCTCTTCGGGCCTTGCGAAGCTCCGTGTACTGCGAGCGCTGCTACTCGCAGCTGAGAAGGACCGTGGAGCTAGCGGCGAATTCGGAGAGCTCTTCGCTGCACTGCGCCGCTCGCAAGCGGCTTCGTTCTTCGCCTTCTGCCGTCCGGCGAGAGCTGAACTCGAGCGGTCAGTTGCAGCTCTGCCCAACAGCGTGTTCTCAGTTCTGCGGGCAAGCACGCCCTCTTGCCTTGGCCCCGAGAGCAAAGTCCCGAGCGAGCACTCGACTCAGTGCAATGCACCCGGAAGGACGCTCTCGCTCGCCTTTCAAGGAGCGATTCCTAACAGCAGAAGCAGCAGAGGCACAAACTGCACGACGAGAGGGGACAACGTAGAACACGTCTCTGTCCTGGCACATTTGCGTGTGCGATACTTCCCTCCGGCTCTTCGGGCCTTGCGAAGCTCTGTGTACTGCGAGCGCTGCTACTCGCAGCTGAGAAGGACCGTGGAGCTAGCGGCGAATTCGGAGAGCTCTTCGCTGCACTGCGCCGCTCGCAAGCGGCTTCGTTCTTCGCCTTCTGCCGTCCGGCGAGAGCTGAACTCGAGCGGTCAGTTGCAGCTCTGCCCAACAGCGTGTTCTCAGTTCTGCGGGCAAGCACGCCCTCTTGCCTTGGCCCCGAGAGCAAAGTCCCGAGCGAGCACTCGACTCAGTGCAATGCACCCGGAAGGACGCTCTCGCTCGCCTTTCAAGGAGCGATTCCTAACAGCAGAAGCAGCAGAGGCACAAACTGCACGACGAGAGGGGACAACGTAGAACACGTCTCTGTCCTGGCACATTTGCGTGTGCGATACTTCCCTCCGGCTCTTCGGGCCTTGCGAAGCTCCGTGTACTGCGAGCGCTGCTACTCGCAGCTGAGAAGGACCGTGGAGCTAGCGGCGAATTCGGAGAGCTCTTCGCTGCACTGCGCCGCTCGCAAGCGGCTTCGTTCTTCGCCTTCTGCCGTCCGGCGAGAGCTGAACTCGAGCGGTCAGTTGCAGCTCTGCCCAACAGCGTGTTCTCAGTTCTGCGGGCAAGCACGCCCTCTTGCCTTGGCCCCGAGAGCAAAGTCCCGAGCGAGCACTCGACTCAGTGCAATGCACCCGGAAGGACGCTCTCGCTCGTCTTTCAAGGAGCGATTCCTAACAGCAGAAGCAGCAGAGGCACAAACTGCACGACGAGAAGGGGACAACGTAGAACACGTCTCTGTCCTGGCACATTTGCGTGTGCGATACTTCCCTCCGGCTCTTCGGGCCTTGCGAAGCTCCGTGTACTGCGAGCGCTGCTACTCGCAGCTGAGAAGGACCGTGGAGCTAGCGGCGAATTCGGAGAGCTCTTCGCTGCACTGCGCCGCTCGCAAGCGGCTTCGTTCTTCGCCTTCTGCCGTCCGGCGAGAGCTGAACTCGAGCGGTCAGTTGCAGCTCTGCCCAACAGCGTGTTCTCAGTTCTGCGGGCAAGCACGCCCTCTTGCCTTGGCCCCGAGTGCAAAGTCCCGAGCGAGCACTCGACTCAGTGCAATGCACCCGGAAGGACGCTCTCGCTCGCCTTTCAAGGAGCGATTCCTAACAGCAGAAGCAGCAGAGGCACAAACTGCACGACGAGAGGGGACAACGTAGAACACGTCTCTGTCCTGGCACATTTGCGTGTGCGATACTTCCCTCCGGCTCTTCGGGCCTTGCGAAGCTCTGTGTACTGCGAGCGCTGCTACTCGCAGCTGAGAAGGACCGTGGAGCTAGCGGCGAATTCGGAGAGCTCTTCGCTGCACTGCGCCGCTCGCAAGCGGCTTCGTTCTTCGCCTTCTGCCGTCCGGCGAGAGCTGAACTCGAGCGGTCAGTTGCAGCTCTGCCCAACAGCGTGTTCTCAGTTCTGCGGGCAAGCACGCCCTCTTGCCTTGGCCCCGAGAGCAAAGTCCCGAGCGAGCACTCGACTCAGTGCAATGCACCCGGAAGGACGCTCTCGCTCGCCTTTCAAGGAGCGATTCCTAACAGCAGAAGCAGCAGAGGCACGAACTGCACGACGAGAGGGGACACCGTAGAACACGTCTCTGTCCTGGCACATTTGCGTGTGCGATACTTCCCTCCGGCTCTTCGGGCCTTGCGAAGCTCCGTGTACTGCGAGCGCTGCTACTCGCAGCTGAGAAGGACCGTGGAGCTAGCGGCGAATTCGGAGAGCTCTTCGCTGCACTGCGCCGCTCGCAAGCGGCTTCGTTCTTCGCCTTCTGCCGTCCGGCGAGAGCTGAACTCGAGCGGTCAGTTGCAGCTCTGCCCAACAGCGTGTTCTCAGTTCTGCGGGCAAGCACGCCCTCTTGCCTTGGCCCCGAGAGCAAAGTCCCGAGCGAGCACTCGACTCAGTGCAATGCACCCGGAAGGACGCTCTCGCTCGCCTTTCAAGGAGCGATTCCTAACAGCAGAAGCAGCAGAGGCACGAACTGCACGACGAGAGGGGACACCGTAGAACACGTCTCTGTCCTGGCACATTTGCGTGTGCGATACTTCCCTCCGGCTCTTCGGGCCTTGCGAAGCTCCGTGTACTGCGAGCGCTGCTACTCGCAGCTGAGAAGGACCGTGGAGCTAGCGGCGAATTCGGAGAGCTCTTCGCTGCACTGCGCCGCTCGCAAGCGGCTTCGTTCTTCGCCTTCTGCCGTCCGGCGAGAGCTGAACTCGAGCGGTCAGTTGCAGCTCTGCCCAACAGCGTGTTCTCAGTTCTGCGGGCAAGCACGCCCTCTTGCCTTGGCCCCGAGAGCAAAGTCCCGAGCGAGCACTCGACTCAGTGCAATGCACCCGGAAGGACGCTCTCGCTCGCCTTTCAAGGAGCGATTCCTAACAGCAGAAGCAGCAGAGGCACAAACTGCACGACGAGAGGGGACAACGTAGAACACGTCTCTGTCCTGGCACATTTGCGTGTGCGATACTTCCCTCCGGCTCTTCGGGCCTTGCGAAGCTCCGTGTACTGCGAGCGCTGCTACTCGCAGCTGAGAAGGACCGTGGAGCTAGCGGCGAATTCGGAGAGCTCTTCGCTGCACTGCGCCGCTCGCAAGCGGCTTCGTTCTTCGCCTTCTGCCGTCCGGCGAGAGCTGAACTCGAGCGGTCAGTTGCAGCTCTGCCCAACAGCGTGTTCTCAGTTCTGCGGGCAAGCACGCCCTCTTGCCTTGGCCCCGAGAGCAAAGTCCCGAGCGAGCACTCGACTCAGTGCAATGCACCCGGAAGGACGCTCTCGCTCGTCTTTCAAGGAGCGATTCCTAACAGCAGAAGCAGCAGAGGCACAAACTGCACGACGAGAAGGGGACAACGTAGAACACGTCTCTGTCCTGGCACATTTGCGTGTGCGATACTTCCCTCCGGCTCTTCGGGCCTTGCGAAGCTCTGTGTACTGCGAGCGCTGCTACTCGCAGCTGAGAAGGACCGTGGAGCTAGCGGCGAATTCGGAGAGCTCTTCGCTGCACTGCGCCGCTCGCAAGCGGCTTCGTTCTTCGCCTTCTGCCGTCCGGCGAGAGCTGAACTCGAGCGGTCAGTTGCAGCTCTGCCCAACAGCGTGTTCTCAGTTCTGCGGGCAAGCACGCCCTCTTGCCTTGGCCCCGAGTGCAAAGTCCCGAGCGAGCACTCGACTCAGTGCAATGCACCCGGAAGGACGCTCTCGCTCGCCTTTCAAGGAGCGATTCCTAACAGCAGAAGCAGCAGAGGCACAAACTGCACGACGAGAGGGGACAACGTAGAACACGTCTCTGTCCTGGCACATTTGCGTGTGCGATACTTCCCTCCGGCTCTTCGGGCCTTGCGAAGCTCTGTGTACTGCGAGCGCTGCTACTCGCAGCTGAGAAGGACCGTGGAGCTAGCGGCGAATTCGGAGAGCTCTTCGCTGCACTGCGCCGCTCGCAAGCGGCTTCGTTCTTCGCCTTCTGCCGTCCGGCGAGAGCTGAACTCCAGCGGTCAGTTGCAGCTCTGCCCAACAGCGTGTTCTCAGTTCTGCGGGCAAGCACGCCCTCTTGCCTTGGCCCCGAGAGCAAAGTCCCGAGCGAGCACTCGACTCAGTGCAATGCACCCGGAAGGACGCTCTCGCTCGCCTTTCAAGGAGCGATTCCTAACAGCAGAAGCAGCAGAGGCACGAACTGCACGACGAGAGGGGACACCGTAGAACACGTCTCTGTCCTGGCACATTTGCGTGTGCGATACTTCCCTCCGGCTCTTCGGGCCTTGCGAAGCTCCGTGTACTGCGAGCGCTGCTACTCGCAGCTGAGAAGGACCGTGGAGCTAGCGGCGAATTCGGAGAGCTCTTCGCTGCACTGCGCCGCTCGCAAGCGGCTTCGTTCTTCGCCTTCTGCCGTCCGGCGAGAGCTGAACTCGAGCGGTCAGTTGCAGCTCTGCCCAACAGCGTGTTCTCAGTTCTGCGGGCAAGCACGCCCTCTTGCCTTGGCCCCGAGAGCAAAGTCCCGAGCGAGCACTCGACTCAGTGCAATGCACCCGGAAGGACGCTCTCGCTCGCCTTTCAAGGAGCGATTCCTAACAGCAGAAGCAGCAGAGGCACGAACTGCACGACGAGAGGGGACACCGTAGAACACGTCTCTGTCCTGGCACATTTGCGTGTGCGATACTTCCCTCCGGCTCTTCGGGCCTTGCGAAGCTCCGTGTACTGCGAGCGCTGCTACTCGCAGCTGAGAAGGACCGTGGAGCTAGCGGCGAATTCGGAGAGCTCTTCGCTGCACTGCGCCGCTCGCAAGCGGCTTCGTTCTTCGCCTTCTGCCGTCCGGCGAGAGCTGAACTCGAGCGGTCAGTTGCAGCTCTGCCCAACAGCGTGTTCTCAGTTCTGCGGGCAAGCACGCCCTCTTGCCTTGGCCCCGAGAGCAAAGTCCCGAGCGAGCACTCGACTCAGTGCAATGCACCCGGAAGGACGCTCTCGCTCGCCTTTCAAGGAGCGATTCCTAACAGCAGAAGCAGCAGAGGCACAAACTGCACGACGAGAGGGGACAACGTAGAACACGTCTCTGTCCTGGCACATTTGCGTGTGCGATACTTCTCTCCGGCTCTTCGGGCCTTGCGAAGCTCCGTGTACTGCGAGCGCTGCTACTCGCAGCTGAGAAGGACCGTGGAGCTAGCGGCGAATTCGGAGAGCTCTTCGCTGCACTGCGCCGCTCGCGAGCGGCTTCGTTCTTCGCCTTCTGCCGTCCGGCGAGAGCTGAACTCGAGCGGTCAGTTGCAGCTCTGCCCAACAGCGTGTTCTCAGTTCTGCGGGCAAGCACGCCCTCTTGCCTTGGCCCCGAGAGCAAAGTCCCGAGCGAGCACTCGACTCAGTGCAATGCACCCGGAAGGACGCTCTCGCTCGCCTTTCAAAGAGCGATTCCTAACAGCAGAAGCAGCAGAGGCACAAACTGCACGACGAGAAGGGACAACGTAGAACACGTCTCTGTCCTGGCACATTTGCGTGTGCGATACTTCCCTCCGGCTCTTCGGGCCTTGCGAAGCTCTGTGTACTGCGAGCGCTGCTACTCGCAGCTGAGAAGGACCGTGGAGCTAGCGGCGAATTCGGAGAGCTCTTCGCTGCACTGCGCCGCTCGCAAGCGGCTTCGTTCTTCGCCTTCTGCCGTCCGGCGAGAGCTGAACTCGAGCGGTCAGTTGCAGCTCTGCCCAACAGCGTGTTCTCAGTTCTGCGGGCAAGCACGCCCTCTTGCCTTGGCCCCGAGAGCAAAGTCCCGAGCGAGCACTCGACTCAGTGCAATGCACCCGGAAGGACGCTCTCGCTCGTCTTTCAAGGAGCGATTCCTAACAGCAGAAGCAGCAGAGGCACAAACTGCACGACGAGAAGGGACAACGTAGAACACGTCTCTGTCCTGGCATATTTGCGTGTGCGATACTTCCCTCCGGCTCTTCGGGCCTTGCGAAGCTCTGTGTACTGCGAGCGCTGCTACTCGCAGCTGAGAAGGACCGTGGAGCTAGCGGCGAATTCGGAGAGCTCTTCGCTGCACTGCGCCGCTCGCAAGCGGCTTCGTTCTTCGCCTTCTGCCGTCCGGCGAGAGCTGAACTCCAGCGGTCAGTTGCAGCTCTGCCCAACAGCGTGTTCTCAGTTCTGCGGGCAAGCACGCCCTCTTGCCTTGGCCCCGAGTGCAAAGTGCCGAGCGAGCACTCGACTCAGTGCAATGCACCCGGAAGGACGCTCTCGCTCGTCTTTCAAGGAGCGATTCCTAACAGCAGAAGCAGCAGAGGCACAAACTGCACGACGAGAGGGGACAACGTTGAACACGTCTCTGTCCTGGCACATTTGCGTGTGCGATACTTCCCTCCGGCTCTTCGGGCCTTGCGAAGCTCTGTGTACTGCGAGCGCTGCTACTCGCAGCTGAGAAGGACCGTGGAGCTAGCGGCGAATTCGGAGAGCTCTTCGCTGCACTGCGCCGCTCGCAAGCGGCTTCGTTCTTCGCCTTCTGCCGTCCGGCGAGAGCTGAACTCCAGCGGTCAGTTGCAGCTCTGCCCAACAGCGTGTTCTCAGTTCTGCGGGCAAGCACGCCCTCTTGCCTTGGCCCCGAGAGCAAAGTCCCGAGCGAGCACTCGACTCAGTGCAATGCACCCGGAAGGACGCTCTCGCTCGTCTTTCAAGGAGCGATTCCTAACAGCAGAAGCAGCAGAGGCACAAACTGCACGACGAGAAGGGGACAACGTAGAACACGTCTCTGTCCTGGCACATTTGCGTGTGCGATACTTCCCTCCGGCTCTTCGGGCCTTGCGAAGCTCTGTGTACTGCGAGCGCTGCTACTCGCAGCTGAGAAGGACCGTGGAGCTAGCGGCGAATTCGGAGAGCTCTTCGCTGCACTGCGCCGCTCGCAAGCGGCTTCGTTCTTCGCCTTCTGCCGTCCGGCGAGAGCTGAACTCCAGCGGTCAGTTGCAGCTCTGCCCAACAGCGTGTTCTCAGTTCTGCGGGCAAGCACGCCCTCTTGCCTTGGCCCCGAGTGCAAAGTCCCGAGCGAGCACTCGACTCAGTGCAATGCACCCAGAAGGACGCTCTCGCTCGCCTTTCAAGGAGCGATTCCTAACAGCAGAAGCAGCAGAGGCACAAACCGCATGACGAGAAGGGACAACGTAGAACACGTCTCTGTCCTGGCACATTTCCGTGTGCCATACTTCCCTCCGGGTCTTCGGTCCTTGCGAAGCTCTGTGTACTGCGAGCGCTGCTACTCGCAGCTGAGAAGGACCGTGGAGCTAGCGGCGAATTCGGAGAGCTCTTCGCTGCACTGCGCCGCTCGCAAGCGGCTTCGTTCTTCGCCTTCTGCCGTCCGGCCAGAGCTGAACTCCAGCGGTCAGTTGCAGCTCTGCCCAACAGCGTGTTCTCAGTTCTGCGGGCAAGCACGCCCTCTTGCCTTGGCCCCGAGTGCAAAGTCCCGAGCGAGCACTCGACTCAGTGCAATGCACCCAGAAGGACGCTCTCGCTCGCCTTTCAAGGAGCGATTCCTAACAGCAGAAGCAGCAGAGGCACATACCGCATGACGAGAAGGGACAACGTAGAACACGTCTCTGTCCTGGCACATTTGCGTGTGCCATACTTCCCTCCGGCTCTTCGGTCCTTGCGAAGCTCTGTGTACTGCGAGCGCTGCTACTCGCAGCTGAGAAGGACCGTGGAGCTAGCGGCGAATTCGGAGAGCTCTTCGCTGCACTGCGCCGCTCGCAAGCGGCTTCGTTCTTCGCCTTCTGCCGTCCGGCGAGAGCTGAACTCCAGCGGTCAGTTGCAGCTCTGCCCAACAGCGTGTTCTCAGTTCTGCGGGCAAGCACGCCCTCTTGCCTTGGCCCCGAGAGCAAAGTCCCGAGCGAGCACTCGACGCAGTGCAATGCACCCAGAAGGACGCTCTCGCTCGTCTTTCAAGGAGCGATTCCTAACAGCAGAAGCAGCAGAGGCACAAACTGCATGACGAGAAGGGACAACGTAGAACACGTCTCTGTCCTGGCACATTTTCGTGTGCGATACTTCCCTCCGGGTCTTCGGGCCTTGCGAAGCTCTGTGTACTGCGAGCGCTGCTACTCGCAGCTGAGAAGGACCGTGGAGCTAGCGGCGAATTCGGAGAGCTCTTCGCTGCACTGCGCCGCTCGCAAGCGGCTTCGTTCTTCGCCTTCTGCCGTCCGGCCAGAGCTGAACTCCAGCGGTCAGTTGCAGCTCTGCCCAACAGCGTGTTCTCAGTTCTGCGGGCAAGCACGCCCTCTTGCCTTGGCCCCGAGTGCAAAGTCCCGAGCGAGCACTCGACTCAGTGCAATGCACCCAGAAGGACGCTCTCGCTCGCCTTTCAAGGAGCGATTCCTAACAGCAGAAGCAGCAGAGGCACAAACTGGATGACGAGAAGGGACAACGTAGAACACGTCTCTGTCCTGGCACATTTTCGTGTGCGATACTTCCCTCCGGGTCTTCGCTCCTTGCGAAGCTGTCGCTCGCCTTTCAAGGACGTATTCGTCACAGCAGAGGCAGCAGAGCACAAGATGGCCGACGAGAAGGGGCAGCGTAGAACTCTCTGTCTGTCTGTGTCTCTACTCAGTGTAGAACGTCTCTGTCCTGGCACATTTTCGTGTGCGATACTTCCCTCCGGGTCTTCGGTCCTTGCGAAGCTCTATGTACTGTGAGCGCTGCTACTTGCAGCTGAGAAAGACCGTGGAGCTAGCGGCGAATTCGGAGAGCGCTGAGCACGTAGTCAAGAAGCGAGACGTGTCCCTGCAACGCGGTGCTAATAGCAGCTTCCTCGCGGCGGGGGCGAGCTCCGGCCACAAGGCATTCTCGTCCTGGCAACGGATCTCTGTGACGGGCGTAGGCGAAAAGCTTTCGTTTTCCATTCGAACTGCGAGAGAGGCAGACTGTTGCACGGAGCTCTGAGAACAAAGGTGCACGCCCTAGGCTGGCTTGGGCAGAAGAAGCGTTCTCGAGCTCTTGGCTGCCGGCGCACTTGTGGTTGTGTGGCGCCCTTGCAGCGGCTTCTGGCCGCCGGCAAGTGAAAGCAGCTCCACGCTTGGGCGAGGGCGGTGAACGAAGCGGCACTAGTCCCGTGCTTGTGTGCACCACGTTACAGGCTACTAGGAGAGGAAGGTGGTTGACTCTCGCTTGCCTTCCCAAGTGCCCTTAGCAGTCGGAAGGAGTAAGCTGAAGCACTGCTGCTTGTGCTGCTCCTTGGTTCCCTTGCAGCCCGCTGTGAAAGCATTGGCGGTCACTTCTAGGTGCCGAGTTGCACACAGCACCACGGTAAGTGCCGCGGAGAAGGGAAATCCAGAGTGCAGCGAGGAGCTGGACGTGGCTTACGTGCAGTAAGGAGAAGGTGAACCTAGGCACTGCCTCTTCAATCTGGCCGCCTCTGCTCTGGTAGCAACTTTTGCAAGTCGGCAGAGGGAGCTGCGAGTATATAGAACGGAGGGCAGCGAGACGCCGTGTGTTATGCGCCCTTTCAGGGCTGCTGCCAGGGTGCTACTTTAAGAACGCCTTCTTCTTCCTCGCGTCCTTCCTCCACTATAGTCTCCTGGATTCACCTGAGACTCTTCCTAGGCATCTCCCTGATCCTTTTTGCAATGAGTCTCACATCATTCTCCTGAAGAAACTGTCTGCTTATGGTTTGCTTGGGTGGGCTGTTTGCTGGGTGACAAACTGGGTGATGGCCAGGCCCACAGAGTGGTGGGAAATAGAGTTCATCCAGCTGGTCCCCAAGGCTCAGTCTTGGGCCCAGTCCTGTTTAATATCTTGCTCAGTGTTCTGGACAAGGGGATAGAGTACACGCCCAGGAAGTTCACAGATGATGCAAAGTTGGCTGGTAGTGTTTTTTTCCTCTGGAGGACAGCAGGCTCTGCTTCTTCTTCCTCCTGTTCTGAGGTCGCTGCTCCCTCTTCATCCCTCATTAAGTGTGCTGATTTTGTCACTTGGATGAGAAAACAAACAATTTTAGCAACAATACTAGTGGCAGGGTACAAGAAAGGAAGAGTTCACACGAATCCCCCCGCCCCCAACAACAGAAAATACCTGATGGCTCCTCTGCCCAGCTTACTGACTACACCGGAACCCATTGTCCCCCAAAGATACTCCCTTCTCCCTGCCCCCAGCCATGATGTGAGATGGAATAGAATAACTAAGATTAAGATTCTCCCTATGGAACTCCATCATACTTCGATTCTGGGAAAAAAAATTTCTTGAAGTTCTATCATTTCAGATCATTTGAATTTGAATTTGCATACTAAAAAGTCTAGCCAGAAACTCATGACAATATTAATAGCCCATTCTAGAATGTCCGAGATGATAGACACTTCTTTCAAGAGAATGTGATACCTCACGTGACTTCTCCAGAATTTAAATGAACAGCGGGAGTAGTCTACAAGATTCTTGCTGCCATCTGGATTTCCTGGTATTTGGCTGGTCTATGTAAACCAACCAGCTATTCAGCAGAGGGAATATTAGTGTGATACTTGATGGTATGTGAGATGGAACACAGTAATTTATGGCTTTTTGCATAGTGATGAAGCTGTAAAGAAAGCTCCGTAATGCTCAGACAAGGAGGCTGCTGGACTTCAAGCAGCAAAGGCCCAAAACGAACCAGTGAAAAGGTGTCATTGAAAAAAAAAAAAAAAGCCAGGTGGGGAGCAAAGTGATACTTAAGGGCAGTTTACTGAAAGAGGGAATCTAGTGAAAAAAAAAGTCCAAGAGTGAAGGAATAACAGAGAAAATGAAACTAAGGAAGGAAATCAATCTCAGCTAATCATTTCAGAAGCTAACAAGTTGTCATTGCAATGATGCATAAAGTGAGAAAAAATAAATATGTCTGCGCCAAAATCTGAAATATGAACTTTATTGCATTCTGTCTTCCACGGAATCATACAACAGTCTGTGATTAAAGATCATGTAGTCCAACTTCCTTGCCAGGTAGATCTTACAGTAGATCAAATTGCTCAAGACTAGCCAAACTGATAAGGAGCACTCTCAATGATGGGGCATCCACAACTTCTCTGGAACACCCGTTTGAGTGTCTCACCAGCTTCATTGTAGAAAAGTTTTTCCTTTTAGCCAATCTAAACCTAGTCTCAGTTTGAAAGCATGGCCCCTTATCCTGTCTCTGCAAACTTTCCTAAAAAGTCTTTCTCCATTTGTCTTATACCCTCTTTACATATTCAAAGGCCACAATACTGTCTCTCCAGAAACCTCTCTTCTCCAGGCTAAAAGATCCTACTTTTCACAAGAACCAGGTCATAAACTGAGATGGAAGACATCTCAGGAGATCAGATCATCCAACAGCTCAGCGTAAAAATAGCTCTGAAGTCAGATCAACTAGCTTAGGGCTGTGTCTGTTTGAATTTTGAAAATTAGCAGGACTTGAAATGCTTCAAGGAAGAGAACTCTGGGTGGCTCCAGAAACAGCCTGAGAAACTCGAGCAAACTCGAAACCTCAGAAACTACCACTGCTTTCTCTCCCTCAGCCCAAGCAGTCCCAAAGAAGAAGTGTTCCCAGCAGGCTGGGATAGCACACATATACACTACATATACGTGACAGGCATCGCCAGCAGCCACATCTTGCTCCTTTCTGTGGCTGGCAAGAGTGAGACTGGATGTTTACATGTGGGCAACCTGGGTCCCTCCAGCAGCTCACACACTCAGCCTGCCCAGTGACCCCACTGAATTCCAGTATTAGCAGTGTGCCAAGGCCACAGCACTATTCTGCTTGCTGGCACAGACCATCACACGCCTCCTAAATCAGTCAGGACTCCCCTGGTCCCACAGCCAGCACCCCACTTGCCCTCCGCCAGGCCACTGCCATTGTTCACCAACTTCTTCCACTTTGATCTTTGCTGGTGCTCTCAACACTGGCACACCCAGATGTTCTGCAGCTGTTGTCTCCTGGTGGAAAGGACTTGTAAAGCCATGTTTCCTAACAGGACTTCCACAACCTTTCAAAGCAACCTTTACTGGGGTATGAACAATCTCATTCAAATGTCAACATTTCTTTTCCCGTATGTGAAATCAGAATTTCCTTCTTCCGGGCATGCCCAAAACAAGGCACAAACTACATTGTGCCTTCTGTTTCACATGCTGACTCGTTTGTAAACAATGCTAGGAGAATACCTGTTTTGATCCAAGCTAATCTCTGGCCCTTATAGTGCTTTCGGTAGTTAGTTTTGCTTTGTTATTTACTTGATGTCCCATTGAATTGTTGAATCATAAACAGACTACCTGTCTGTATAGCAGCATAGCAGTGATGAATAAATGCAAGAGAAGGAGCAAGGTGATTGTTTGCTAGACTCTTCCTAGAAACTGAGAAATCTGTTACTTAATGCTGACCACAGCAGATGGAGGAAGTGCTGCCCGATGCCCCAAACAGAACACAAACTAACAGAGTGTCAGTTTATGCGGTGCTTTATTCAGGGCCCGGGGAACCTGCGGACTAGCGTCCAAAGTCAGGGTCCCACAGTTCCCTTTCTCGTCAAGTTTTTTATACCTTTTTACAAAGTAGTCCACGTGCAGAGGTACACATTCTTCAAGACAATACAGATGCATAAATCTTGTAGATATCATTCCTAAAAGTTATAAATTTTGCATGCTTGTCTATTCAAAACTATAGGCTACCCCCCTTTAATTCCCCCTTGCATGTTTTCCCATCACCAGAACCCTTTATTTATTATTATACTTTAGCCTTATCCTGGAAGTTTCTAGATGTTCTTATATGCTCCACTAAATTCTTTAATTATCTTTAATTATTGTTTCCACAGTCCCCAGCTCATTCCCAGGGCTGGTTCCCAGGGCCTGTCTGAGAACTGCAGTTTTCTAAGCCTTAGCATGACTACTACTATATCTACATTAGTCCTTTTTCTCATTATTTCGGTATCAGAAGCATCCTACATGATGTCAAAGCAATGAAGCTGTAATCACTTTTATGATTACAGTCAAGGCACTGCTTTTGCCACCATAAGTGGAGTGCAGGGAATCTTAAAAGACGACACTCTAACTGTTGTCCATGCTCACTGAGAAAATAATGCTTTTACAGCAGAGCAGGTCTCACCGCAGCTAAATCATGGCTTCAACTGTACACCGCCTTCAAAAAAGCCCACAAAAACACAAATGAAAGGATTTGGAACCCAAGGGAATCTCGGATTGTGACATCAGCTCACTCTGGATTCTTTCCAAATTCTCAATTCCATTTTCTTCCGAGCCAATTATCCCACCTAACTTGAGATGTAATTTATGGATTTCCAACACATCTAGTTACCTTAGAATTAGATTGCCACTAGCCAAAAAGACAGAAACAAGCAGTTAAGTGAAGACTGAAACCATGGGTGTTTAGAACAGCAAAACTTGGGCGAAACTATTCTTAAGAAAACCAAAACTTTTAGGACTTACCCATGTATTTTTGGAGGTGGAAAAAGTTTTACATCGAAAAGTCCCTAGGGAACTCTCTTCAGTGCCTGGAGAGCCGCTGTCGCTCGACTTTCAAGGACGTATTCGTCACAGCAGAGGCAGCAGAGCACAAGATGGCCGACGAGAAGGGGCAGTGTAGAACTCTCTGTCTGTCTGTGTCTCTACTCAGTGTAGAACGTCTCTGTCCTGGCACATTTTCGTGTGCGATACTTCCCTCCGGGTCTTCGGTCCTTGCGAAGCTCTATGTACTGTGAGCGCTGCTACTTGCAGCTGAGAAAGACCGTGGAGCTAGCGGCGAATTCGGAGAGCGCTGAGCACGTAGTCAAGAAGCGAGACGTGTCCCTGCAACGCGGTGCTAATAGCAGCTTCCTCGCGGCAGGGGCGAGCTCCGGCCACAAGGCATTCTCGTCCTGGCAACGGATCTCTGTGACGGGCGTAGGCAAAAAGCTTTCGTTTTCCATTCGAACTGCGAGAGAGGCAGACTGTTGCACGGAGCTCTGAGAACAAAGGTGCACGCCCTAGGCTGGCTTGGGCAGAAGCAGCGTTCTCTAGCTCTTGGCTGCCGGCGCACTTGTGGTTGTGTGGCGCCCTTGCAGCGGCTTCTGGCCGCCGGCAAGTGAAAGCGGCTCCACGCTTGGGCGAGGGCGGTGAACGAAGCGGCACTAGTCCCGTGCTTGTGTGCACTACGTTACAGGCTACTAAGAGAGGAAGGTGGTTGACTCTCGCTTGCCTTCCCAAGTGCCCTTAGCAGTCGGAAGGAGCAAGCTGAAGCACTGCTGCTTGTGCTGCTCCTTGGTTCCCTTGCAGCCCGCTGTGAAAGCATTGGTGGTCGCTTCTAGGCGCCGAGTTGCACACAGCACCACGGTAAGTGCCTCGGAGAAGGGAAATCCAGAGTGCAGCGAGGAGCTGGACGTGGCTTACGTGCAGTAAGGAGAAGGTGAACCTAGGCACTGCCTCTTCAATCTGGCCGCCTCTGCTCTGGTAACAACTTTCGCAAGTCGGCAGAGGGAGCTGCGAGTATGTAGAACGGAGGGCAGCGAGACGCCGTGTGTTATGCGCCCTTTCAGGGCTGCTGCCAGGGGGCTAGTTTAAGTACGCTTTTTTCTTCCTCGCGTCCTTCTCGCTTCGCTCTAGCTGCATGGAGTACAGTACAGCGAAGGAGTGAGGACGGGCACTGCCGCAGCTTTTGCCCTGGCGTGCAACGGCTGTGTGCTGCTTTTCAAAGCAGAAAGACCACTGAGAAGTGAAAGCGATAGTGAAGGAGCTCTTTGACTGCTCGTGTGCTCTTCGCTGCACTGCGCCGCTCGCAAGCGGCTTCGTTCTTCGCCTTCTGCCGTCCGGCGAGAGCTGAACTCCAGCGGTCAGTTGCAGCTCTGCCCAACAGCGTGTTCTCAGTTCTGCGGGCAAGCACGCCCTCTTGCCTTGGCCCCAAGAGCAAAGTCCCGAGCGAGCACTCGACTCAGTGCAATGCACCCGGAAGGACGCTCTCGCTCGTCTTTCAAGGAGCGATTCCTAACAGCAGAAGCAGCAGAGGCACAAACTGCATGACGAGAAGGGACAACGTAGAACACGTCTCAGTCCTGGCACATTTCCGTGTGCGATACTTCCCTCCGGGTCTTCGGGCCTTGCGAAGCTCTGTGTACTGCGAGCGCTGCTACTCGCAGCTGAGAAGGACCGTGGAGCTAGCGGCGAATTCGGAGAGCTCTTCGCTGCACTGCGCCGCTCGCAAGCGGCTTCGTTCTTCGCCTTCTGCCGTCCGGCCAGAGCTGAACTCCAGCGGTCAGTTGCAGCTCTGCCCAACAGCGTGTTCTCAGTTCTGCGGGCAAGCACGCCCTCTTGCCTTGGCCCCGAGTGCAAAGTCCCGAGCGAGCACTCGACTCAGTGCAATGCACCCAGAAGGACGCTCTCGCTCGCCTTTCAAGGAGCGATTCCTAACAGCAGAAGCAGCAGAGGCACAAACCGCATGACGAGAAGGGACAACGTAGAACACGTCTCTGTCCTGGCACATTTCCGTGTGCCATACTTCCCTCCGGGTCTTCGGTCCTTGCGAAGCTCTGTGTACTGCGAGCGCTGCTACTCGCAGCTGAGAAGGACCGTGGAGCTAGCGGCGAATTCGGAGAGCTCTTCGCTGCACTGCGCCGCTCGCAAGCGGCTTCGTTCTTCGCCTTCTGCCGTCCGGCCAGAGCTGAACTCCAGCGGTCAGTTGCAGCTCTGCCCAACAGCGTGTTCTCAGTTCTGCGGGCAAGCACGCCCTCTTGCCTTGGCCCCGAGTGCAAAGTCCCGAGCGAGCACTCGACTCAGTGCAATGCACCCAGAAGGACGCTCTCGCTCGCCTTTCAAGGAGCGATTCCTAACAGCAGAAGCAGCAGAGGCACATACCGCATGACGAGAAGGGACAACGTAGAACACGTCTCTGTCCTGGCACATTTGCGTGTGCCATACTTCCCTCCGGCTCTTCGGTCCTTGCGAAGCTCTGTGTACTGCGAGCGCTGCTACTCGCAGCTGAGAAGGACCGTAGAGCTAGCGGCGAATTCGGAGAGCTCTTCGCTGCACTGCGCCGCTCGCAAGCGGCTTCGTTCTTCGCCTTCTGCCGTCCGGCGAGAGCTGAACTCCAGCGGTCAGTTGCAGCTCTGCCCAACAGCGTGTTCTCAGTTCTGCGGGCAAGCACGCCCTCTTGCCTTGGCCCCGAGAGCAAAGTCCCGAGCGAGCACTCGACGCAGTGCAATGCACCCAGAAGGACGCTCTCGCTCGTCTTTCAAGGAGCGATTCCTAACAGCAGAAGCAGCAGAGGCACAAACTGCATGACGAGAAGGGACAACGTAGAACACGTCTCTGTCCTGGCACATTTTCGTGTGCGATACTTCCCTCCGGGTCTTCGGGCCTTGCGAAGCTCTGTGTACTGCGAGCGCTGCTACTCGCAGCTGAGAAGGACCGTGGAGCTAGCGGCGAATTCGGAGAGCTCTTCGCTGCACTGCGCCGCTCGCAAGCGGCTTCGTTCTTCGCCTTCTGCCGTCCGGCGAGAGCTGAACTCCAGCGGTCAGTTGCAGCTCTGCCCAACAGCGTGTTCTCAGTTCTGCGGGCAAGCACGCCCTCTTGCCTTGGCCCCGAGTGCAAAGTCCCGAGCGAGCACTCGACTCAGTGCAATGCACCCAGAAGGACGCTCTCGCTCGCCTTTCAAGGAGCGATTCCTAACAGCAGAAGCAGCAGAGGCACAAACTGGATGACGAGAAGGGACAACGTAGAACACGTCTCTGTCCTGGCACATTTTCGTGTGCGATACTTCCCTCCGGGTCTTCGCTCCTTGCGAAGCTGTCGCTCGCCTTTCAAGGACGTATTCGTCACAGCAGAGGCAGCAGAGCACAAGATGGCCGACGAGAAGGGGCAGCGTAGAACTCTCTGTCTGTCTGTGTCTCTACTCAGTGTAGAACGTCTCTGTCCTGGCACATTTTCGTGTGCGATACTTCCCTCCGGGTCTTCGGTCCTTGCGAAGCTCTATGTACTGTGAGCGCTGCTACTTGCAGCTGAGAAAGACCGTGGAGCTAGCGGCGAATTCGGAGAGCGCTGAGCACGTAGTCAAGAAGCGAGACGTGTCCCTGCAACGCGGTGCTAATAGCAGCTTCCTCGCGGCGGGGGCGAGCTCCGGCCACAAGGCATTCTCGTCCTGGCAACGGATCTCTGTGACGGGCGTAGGCGAAAAGCTTTCGTTTTCCATTCGAACTGCGAGAGAGGCAGACTGTTGCACGGAGCTCTGAGAACAAAGGTGCACGCCCTAGGCTGGCTTGGGCAGAAGAAGCGTTCTCGAGCTCTTGGCTGCCGGCGCACTTGTGGTTGTGTGGCGCCCTTGCAGCGGCTTCTGGCCGCCGGCAAGTGAAAGCAGCTCCACGCTTGGGCGAGGGCGGTGAACGAAGCGGCACTAGTCCCGTGCTTGTGTGCACCACGTTACAGGCTACTAGGAGAGGAAGGTGGTTGACTCTCGCTTGCCTTCCCAAGTGCCCTTAGCAGTCGGAAGGAGTAAGCTGAAGCACTGCTGCTTGTGCTGCTCCTTGGTTCCCTTGCAGCCCGCTGTGAAAGCATTGGCGGTCACTTCTAGGTGCCGAGTTGCACACAGCACCACGGTAAGTGCCGCGGAGAAGGGAAATCCAGAGTGCAGCGAGGAGCTGGACGTGGCTTACGTGCAGTAAGGAGAAGGTGAACCTAGGCACTGCCTCTTCAATCTGGCCGCCTCTGCTCTGGTAGCAACTTTTGCAAGTCGGCAGAGGGAGCTGCGAGTATATAGAACGGAGGGCAGCGAGACGCCGTGTGTTATGCGCCCTTTCAGGGCTGCTGCCAGGGTGCTACTTTAAGAACGCCTTCTTCTTCCTCGCGTCCTTCCTCCACTATAGTCTCCTGGATTCACCTGAGACTCTTCCTAGGCATCTCCCTGATCCTTTTTGCAATGAGTCTCACATCATTCTCCTGAAGAAACTGTCTGCTTATGGTTTGCTTGGGTGGGCTGTTTGCTGGGTGACAAACTGGGTGATGGCCAGGCCCACAGAGTGGTGGGAAATAGAGTTCATCCAGCTGGTCCCCAAGGCTCAGTCTTGGGCCCAGTCCTGTTTAATATCTTGCTCAGTGTTCTGGACAAGGGGATAGAGTACACGCCCAGGAAGTTCACAGATGATGCAAAGTTGGCTGGTAGTGTTTTTTTCCTCTGGAGGACAGCAGGCTCTGCTTCTTCTTCCTCCTGTTCTGAGGTCGCTGCTCCCTCTTCATCCCTCATTAAGTGTGCTGATTTTGTCACTTGGATGAGAAAACAAACAATTTTAGCAACAATACTAGTGGCAGGGTACAAGAAAGGAAGAGTTCACACGAATCCCCCCGCCCCCAACAACAGAAAATACCTGATGGCTCCTCTGCCCAGCTTACTGACTACACCGGAACCCATTGTCCCCCAAAGATACTCCCTTCTCCCTGCCCCCAGCCATGATGTGAGATGGAATAGAATAACTAAGATTAAGATTCTCCCTATGGAACTCCATCATACTTCGATTCTGGGAAAAAAAATTTCTTGAAGTTCTATCATTTCAGATCATTTGAATTTGAATTTGCATACTAAAAAGTCTAGCCAGAAACTCATGACAATATTAATAGCCCATTCTAGAATGTCCGAGATGATAGACACTTCTTTCAAGAGAATGTGATACCTCACGTGACTTCTCCAGAATTTAAATGAACAGCGGGAGTAGTCTACAAGATTCTTGCTGCCATCTGGATTTCCTGGTATTTGGCTGGTCTATGTAAACCAACCAGCTATTCAGCAGAGGGAATATTAGTGTGATACTTGATGGTATGTGAGATGGAACACAGTAATTTATGGCTTTTTGCATAGTGATGAAGCTGTAAAGAAAGCTCCGTAATGCTCAGACAAGGAGGCTGCTGGACTTCAAGCAGCAAAGGCCCAAAACGAACCAGTGAAAAGGTGTCATTGAAAAAAAAAAAAAAGCCAGGTGGGGAGCAAAGTGATACTTAAGGGCAGTTTACTGAAAGAGGGAATCTAGTGAAAAAAAAAGTCCAAGAGTGAAGGAATAACAGAGAAAATGAAACTAAGGAAGGAAATCAATCTCAGCTAATCATTTCAGAAGCTAACAAGTTGTCATTGCAATGATGCATAAAGTGAGAAATAATAAATATGTCTGCGCCAAAATCTGAAATATGAACTTTATTGCATTCTGTCTTCCACGGAATCATACAACAGTCTGTGATTAAAGATCATGTAGTCCAACTTCCTTGCCAGGTAGATCTTACAGTAGATCAAATTGCTCAAGACTAGCCAAACTGATAAGGAGCACTCTCAATGATGGGGCATCCACAACTTCTCTGGAACACCCGTTTGAGTGTCTCACCAGCTTCATTGTAGAAAAGTTTTTCCTTTTAGCCAATCTAAACCTAGTCTCAGTTTGAAAGCATGGCCCCTTATCCTGTCTCTGCAAACTTTCCTAAAAAGTCTTTCTCCATTTGTCTTATACCCTCTTTACATATTCAAAGGCCACAATACTGTCTCTCCAGAAACCTCTCTTCTCCAGGCTAAAAGATCCTACTTTTCACAAGAACCAGGTCATAAACTGAGATGGAAGACATCTCAGGAGATCAGATCATCCAACAGCTCAGCGTAAGAATAGCTCTGAAGTCAGATCAACTAGCTTAGGGCTGTGTCTGTTTGAATTTTGAAAATTAGCAGGACTTGAAATGCTTCAAGGAAGAGAACTCTGGGTGGCTCCAGAAACAGCCTGAGAAACTCGAGCAAACTCGAAACCTCAGAAACTACCACTGCTTTCTCTCCCTCAGCCCAAGCAGTCCCAAAGAAGAAGTGTTCCCAGCAGGCTGGGATAGCACACATATACACTACATATACGTGACAGGCATCGCCAGCAGCCACATCTTGCTCCTTTCTGTGGCTGGCAAGAGTGAGACTGGATGTTTACATGTGGGCAACCTGGGTCCCTCCAGCAGCTCACACACTCAGCCTGCCCAGTGACCCCACTGAATTCCAGTATTAGCAGTGTGCCAAGGCCACAGCACTATTCTGCTTGCTGGCACAGACCATCACACGCCTCCTAAATCAGTCAGGACTCCCCTGGTCCCACAGCCAGCACCCCACTTGCCCTCCGCCAGGCCACTGCCATTGTTCACCAACTTCTTCCACTTTGATCTTTGCTGGTGCTCTCAACACTGGCACACCCAGATGTTCTGCAGCTGTTGTCTCCTGGTGGAAAGGACTTGTAAAGCCATGTTTCCTAACAGGACTTCCACAACCTTTCAAAGCAACCTTTACTGGGGTATGAACAATCTCATTCAAATGTCAACATTTCTTTTCCCGTATGTGAAATCAGAATTTCCTTCTTCCGGGCATGCCCAAAACAAGGCACAAACTACATTGTGCCTTCTGTTTCACATGCTGACTCGTTTGTAAACAATGCTAGGAGAATACCTGTTTTGATCCAAGCTAATCTCTGGCCCTTATAGTGCTTTCGGTAGTTAGTTTTGCTTTGTTATTTACTTGATGTCCCATTGAATTGTTGAATCATAAACAGACTACCTGTCTGTATAGCAGCATAGCAGTGATGAATAAATGCAAGAGAAGGAGCAAGGTGATTGTTTGCTAGACTCTTCCTAGAAACTGAGAAATCTGTTACTTAATGCTGACCACAGCAGATGGAGGAAGTGCTGCCCGATGCCCCAAACAGAACACAAACTAACAGAGTGTCAGTTTATGCGGTGCTTTATTCAGGGCCCGGGGAACCTGCGGACTAGCGTCCAAAGTCAGGGTCCCACAGTTCCCTTTCTCGTCAAGTTTTTTATACCTTTTTACAAAGTAGTCCACGTGCAGAGGTACACATTCTTCAAGACAATACAGATACATAAATCTTGTAGATATCATTCCTAAAAGTTATAAATTTTGCATGCTTGTCTATTCAAAACTATAGGCTACCCCCCTTTAATTCCCCCTTGCATGTTTTCCCATCACCAGAACCCTTTATTTATTATTATACTTTAGCCTTATCCTGGAAGTTTCTAGATGTTCTTATATGCTCCACTAAATTCTTTAATTATCTTTAATTATTGTTTCCACAGTCCCCAGCTCATTCCCAGGGCTGGTTCCCAGGGCCTGTCTGAGAACTGCAGTTTTCTAAGCCTTAGCATGACTACTACTATATCTACATTAGTCCTTTTTCTCATTATTTCGGTATCAGAAGCATCCTACATGATGTCAAAGCAATGAAGCTGTAATCACTTTTATGATTACAGTCAAGGCACTGCTTTTGCCACCATAAGTGGAGTGCAGGGAATCTTAAAAGACGACACTCTAACTGTTGTCCATGCTCACTGAGAAAATAATGCTTTTACAGCAGAGCAGGTCTCACCGCAGCTAAATCATGGCTTCAACTGTACACCGCCTTCAAAAAAGCCCACAAAAACACAAATGAAAGGATTTGGAACCCAAGGGAATCTCGGATTGTGACATCAGCTCACTCTGGATTCTTTCCAAATTCTCAATTCCATTTTCTTCCGAGCCAATTATCCCACCTAACTTGAGATGTAATTTATGGATTTCCAACACATCTAGTTACCTTAGAATTAGATTGCCACTAGCCAAAAAGACAGAAACAAGCAGTTAAGTGAAGACTGAAACCATGGGTGTTTAGAACAGCAAAACTTGGGCGAAACTATTCTTAAGAAAACCAAAACTTTTAGGACTTACCCATGTATTTTTGGAGGTGGAAAAAGTTTTACATCGAAAAGTCCCTAGGGAACTCTCTTCAGTGCCTGGAGAGCCGCTGTCGCTCGCCTTTCAAGGACGTATTCGTCACAGCAGAGGCAGCAGAGCACAAGATGGCCGACGAGAAGGGGCAGTGTAGAACTCTCTGTCTGTCTGTGTCTCTACTCAGTGTAGAACGTCTCTGTCCTGGCACATTTTCGTGTGCGATACTTCCCTCCGGGTCTTCGGTCCTTGCGAAGCTCTATGTACTGTGAGCGCTGCTACTTGCAGCTGAGAAAGACCGTGGAGCTAGCGGCGAATTCGGAGAGCGCTGAGCACGTAGTCAAGAAGCGAGACGTGTCCCTGCAACGCGGTGCTAATAGCAGCTTCCTCGCGGCGGGGGCGAGCTCCGGCCACAAGGCATTCTCGTCCTGGCAACGGATCTCTGTGACGGGCGTAGGCGAAAAGCTTTCGTTTTCCATTCGAACTGCGAGAGAGGCAGACTGTTGCACGGAGCTCTGAGAACAAAGGTGCACGCCCTAGGCGGGCTTGGGCAGAAGCAGCGTTCTCTAGCTCTTGGCTGCCGGCGCACTTGTGGTTGTGTGGCGCCCTTGCAGCGGCTTCTGGCCGCCGGCAAGTGAAAGCGGCTCCACGCTTGGGCGAGGGCGGTGAACGAAGCGGCACTAGTCCCGTGCTTGTGTGCACCACGTTACAGGCTACTAGGAGAGGAAGGTGGTTGACTCTCGCTTGCCTTCCCAAGTGCCCTTAGCAGTCGGAAGGAGCAAGCTGAAGCACTGCTGCTTGTGCTGCTCCTTGGTTCCCTTGCAGCCCGCTGTGCAAGCATTGGCGGTCGCTTCTAGGCGCCGAGTTGCACACAGCACCACGGTAAGTGCCGCGGAGAAGGGAAATCCAGAGTGCAGCGAGGAGCTGGACGTGGCTTACGTGCAGTAAGGAGAAGGTGAACCTAGGCACTGCCTCTTCAATCTGGCCGCCTCTGCTCTGGTAACAACTTTCGCAAGTCGGCAGAGGGAGCTGCGAGTATGTAGAACGGAGGGCAGCGAGACGCCGTGTGTTATGCGCCCTTTCAGGGCTGCTGCCAGGGGGCTAGTTTAAGTACGCTTTTTTCTTCCTCGCGTCCTTCTCGCTTCGCTCTAGCTGCATGGAGTACAGTACAGCGAAGGAGTGAGGACGGGCACTGCCGCAGCTTTTGCCCTGGCGTGCAACGGCTGTGTGCTGCTTTTCAAAGCAGAAAGACCACTGAGAAGTGAAAGCGATAGTGAAGGAGCTCTTTGACTGCTCGTGTGCTCTTCGCTGCACTGCGCCGCTCGCAAGCGGCTTCGTTCTTCGCCTTCTGCCGTCCGGCGAGAGCTGAACTCGAGCGGTCAGTTGCAGCTCTGCCCAACAGCGTGTTCTCAGTTCTGCGGGCAAGCACGCCCTCTTGCCTTGGCCCCGAGTGCAAAGTCCCGAGCGAGCACTCGACTCAGTGCAATGCACCCGGAAGGACGCTCTCGCTCGCCTTTCAAGGAGCGATTCCTAACAGCAGAAGCAGCAGAGGCACGAACTGCACGACGAGAGGGGACAACGTAGAACACGTCTCTGTCCTGGCACATTTGCGTGTGCGATACTTCCCTCCGGCTCTTCGGGCCTTGCGAAGCTCCGTGTACTGCGAGCGCTGCTACTCGCAGCTGAGAAGGACCGTGGAGCTAGCGGCGAATTCGGAGAGCTCTTCGCTGCACTGCGCCGCTCGCAAGCGGCTTCGTTCTTCGCCTTCTGCCGTCCGGCGAGAGCTGAACTCGAGCGGTCAGTTGCAGCTCTGCCCAACAGCGTGTTCTCAGTTCTGCGGGCAAGCACGCCCTCTTGCCTTGGCCCCGAGAGCAAAGTCCCGAGCGAGCACTCGACTCAGTGCAATGCACCCGGAAGGACGCTCTCGCTCGTCTTTCAAGGAGCGATTCCTAACAGCAGAAGCAGCAGAGGCACGAACTGCACGACGAGAGGGGACAACGTAGAACACGTCTCTGTCCTGGCACATTTGCGTGTGCGATACTTCCCTCCGGCTCTTCGGGCCTTGCGAAGCTCCGTGTACTGCGAGCGCTGCTACTCGCAGCTGAGAAGGACCGTGGAGCTAGCGGCGAATTCGGAGAGCTCTTCGCTGCACTGCGCCGCTCGCAAGCGGCTTCGTTCTTCGCCTTCTGCCGTCCGGCGAGAGCTGAACTCCAGCGGTCAGTTGCAGCTCTGCCCAACAGCGTGTTCTCAGTTCTGCGGGCAAGCACGCCCTCTTGCCTTGGCCCCGAGAGCAAAGTCCCGAGCGAGCACTCGACTCAGTGCAATGCACCCGGAAGGACGCTCTCGCTCGCCTTTCAAGGAGCGATTCCTAACAGCAGAAGCAGCAGAGGCACGAACTGCACGACGAGAGGGGACACCGTAGAACACGTCTCTGTCCTGGCACATTTGCGTGTGCGATACTTCCCTCCGGCTCTTCGGGCCTTGCGAAGCTCCGTGTACTGCGAGCGCTGCTACTCGCAGCTGAGAAGGACCGTGGAGCTAGCGGCGAATTCGGAGAGCTCTTCGCTGCACTGCGCCGCTCGCAAGCGGCTTCGTTCTTCGCCTTCTGCCGTCCGGCGAGAGCTGAACTCCAGCGGTCAGTTGCAGCTCTGCCCAACAGCGTGTTCTCAGTTCTGCGGGCAAGCACGCCCTCTTGCCTTGGCCCCGAGAGCAAAGTCCCGAGCGAGCACTCGACTCAGTGCAATGCACCCGGAAGGACGCTCTCGCTCGCCTTTCAAGGAGCGATTCCTAACAGCAGAAGCAGCAGAGGCACGAACTGCACGACGAGAGGGGACACCGTAGAACACGTCTCTGTCCTGGCACATTTGCGTGTGCGATACTTCCCTCCGGCTCTTCGGGCCTTGCGAAGCTCCGTGTACTGCGAGCGCTGCTACTCGCAGCTGAGAAGGACCGTGGAGCTAGCGGCGAATTCGGAGAGCTCTTCGCTGCACTGCGCCGCTCGCAAGCGGCTTCGTTCTTCGCCTTCTGCCGTCCGGCGAGAGCTGAACTCGAGCGGTCAGTTGCAGCTCTGCCCAACAGCGTGTTCTCAGTTCTGCGGGCAAGCACGCCCTCTTGCCTTGGCCCCGAGAGCAAAGTCCCGAGCGAGCACTCGACTCAGTGCAATGCACCCGGAAGGACGCTCTCGCTCGCCTTTCAAGGAGCGATTCCTAACAGCAGAAGCAGCAGAGGCACAAACTGCACGACGAGAGGGGACAACGTAGAACACGTCTCTGTCCTGGCACATTTGCGTGTGCGATACTTCCCTCCGGCTCTTCGGGCCTTGCGAAGCTCCGTGTACTGCGAGCGCTGCTACTCGCAGCTGAGAAGGACCGTGGAGCTAGCGGCGAATTCGGAGAGCTCTTCGCTGCACTGCGCCGCTCGCAAGCGGCTTCGTTCTTCGCCTTCTGCCGTCCGGCGAGAGCTGAACTCGAGCGGTCAGTTGCAGCTCTGCCCAACAGCGTGTTCTCAGTTCTGCGGGCAAGCACGCCCTCTTGCCTTGGCCCCGAGAGCAAAGTCCCGAGCGAGCACTCGACTCAGTGCAATGCACCCGGAAGGACGCTCTCGCTCGTCTTTCAAGGAGCGATTCCTAACAGCAGAAGCAGCAGAGGCACAAACTGCACGACGAGAAGGGGACAACGTAGAACACGTCTCTGTCCTGGCACATTTGCGTGTGCGATACTTCCCTCCGGCTCTTCGGGCCTTGCGAAGCTCTGTGTACTGCGAGCGCTGCTACTCGCAGCTGAGAAGGACCGTGGAGCTAGCGGCGAATTCGGAGAGCTCTTCGCTGCACTGCGCCGCTCGCAAGCGGCTTCGTTCTTCGCCTTCTGCCGTCCGGCGAGAGCTGAACTCGAGCGGTCAGTTGCAGCTCTGCCCAACAGCGTGTTCTCAGTTCTGCGGGCAAGCACGCCCTCTTGCCTTGGCCCCGAGTGCAAAGTCCCGAGCGAGCACTCGACTCAGTGCAATGCACCCGGAAGGACGCTCTCGCTCGCCTTTCAAGGAGCGATTCCTAACAGCAGAAGCAGCAGAGGCACAAACTGCACGACGAGAGGGGACAACGTAGAACACGTCTCTGTCCTGGCACATTTGCGTGTGCGATACTTCCCTCCGGCTCTTCGGGCCTTGCGAAGCTCTGTGTACTGCGAGCGCTGCTACTCGCAGCTGAGAAGGACCGTGGAGCTAGCGGCGAATTCGGAGAGCTCTTCGCTGCACTGCGCCGCTCGCAAGCGGCTTCGTTCTTCGCCTTCTGCCGTCCGGCGAGAGCTGAACTCGAGCGGTCAGTTGCAGCTCTGCCCAACAGCGTGTTCTCAGTTCTGCGGGCAAGCACGCCCTCTTGCCTTGGCCCCGAGAGCAAAGTCCCGAGCGAGCACTCGACTCAGTGCAATGCACCCGGAAGGACGCTCTCGCTCGCCTTTCAAGGAGCGATTCCTAACAGCAGAAGCAGCAGAGGCACGAACTGCACGACGAGAGGGGACACCGTAGAACACGTCTCTGTCCTGGCACATTTGCGTGTGCGATACTTCCCTCCGGCTCTTCGGGCCTTGCGAAGCTCCGTGTACTGCGAGCGCTGCTACTCGCAGCTGAGAAGGACCGTGGAGCTAGCGGCGAATTCGGAGAGCTCTTCGCTGCACTGCGCCGCTCGCAAGCGGCTTCGTTCTTCGCCTTCTGCCGTCCGGCGAGAGCTGAACTCGAGCGGTCAGTTGCAGCTCTGCCCAACAGCGTGTTCTCAGTTCTGCGGGCAAGCACGCCCTCTTGCCTTGGCCCCGAGAGCAAAGTCCCGAGCGAGCACTCGACTCAGTGCAATGCACCCGGAAGGACGCTCTCGCTCGCCTTTCAAGGAGCGATTCCTAACAGCAGAAGCAGCAGAGGCACGAACTGCACGACGAGAGGGGACACCGTAGAACACGTCTCTGTCCTGGCACATTTGCGTGTGCGATACTTCCCTCCGGCTCTTCGGGCCTTGCGAAGCTCCGTGTACTGCGAGCGCTGCTACTCGCAGCTGAGAAGGACCGTGGAGCTAGCGGCGAATTCGGAGAGCTCTTCGCTGCACTGCGCCGCTCGCAAGCGGCTTCGTTCTTCGCCTTCTGCCGTCCGGCGAGAGCTGAACTCGAGCGGTCAGTTGCAGCTCTGCCCAACAGCGTGTTCTCAGTTCTGCGGGCAAGCACGCCCTCTTGCCTTGGCCCCGAGAGCAAAGTCCCGAGCGAGCACTCGACTCAGTGCAATGCACCCGGAAGGACGCTCTCGCTCGCCTTTCAAGGAGCGATTCCTAACAGCAGAAGCAGCAGAGGCACAAACTGCACGACGAGAGGGGACAACGTAGAACACGTCTCTGTCCTGGCACATTTGCGTGTGCGATACTTCTCTCCGGCTCTTCGGGCCTTGCGAAGCTCCGTGTACTGCGAGCGCTGCTACTCGCAGCTGAGAAGGACCGTGGAGCTAGCGGCGAATTCGGAGAGCTCTTCGCTGCACTGCGCCGCTCGCGAGCGGCTTCGTTCTTCGCCTTCTGCCGTCCGGCGAGAGCTGAACTCGAGCGGTCAGTTGCAGCTCTGCCCAACAGCGTGTTCTCAGTTCTGCGGGCAAGCACGCCCTCTTGCCTTGGCCCCGAGAGCAAAGTCCCGAGCGAGCACTCGACTCAGTGCAATGCACCCGGAAGGACGCTCTCGCTCGCCTTTCAAAGAGCGATTCCTAACAGCAGAAGCAGCAGAGGCACAAACTGCACGACGAGAAGGGACAACGTAGAACACGTCTCTGTCCTGGCACATTTGCGTGTGCGATACTTCCCTCCGGCTCTTCGGGCCTTGCGAAGCTCTGTGTACTGCGAGCGCTGCTACTCGCAGCTGAGAAGGACCGTGGAGCTAGCGGCGAATTCGGAGAGCTCTTCGCTGCACTGCGCCGCTCGCAAGCGGCTTCGTTCTTCGCCTTCTGCCGTCCGGCGAGAGCTGAACTCGAGCGGTCAGTTGCAGCTCTGCCCAACAGCGTGTTCTCAGTTCTGCGGGCAAGCACGCCCTCTTGCCTTGGCCCCGAGAGCAAAGTCCCGAGCGAGCACTCGACTCAGTGCAATGCACCCGGAAGGACGCTCTCGCTCGTCTTTCAAGGAGCGATTCCTAACAGCAGAAGCAGCAGAGGCACAAACTGCACGACGAGAAGGGACAACGTAGAACACGTCTCTGTCCTGGCATATTTGCGTGTGCGATACTTCCCTCCGGCTCTTCGGGCCTTGCGAAGCTCTGTGTACTGCGAGCGCTGCTACTCGCAGCTGAGAAGGACCGTGGAGCTAGCGGCGAATTCGGAGAGCTCTTCGCTGCACTGCGCCGCTCGCAAGCGGCTTCGTTCTTCGCCTTCTGCCGTCCGGCGAGAGCTGAACTCCAGCGGTCAGTTGCAGCTCTGCCCAACAGCGTGTTCTCAGTTCTGCGGGCAAGCACGCCCTCTTGCCTTGGCCCCGAGTGCAAAGTCCCGAGCGAGCACTCGACTCAGTGCAATGCACCCGGAAGGACGCTCTCGCTCGTCTTTCAAGGAGCGATTCCTAACAGCAGAAGCAGCAGAGGCACAAACTGCACGACGAGAGGGGACAACGTTGAACACGTCTCTGTCCTGGCACATTTGCGTGTGCGATACTTCCCTCCGGCTCTTCGGGCCTTGCGAAGCTCTGTGTACTGCGAGCGCTGCTACTCGCAGCTGAGAAGGACCGTGGAGCTAGCGGCGAATTCGGAGAGCTCTTCGCTGCACTGCGCCGCTCGCAAGCGGCTTCGTTCTTCGCCTTCTGCCGTCCGGCGAGAGCTGAACTCCAGCGGTCAGTTGCAGCTCTGCCCAACAGCGTGTTCTCAGTTCTGCGGGCAAGCACGCCCTCTTGCCTTGGCCCCGAGAGCAAAGTCCCGAGCGAGCACTCGACTCAGTGCAATGCACCCGGAAGGACGCTCTCGCTCGTCTTTCAAGGAGCGATTCCTAACAGCAGAAGCAGCAGAGGCACAAACTGCACGACGAGAAGGGGACAACGTAGAACACGTCTCTGTCCTGGCACATTTGCGTGTGCGATACTTCCCTCCGGCTCTTCGGGCCTTGCGAAGCTCTGTGTACTGCGAGCGCTGCTACTCGCAGCTGAGAAGGACCGTGGAGCTAGCGGCGAATTCGGAGAGCTCTTCGCTGCACTGCGCCGCTCGCAAGCGGCTTCGTTCTTCGCCTTCTGCCGTCCGGCCAGAGCTGAACTCCAGCGGTCAGTTGCAGCTCTGCCCAACAGCGTGTTCTCAGTTCTGCGGGCAAGCACGCCCTCTTGCCTTGGCCCCGAGTGCAAAGTCCCGAGCGAGCACTCGACTCAGTGCAATGCACCCAGAAGGACGCTCTCGCTCGCCTTTCAAGGAGCGATTCCTAACAGCAGAAGCAGCAGAGGCACAAACCGCATGACGAGAAGGGACAACGTAGAACACGTCTCTGTCCTGGCACATTTCCGTGTGCCATACTTCCCTCCGGGTCTTCGGTCCTTGCGAAGCTCTGTGTACTGCGAGCGCTGCTACTCGCAGCTGAGAAGGACCGTGGAGCTAGCGGCGAATTCGGAGAGCTCTTCGCTGCACTGCGCCGCTCGCAAGCGGCTTCGTTCTTCGCCTTCTGCCGTCCGGCCAGAGCTGAACTCCAGCGGTCAGTTGCAGCTCTGCCCAACAGCGTGTTCTCAGTTCTGCGGGCAAGCACGCCCTCTTGCCTTGGCCCCGAGTGCAAAGTCCCGAGCGAGCACTCGACTCAGTGCAATGCACCCAGAAGGACGCTCTCGCTCGCCTTTCAAGGAGCGATTCCTAACAGCAGAAGCAGCAGAGGCACATACCGCATGACGAGAAGGGACAACGTAGAACACGTCTCTGTCCTGGCACATTTGCGTGTGCCATACTTCCCTCCGGCTCTTCGGTCCTTGCGAAGCTCTGTGTACTGCGAGCGCTGCTACTCGCAGCTGAGAAGGACCGTAGAGCTAGCGGCGAATTCGGAGAGCTCTTCGCTGCACTGCGCCGCTCGCAAGCGGCTTCGTTCTTCGCCTTCTGCCGTCCGGCGAGAGCTGAACTCCAGCGGTCAGTTGCAGCTCTGCCCAACAGCGTGTTCTCAGTTCTGCGGGCAAGCACGCCCTCTTGCCTTGGCCCCGAGAGCAAAGTCCCGAGCGAGCACTCGACGCAGTGCAATGCACCCAGAAGGACGCTCTCGCTCGTCTTTCAAGGAGCGATTCCTAACAGCAGAAGCAGCAGAGGCACAAACTGCATGACGAGAAGGGACAACGTAGAACACGTCTCTGTCCTGGCACATTTTCGTGTGCGATACTTCCCTCCGGGTCTTCGGGCCTTGCGAAGCTCTGTGTACTGCGAGCGCTGCTACTCGCAGCTGAGAAGGACCGTGGAGCTAGCGGCGAATTCGGAGAGCTCTTCGCTGCACTGCGCCGCTCGCAAGCGGCTTCGTTCTTCGCCTTCTGCCGTCCGGCCAGAGCTGAACTCCAGCGGTCAGTTGCAGCTCTGCCCAACAGCGTGTTCTCAGTTCTGCGGGCAAGCACGCCCTCTTGCCTTGGCCCCGAGTGCAAAGTCCCGAGCGAGCACTCGACTCAGTGCAATGCACCCAGAAGGACGCTCTCGCTCGCCTTTCAAGGAGCGATTCCTAACAGCAGAAGCAGCAGAGGCACAAACTGGATGACGAGAAGGGACAACGTAGAACACGTCTCTGTCCTGGCACATTTTCGTGTGCGATACTTCCCTCCGGGTCTTCGCTCCTTGCGAAGCTGTCGCTCGCCTTTCAAGGACGTATTCGTCACAGCAGAGGCAGCAGAGCACAAGATGGCCGACGAGAAGGGGCAGCGTAGAACTCTCTGTCTGTCTGTGTCTCTACTCAGTGTAGAACGTCTCTGTCCTGGCACATTTTCGTGTGCGATACTTCCCTCCGGGTCTTCGGTCCTTGCGAAGCTCTATGTACTGTGAGCGCTGCTACTTGCAGCTGAGAAAGACCGTGGAGCTAGCGGCGAATTCGGAGAGCGCTGAGCACGTAGTCAAGAAGCGAGACGTGTCCCTGCAACGCGGTGCTAATAGCAGCTTCCTCGCGGCGGGGGCGAGCTCCGGCCACAAGGCATTCTCGTCCTGGCAACGGATCTCTGTGACGGGCGTAGGCGAAAAGCTTTCGTTTTCCATTCGAACTGCGAGAGAGGCAGACTGTTGCACGGAGCTCTGAGAACAAAGGTGCACGCCCTAGGCTGGCTTGGGCAGAAGAAGCGTTCTCGAGCTCTTGGCTGCCGGCGCACTTGTGGTTGTGTGGCGCCCTTGCAGCGGCTTCTGGCCGCCGGCAAGTGAAAGCAGCTCCACGCTTGGGCGAGGGCGGTGAACGAAGCGGCACTAGTCCCGTGCTTGTGTGCACCACGTTACAGGCTACTAGGAGAGGAAGGTGGTTGACTCTCGCTTGCCTTCCCAAGTGCCCTTAGCAGTCGGAAGGAGTAAGCTGAAGCACTGCTGCTTGTGCTGCTCCTTGGTTCCCTTGCAGCCCGCTGTGAAAGCATTGGCGGTCACTTCTAGGTGCCGAGTTGCACACAGCACCACGGTAAGTGCCGCGGAGAAGGGAAATCCAGAGTGCAGCGAGGAGCTGGACGTGGCTTACGTGCAGTAAGGAGAAGGTGAACCTAGGCACTGCCTCTTCAATCTGGCCGCCTCTGCTCTGGTAGCAACTTTTGCAAGTCGGCAGAGGGAGCTGCGAGTATATAGAACGGAGGGCAGCGAGACGCCGTGTGTTATGCGCCCTTTCAGGGCTGCTGCCAGGGTGCTACTTTAAGAACGCCTTCTTCTTCCTCGCGTCCTTCCTCCACTATAGTCTCCTGGATTCACCTGAGACTCTTCCTAGGCATCTCCCTGATCCTTTTTGCAATGAGTCTCACATCATTCTCCTGAAGAAACTGTCTGCTTATGGTTTGCTTGGGTGGGCTGTTTGCTGGGTGACAAACTGGGTGATGGCCAGGCCCACAGAGTGGTGGGAAATAGAGTTCATCCAGCTGGTCCCCAAGGCTCAGTCTTGGGCCCAGTCCTGTTTAATATCTTGCTCAGTGTTCTGGACAAGGGGATAGAGTACACGCCCAGGAAGTTCACAGATGATGCAAAGTTGGCTGGTAGTGTTTTTTTCCTCTGGAGGACAGCAGGCTCTGCTTCTTCTTCCTCCTGTTCTGAGGTCGCTGCTCCCTCTTCATCCCTCATTAAGTGTGCTGATTTTGTCACTTGGATGAGAAAACAAACAATTTTAGCAACAATACTAGTGGCAGGGTACAAGAAAGGAAGAGTTCACACGAATCCCCCCGCCCCCAACAACAGAAAATACCTGATGGCTCCTCTGCCCAGCTTACTGACTACACCGGAACCCATTGTCCCCCAAAGATACTCCCTTCTCCCTGCCCCCAGCCATGATGTGAGATGGAATAGAATAACTAAGATTAAGATTCTCCCTATGGAACTCCATCATACTTCGATTCTGGGAAAAAAAATTTCTTGAAGTTCTATCATTTCAGATCATTTGAATTTGAATTTGCATACTAAAAAGTCTAGCCAGAAACTCATGACAATATTAATAGCCCATTCTAGAATGTCCGAGATGATAGACACTTCTTTCAAGAGAATGTGATACCTCACGTGACTTCTCCAGAATTTAAATGAACAGCGGGAGTAGTCTACAAGATTCTTGCTGCCATCTGGATTTCCTGGTATTTGGCTGGTCTATGTAAACCAACCAGCTATTCAGCAGAGGGAATATTAGTGTGATACTTGATGGTATGTGAGATGGAACACAGTAATTTATGGCTTTTTGCATAGTGATGAAGCTGTAAAGAAAGCTCCGTAATGCTCAGACAAGGAGGCTGCTGGACTTCAAGCAGCAAAGGCCCAAAACGAACCAGTGAAAAGGTGTCATTGAAAAAAAAAAAAAAAGCCAGGTGGGGAGCAAAGTGATACTTAAGGGCAGTTTACTGAAAGAGGGAATCTAGTGAAAAAAAAAGTCCAAGAGTGAAGGAATAACAGAGAAAATGAAACTAAGGAAGGAAATCAATCTCAGCTAATCATTTCAGAAGCTAACAAGTTGTCATTGCAATGATGCATAAAGTGAGAAAAAATAAATATGTCTGCGCCAAAATCTGAAATATGAACTTTATTGCATTCTGTCTTCCACGGAATCATACAACAGTCTGTGATTAAAGATCATGTAGTCCAACTTCCTTGCCAGGTAGATCTTACAGTAGATCAAATTGCTCAAGACTAGCCAAACTGATAAGGAGCACTCTCAATGATGGGGCATCCACAACTTCTCTGGAACACCCGTTTGAGTGTCTCACCAGCTTCATTGTAGAAAAGTTTTTCCTTTTAGCCAATCTAAACCTAGTCTCAGTTTGAAAGCATGGCCCCTTATCCTGTCTCTGCAAACTTTCCTAAAAAGTCTTTCTCCATTTGTCTTATACCCTCTTTACATATTCAAAGGCCACAATACTGTCTCTCCAGAAACCTCTCTTCTCCAGGCTAAAAGATCCTACTTTTCACAAGAACCAGGTCATAAACTGAGATGGAAGACATCTCAGGAGATCAGATCATCCAACAGCTCAGCGTAAAAATAGCTCTGAAGTCAGATCAACTAGCTTAGGGCTGTGTCTGTTTGAATTTTGAAAATTAGCAGGACTTGAAATGCTTCAAGGAAGAGAACTCTGGGTGGCTCCAGAAACAGCCTGAGAAACTCGAGCAAACTCGAAACCTCAGAAACTACCACTGCTTTCTCTCCCTCAGCCCAAGCAGTCCCAAAGAAGAAGTGTTCCCAGCAGGCTGGGATAGCACACATATACACTACATATACGTGACAGGCATCGCCAGCAGCCACATCTTGCTCCTTTCTGTGGCTGGCAAGAGTGAGACTGGATGTTTACATGTGGGCAACCTGGGTCCCTCCAGCAGCTCACACACTCAGCCTGCCCAGTGACCCCACTGAATTCCAGTATTAGCAGTGTGCCAAGGCCACAGCACTATTCTGCTTGCTGGCACAGACCATCACACGCCTCCTAAATCAGTCAGGACTCCCCTGGTCCCACAGCCAGCACCCCACTTGCCCTCCGCCAGGCCACTGCCATTGTTCACCAACTTCTTCCACTTTGATCTTTGCTGGTGCTCTCAACACTGGCACACCCAGATGTTCTGCAGCTGTTGTCTCCTGGTGGAAAGGACTTGTAAAGCCATGTTTCCTAACAGGACTTCCACAACCTTTCAAAGCAACCTTTACTGGGGTATGAACAATCTCATTCAAATGTCAACATTTCTTTTCCCGTATGTGAAATCAGAATTTCCTTCTTCCGGGCATGCCCAAAACAAGGCACAAACTACATTGTGCCTTCTGTTTCACATGCTGACTCGTTTGTAAACAATGCTAGGAGAATACCTGTTTTGATCCAAGCTAATCTCTGGCCCTTATAGTGCTTTCGGTAGTTAGTTTTGCTTTGTTATTTACTTGATGTCCCATTGAATTGTTGAATCATAAACAGACTACCTGTCTGTATAGCAGCATAGCAGTGATGAATAAATGCAAGAGAAGGAGCAAGGTGATTGTTTGCTAGACTCTTCCTAGAAACTGAGAAATCTGTTACTTAATGCTGACCACAGCAGATGGAGGAAGTGCTGCCCGATGCCCCAAACAGAACACAAACTAACAGAGTGTCAGTTTATGCGGTGCTTTATTCAGGGCCCGGGGAACCTGCGGACTAGCGTCCAAAGTCAGGGTCCCACAGTTCCCTTTCTCGTCAAGTTTTTTATACCTTTTTACAAAGTAGTCCACGTGCAGAGGTACACATTCTTCAAGACAATACAGATGCATAAATCTTGTAGATATCATTCCTAAAAGTTATAAATTTTGCATGCTTGTCTATTCAAAACTATAGGCTACCCCCCTTTAATTCCCCCTTGCATGTTTTCCCATCACCAGAACCCTTTATTTATTATTATACTTTAGCCTTATCCTGGAAGTTTCTAGATGTTCTTATATGCTCCACTAAATTCTTTAATTATCTTTAATTATTGTTTCCACAGTCCCCAGCTCATTCCCAGGGCTGGTTCCCAGGGCCTGTCTGAGAACTGCAGTTTTCTAAGCCTTAGCATGACTACTACTATATCTACATTAGTCCTTTTTCTCATTATTTCGGTATCAGAAGCATCCTACATGATGTCAAAGCAATGAAGCTGTAATCACTTTTATGATTACAGTCAAGGCACTGCTTTTGCCACCATAAGTGGAGTGCAGGGAATCTTAAAAGACGACACTCTAACTGTTGTCCATGCTCACTGAGAAAATAATGCTTTTACAGCAGAGCAGGTCTCACCGCAGCTAAATCATGGCTTCAACTGTACACCGCCTTCAAAAAAGCCCACAAAAACACAAATGAAAGGATTTGGAACCCAAGGGAATCTCGGATTGTGACATCAGCTCACTCTGGATTCTTTCCAAATTCTCAATTCCATTTTCTTCCGAGCCAATTATCCCACCTAACTTGAGATGTAATTTATGGATTTCCAACACATCTAGTTACCTTAGAATTAGATTGCCACTAGCCAAAAAGACAGAAACAAGCAGTTAAGTGAAGACTGAAACCATGGGTGTTTAGAACAGCAAAACTTGGGCGAAACTATTCTTAAGAAAACCAAAACTTTTAGGACTTACCCATGTATTTTTGGAGGTGGAAAAAGTTTTACATCGAAAAGTCCCTAGGGAACTCTCTTCAGTGCCTGGAGAGCCGCTGTCGCTCGACTTTCAAGGACGTATTCGTCACAGCAGAGGCAGCAGAGCACAAGATGGCCGACGAGAAGGGGCAGTGTAGAACTCTCTGTCTGTCTGTGTCTCTACTCAGTGTAGAACGTCTCTGTCCTGGCACATTTTCGTGTGCGATACTTCCCTCCGGGTCTTCGGTCCTTGCGAAGCTCTATGTACTGTGAGCGCTGCTACTTGCAGCTGAGAAAGACCGTGGAGCTAGCGGCGAATTCGGAGAGCGCTGAGCACGTAGTCAAGAAGCGAGACGTGTCCCTGCAACGCGGTGCTAATAGCAGCTTCCTCGCGGCAGGGGCGAGCTCCGGCCACAAGGCATTCTCGTCCTGGCAACGGATCTCTGTGACGGGCGTAGGCAAAAAGCTTTCGTTTTCCATTCGAACTGCGAGAGAGGCAGACTGTTGCACGGAGCTCTGAGAACAAAGGTGCACGCCCTAGGCGGGCTTGGGCAGAAGCAGCGTTCTCTAGCTCTTGGCTGCCGGCGCACTTGTGGTTGTGTGGCGCCCTTGCAGCGGCTTCTGGCCGCCGGCAAGTGAAAGCGGCTCCACGCTTGGGCGAGGGCGGTGAACGAAGCGGCACTAGTCCCGTGCTTGTGTGCACTACGTTACAGGCTACTAAGAGAGGAAGGTGGTTGACTCTCGCTTGCCTTCCCAAGTGCCCTTAGCAGTCGGAAGGAGCAAGCTGAAGCACTGCTGCTTGTGCTGCTCCTTGGTTCCCTTGCAGCCCGCTGTGAAAGCATTGGTGGTCGCTTCTAGGCGCCGAGTTGCACACAGCACCACGGTAAGTGCCTCGGAGAAGGGAAATCCAGAGTGCAGCGAGGAGCTGGACGTGGCTTACGTGCAGTAAGGAGAAGGTGAACCTAGGCACTGCCTCTTCAATCTGGCCGCCTCTGCTCTGGTAACAACTTTCGCAAGTCGGCAGAGGGAGCTGCGAGTATGTAGAACGGAGGGCAGCGAGACGCCGTGTGTTATGCGCCCTTTCAGGGCTGCTGCCAGGGGGCTAGTTTAAGTACGCTTTTTTCTTCCTCGCGTCCTTCTCGCTTCGCTCTAGCTGCATGGAGTACAGTACAGCGAAGGAGTGAGGACGGGCACTGCCGCAGCTTTTGCCCTGGCGTGCAACGGCTGTGTGCTGCTTTTCAAAGCAGAAAGACCACTGAGAAGTGAAAGCGATAGTGAAGGAGCTCTTTGACTGCTCGTGTGCTCTTCGCTGCACTGCGCCGCTCGCAAGCGGCTTCGTTCTTCGCCTTCTGCCGTCCGGCGAGAGCTGAACTCCAGCGGTCAGTTGCAGCTCTGCCCAACAGCGTGTTCTCAGTTCTGCGGGCAAGCACGCCCTCTTGCCTTGGCCCCAAGAGCAAAGTCCCGAGCGAGCACTCGACTCAGTGCAATGCACCCGGAAGGACGCTCTCGCTCGTCTTTCAAGGAGCGATTCCTAACAGCAGAAGCAGCAGAGGCACAAACTGCATGACGAGAAGGGACAACGTAGAACACGTCTCAGTCCTGGCACATTTCCGTGTGCGATACTTCCCTCCGGGTCTTCGGGCCTTGCGAAGCTCTGTGTACTGCGAGCGCTGCTACTCGCAGCTGAGAAGGACCGTGGAGCTAGCGGCGAATTCGGAGAGCTCTTCGCTGCACTGCGCCGCTCGCAAGCGGCTTCGTTCTTCGCCTTCTGCCGTCCGGCCAGAGCTGAACTCCAGCGGTCAGTTGCAGCTCTGCCCAACAGCGTGTTCTCAGTTCTGCGGGCAAGCACGCCCTCTTGCCTTGGCCCCGAGTGCAAAGTCCCGAGCGAGCACTCGACTCAGTGCAATGCACCCAGAAGGACGCTCTCGCTCGCCTTTCAAGGAGCGATTCCTAACAGCAGAAGCAGCAGAGGCACAAACCGCATGACGAGAAGGGACAACGTAGAACACGTCTCTGTCCTGGCACATTTCCGTGTGCCATACTTCCCTCCGGGTCTTCGGTCCTTGCGAAGCTCTGTGTACTGCGAGCGCTGCTACTCGCAGCTGAGAAGGACCGTGGAGCTAGCGGCGAATTCGGAGAGCTCTTCGCTGCACTGCGCCGCTCGCAAGCGGCTTCGTTCTTCGCCTTCTGCCGTCCGGCCAGAGCTGAACTCCAGCGGTCAGTTGCAGCTCTGCCCAACAGCGTGTTCTCAGTTCTGCGGGCAAGCACGCCCTCTTGCCTTGGCCCCGAGTGCAAAGTCCCGAGCGAGCACTCGACTCAGTGCAATGCACCCAGAAGGACGCTCTCGCTCGCCTTTCAAGGAGCGATTCCTAACAGCAGAAGCAGCAGAGGCACATACCGCATGACGAGAAGGGACAACGTAGAACACGTCTCTGTCCTGGCACATTTGCGTGTGCCATACTTCCCTCCGGCTCTTCGGTCCTTGCGAAGCTCTGTGTACTGCGAGCGCTGCTACTCGCAGCTGAGAAGGACCGTAGAGCTAGCGGCGAATTCGGAGAGCTCTTCGCTGCACTGCGCCGCTCGCAAGCGGCTTCGTTCTTCGCCTTCTGCCGTCCGGCGAGAGCTGAACTCCAGCGGTCAGTTGCAGCTCTGCCCAACAGCGTGTTCTCAGTTCTGCGGGCAAGCACGCCCTCTTGCCTTGGCCCCGAGAGCAAAGTCCCGAGCGAGCACTCGACGCAGTGCAATGCACCCAGAAGGACGCTCTCGCTCGTCTTTCAAGGAGCGATTCCTAACAGCAGAAGCAGCAGAGGCACAAACTGCATGACGAGAAGGGACAACGTAGAACACGTCTCTGTCCTGGCACATTTTCGTGTGCGATACTTCCCTCCGGGTCTTCGGGCCTTGCGAAGCTCTGTGTACTGCGAGCGCTGCTACTCGCAGCTGAGAAGGACCGTGGAGCTAGCGGCGAATTCGGAGAGCTCTTCGCTGCACTGCGCCGCTCGCAAGCGGCTTCGTTCTTCGCCTTCTGCCGTCCGGCGAGAGCTGAACTCCAGCGGTCAGTTGCAGCTCTGCCCAACAGCGTGTTCTCAGTTCTGCGGGCAAGCACGCCCTCTTGCCTTGGCCCCGAGTGCAAAGTCCCGAGCGAGCACTCGACTCAGTGCAATGCACCCAGAAGGACGCTCTCGCTCGCCTTTCAAGGAGCGATTCCTAACAGCAGAAGCAGCAGAGGCACAAACTGGATGACGAGAAGGGACAACGTAGAACACGTCTCTGTCCTGGCACATTTTCGTGTGCGATACTTCCCTCCGGGTCTTCGCTCCTTGCGAAGCTGTCGCTCGCCTTTCAAGGACGTATTCGTCACAGCAGAGGCAGCAGAGCACAAGATGGCCGACGAGAAGGGGCAGCGTAGAACTCTCTGTCTGTCTGTGTCTCTACTCAGTGTAGAACGTCTCTGTCCTGGCACATTTTCGTGTGCGATACTTCCCTCCGGGTCTTCGGTCCTTGCGAAGCTCTATGTACTGTGAGCGCTGCTACTTGCAGCTGAGAAAGACCGTGGAGCTAGCGGCGAATTCGGAGAGCGCTGAGCACGTAGTCAAGAAGCGAGACGTGTCCCTGCAACGCGGTGCTAATAGCAGCTTCCTCGCGGCGGGGGCGAGCTCCGGCCACAAGGCATTCTCGTCCTGGCAACGGATCTCTGTGACGGGCGTAGGCGAAAAGCTTTCGTTTTCCATTCGAACTGCGAGAGAGGCAGACTGTTGCACGGAGCTCTGAGAACAAAGGTGCACGCCCTAGGCTGGCTTGGGCAGAAGAAGCGTTCTCGAGCTCTTGGCTGCCGGCGCACTTGTGGTTGTGTGGCGCCCTTGCAGCGGCTTCTGGCCGCCGGCAAGTGAAAGCAGCTCCACGCTTGGGCGAGGGCGGTGAACGAAGCGGCACTAGTCCCGTGCTTGTGTGCACCACGTTACAGGCTACTAGGAGAGGAAGGTGGTTGACTCTCGCTTGCCTTCCCAAGTGCCCTTAGCAGTCGGAAGGAGTAAGCTGAAGCACTGCTGCTTGTGCTGCTCCTTGGTTCCCTTGCAGCCCGCTGTGAAAGCATTGGCGGTCACTTCTAGGTGCCGAGTTGCACACAGCACCACGGTAAGTGCCGCGGAGAAGGGAAATCCAGAGTGCAGCGAGGAGCTGGACGTGGCTTACGTGCAGTAAGGAGAAGGTGAACCTAGGCACTGCCTCTTCAATCTGGCCGCCTCTGCTCTGGTAGCAACTTTTGCAAGTCGGCAGAGGGAGCTGCGAGTATATAGAACGGAGGGCAGCGAGACGCCGTGTGTTATGCGCCCTTTCAGGGCTGCTGCCAGGGTGCTACTTTAAGAACGCCTTCTTCTTCCTCGCGTCCTTCCTCCACTATAGTCTCCTGGATTCACCTGAGACTCTTCCTAGGCATCTCCCTGATCCTTTTTGCAATGAGTCTCACATCATTCTCCTGAAGAAACTGTCTGCTTATGGTTTGCTTGGGTGGGCTGTTTGCTGGGTGACAAACTGGGTGATGGCCAGGCCCACAGAGTGGTGGGAAATAGAGTTCATCCAGCTGGTCCCCAAGGCTCAGTCTTGGGCCCAGTCCTGTTTAATATCTTGCTCAGTGTTCTGGACAAGGGGATAGAGTACACGCCCAGGAAGTTCACAGATGATGCAAAGTTGGCTGGTAGTGTTTTTTTCCTCTGGAGGACAGCAGGCTCTGCTTCTTCTTCCTCCTGTTCTGAGGTCGCTGCTCCCTCTTCATCCCTCATTAAGTGTGCTGATTTTGTCACTTGGATGAGAAAACAAACAATTTTAGCAACAATACTAGTGGCAGGGTACAAGAAAGGAAGAGTTCACACGAATCCCCCCGCCCCCAACAACAGAAAATACCTGATGGCTCCTCTGCCCAGCTTACTGACTACACCGGAACCCATTGTCCCCCAAAGATACTCCCTTCTCCCTGCCCCCAGCCATGATGTGAGATGGAATAGAATAACTAAGATTAAGATTCTCCCTATGGAACTCCATCATACTTCGATTCTGGGAAAAAAAATTTCTTGAAGTTCTATCATTTCAGATCATTTGAATTTGAATTTGCATACTAAAAAGTCTAGCCAGAAACTCATGACAATATTAATAGCCCATTCTAGAATGTCCGAGATGATAGACACTTCTTTCAAGAGAATGTGATACCTCACGTGACTTCTCCAGAATTTAAATGAACAGCGGGAGTAGTCTACAAGATTCTTGCTGCCATCTGGATTTCCTGGTATTTGGCTGGTCTATGTAAACCAACCAGCTATTCAGCAGAGGGAATATTAGTGTGATACTTGATGGTATGTGAGATGGAACACAGTAATTTATGGCTTTTTGCATAGTGATGAAGCTGTAAAGAAAGCTCCGTAATGCTCAGACAAGGAGGCTGCTGGACTTCAAGCAGCAAAGGCCCAAAACGAACCAGTGAAAAGGTGTCATTGAAAAAAAAAAAAAAGCCAGGTGGGGAGCAAAGTGATACTTAAGGGCAGTTTACTGAAAGAGGGAATCTAGTGAAAAAAAAAGTCCAAGAGTGAAGGAATAACAGAGAAAATGAAACTAAGGAAGGAAATCAATCTCAGCTAATCATTTCAGAAGCTAACAAGTTGTCATTGCAATGATGCATAAAGTGAGAAATAATAAATATGTCTGCGCCAAAATCTGAAATATGAACTTTATTGCATTCTGTCTTCCACGGAATCATACAACAGTCTGTGATTAAAGATCATGTAGTCCAACTTCCTTGCCAGGTAGATCTTACAGTAGATCAAATTGCTCAAGACTAGCCAAACTGATAAGGAGCACTCTCAATGATGGGGCATCCACAACTTCTCTGGAACACCCGTTTGAGTGTCTCACCAGCTTCATTGTAGAAAAGTTTTTCCTTTTAGCCAATCTAAACCTAGTCTCAGTTTGAAAGCATGGCCCCTTATCCTGTCTCTGCAAACTTTCCTAAAAAGTCTTTCTCCATTTGTCTTATACCCTCTTTACATATTCAAAGGCCACAATACTGTCTCTCCAGAAACCTCTCTTCTCCAGGCTAAAAGATCCTACTTTTCACAAGAACCAGGTCATAAACTGAGATGGAAGACATCTCAGGAGATCAGATCATCCAACAGCTCAGCGTAAGAATAGCTCTGAAGTCAGATCAACTAGCTTAGGGCTGTGTCTGTTTGAATTTTGAAAATTAGCAGGACTTGAAATGCTTCAAGGAAGAGAACTCTGGGTGGCTCCAGAAACAGCCTGAGAAACTCGAGCAAACTCGAAACCTCAGAAACTACCACTGCTTTCTCTCCCTCAGCCCAAGCAGTCCCAAAGAAGAAGTGTTCCCAGCAGGCTGGGATAGCACACATATACACTACATATACGTGACAGGCATCGCCAGCAGCCACATCTTGCTCCTTTCTGTGGCTGGCAAGAGTGAGACTGGATGTTTACATGTGGGCAACCTGGGTCCCTCCAGCAGCTCACACACTCAGCCTGCCCAGTGACCCCACTGAATTCCAGTATTAGCAGTGTGCCAAGGCCACAGCACTATTCTGCTTGCTGGCACAGACCATCACACGCCTCCTAAATCAGTCAGGACTCCCCTGGTCCCACAGCCAGCACCCCACTTGCCCTCCGCCAGGCCACTGCCATTGTTCACCAACTTCTTCCACTTTGATCTTTGCTGGTGCTCTCAACACTGGCACACCCAGATGTTCTGCAGCTGTTGTCTCCTGGTGGAAAGGACTTGTAAAGCCATGTTTCCTAACAGGACTTCCACAACCTTTCAAAGCAACCTTTACTGGGGTATGAACAATCTCATTCAAATGTCAACATTTCTTTTCCCGTATGTGAAATCAGAATTTCCTTCTTCCGGGCATGCCCAAAACAAGGCACAAACTACATTGTGCCTTCTGTTTCACATGCTGACTCGTTTGTAAACAATGCTAGGAGAATACCTGTTTTGATCCAAGCTAATCTCTGGCCCTTATAGTGCTTTCGGTAGTTAGTTTTGCTTTGTTATTTACTTGATGTCCCATTGAATTGTTGAATCATAAACAGACTACCTGTCTGTATAGCAGCATAGCAGTGATGAATAAATGCAAGAGAAGGAGCAAGGTGATTGTTTGCTAGACTCTTCCTAGAAACTGAGAAATCTGTTACTTAATGCTGACCACAGCAGATGGAGGAAGTGCTGCCCGATGCCCCAAACAGAACACAAACTAACAGAGTGTCAGTTTATGCGGTGCTTTATTCAGGGCCCGGGGAACCTGCGGACTAGCGTCCAAAGTCAGGGTCCCACAGTTCCCTTTCTCGTCAAGTTTTTTATACCTTTTTACAAAGTAGTCCACGTGCAGAGGTACACATTCTTCAAGACAATACAGATACATAAATCTTGTAGATATCATTCCTAAAAGTTATAAATTTTGCATGCTTGTCTATTCAAAACTATAGGCTACCCCCCTTTAATTCCCCCTTGCATGTTTTCCCATCACCAGAACCCTTTATTTATTATTATACTTTAGCCTTATCCTGGAAGTTTCTAGATGTTCTTATATGCTCCACTAAATTCTTTAATTATCTTTAATTATTGTTTCCACAGTCCCCAGCTCATTCCCAGGGCTGGTTCCCAGGGCCTGTCTGAGAACTGCAGTTTTCTAAGCCTTAGCATGACTACTACTATATCTACATTAGTCCTTTTTCTCATTATTTCGGTATCAGAAGCATCCTACATGATGTCAAAGCAATGAAGCTGTAATCACTTTTATGATTACAGTCAAGGCACTGCTTTTGCCACCATAAGTGGAGTGCAGGGAATCTTAAAAGACGACACTCTAACTGTTGTCCATGCTCACTGAGAAAATAATGCTTTTACAGCAGAGCAGGTCTCACCGCAGCTAAATCATGGCTTCAACTGTACACCGCCTTCAAAAAAGCCCACAAAAACACAAATGAAAGGATTTGGAACCCAAGGGAATCTCGGATTGTGACATCAGCTCACTCTGGATTCTTTCCAAATTCTCAATTCCATTTTCTTCCGAGCCAATTATCCCACCTAACTTGAGATGTAATTTATGGATTTCCAACACATCTAGTTACCTTAGAATTAGATTGCCACTAGCCAAAAAGACAGAAACAAGCAGTTAAGTGAAGACTGAAACCATGGGTGTTTAGAACAGCAAAACTTGGGCGAAACTATTCTTAAGAAAACCAAAACTTTTAGGACTTACCCATGTATTTTTGGAGGTGGAAAAAGTTTTACATCGAAAAGTCCCTAGGGAACTCTCTTCAGTGCCTGGAGAGCCGCTGTCGCTCGCCTTTCAAGGACGTATTCGTCACAGCAGAGGCAGCAGAGCACAAGATGGCCGACGAGAAGGGGCAGTGTAGAACTCTCTGTCTGTCTGTGTCTCTACTCAGTGTAGAACGTCTCTGTCCTGGCACATTTGCGTGTGCGATACTTCCCTCCGGGTCTTCGGTCCTTGCGAAGCTCTATGTACTGTGAGCGCTGCTACTTGCAGCTGAGAAAGACCGTGGAGCTAGCGGCGAATTCGGAGAGCGCTGAGCACGTAGTCAAGAAGCGAGACGTGTCCCTGCAACGCGGTGCTAATAGCAGCTTCCTCGCGGCGGGGGCGAGCTCCGGCCACAAGGCATTCTCGTCCTGGCAACGGATCTCTGTGACGGGCGTAGGCGAAAAGCTTTCGTTTTCCATTCGAACTGCGAGAGAGGCAGACTGTTGCACGGAGCTCTGAGAACAAAGGTGCACGCCCTAGGCGGGCTTGGGCAGAAGCAGCGTTCTCTAGCTCTTGGCTGCCGGCGCACTTGTGGTTGTGTGGCGCCCTTGCAGCGGCTTCTGGCCGCCGGCAAGTGAAAGCGGCTCCACGCTTGGGCGAGGGCGGTGAACGAAGCGGCACTAGTCCCGTGCTTGTGTGCACCACGTTACAGGCTACTAGGAGAGGAAGGTGGTTGACTCTCGCTTGCCTTCCCAAGTGCCCTTAGCAGTCGGAAGGAGCAAGCTGAAGCACTGCTGCTTGTGCTGCTCCTTGGTTCCCTTGCAGCCCGCTGTGCAAGCATTGGCGGTCGCTTCTAGGCGCCGAGTTGCACACAGCACCACGGTAAGTGCCGCGGAGAAGGGAAATCCAGAGTGCAGCGAGGAGCTGGACGTGGCTTACGTGCAGTAAGGAGAAGGTGAACCTAGGCACTGCCTCTTCAATCTGGCCGCCTCTGCTCTGGTAACAACTTTCGCAAGTCGGCAGAGGGAGCTGCGAGTATGTAGAACGGAGGGCAGCGAGACGCCGTGTGTTATGCGCCCTTTCAGGGCTGCTGCCAGGGGGCTAGTTTAAGTACGCTTTTTTCTTCCTCGCGTCCTTCTCGCTTCGCTCTAGCTGCATGGAGTACAGTACAGCGAAGGAGTGAGGACGGGCACTGCCGCAGCTTTTGCCCTGGCGTGCAACGGCTGTGTGCTGCTTTTCAAAGCAGAAAGACCACTGAGAAGTGAAAGCGATAGTGAAGGAGCTCTTTGACTGCTCGTGTGCTCTTCGCTGCACTGCGCCGCTCGCAAGCGGCTTCGTTCTTCGCCTTCTGCCGTCCGGCGAGAGCTGAACTCGAGCGGTCAGTTGCAGCTCTGCCCAACAGCGTGTTCTCAGTTCTGCGGGCAAGCACGCCCTCTTGCCTTGGCCCCGAGTGCAAAGTCCCGAGCGAGCACTCGACTCAGTGCAATGCACCCGGAAGGACGCTCTCGCTCGCCTTTCAAGGAGCGATTCCTAACAGCAGAAGCAGCAGAGGCACGAACTGCACGACGAGAGGGGACAACGTAGAACACGTCTCTGTCCTGGCACATTTGCGTGTGCGATACTTCCCTCCGGGTCTTCGGGCCTTGCGAAGCTCCGTGTACTGCGAGCGCTGCTACTCGCAGCTGAGAAGGACCGTGGAGCTAGCGGCGAATTCGGAGAGCTCTTCGCTGCACTGCGCCGCTCGCAAGCGGCTTCGTTCTTCGCCTTCTGCCGTCCGGCGAGAGCTGAACTCGAGCGGTCAGTTGCAGCTCTGCCCAACAGCGTGTTCTCAGTTCTGCGGGCAAGCACGCCCTCTTGCCTTGGCCCCGAGAGCAAAGTCCCGAGCGAGCACTCGACTCAGTGCAATGCACCCGGAAGGACGCTCTCGCTCGTCTTTCAAGGAGCGATTCCTAACAGCAGAAGCAGCAGAGGCACGAACTGCACGACGAGAGGGGACAACGTAGAACACGTCTCTGTCCTGGCACATTTGCGTGTGCGATACTTCCCTCCGGCTCTTCGGGCCTTGCGAAGCTCCGTGTACTGCGAGCGCTGCTACTCGCAGCTGAGAAGGACCGTGGAGCTAGCGGCGAATTCGGAGAGCTCTTCGCTGCACTGCGCCGCTCGCAAGCGGCTTCGTTCTTCGCCTTCTGCCGTCCGGCGAGAGCTGAACTCGAGCGGTCAGTTGCAGCTCTGCCCAACAGCGTGTTCTCAGTTCTGCGGGCAAGCACGCCCTCTTGCCTTGGCCCCGAGAGCAAAGTCCCGAGCGAGCACTCGACTCAGTGCAATGCACCCGGAAGGACGCTCTCGCTCGTCTTTCAAGGAGCGATTCCTAACAGCAGAAGCAGCAGAGGCACGAACTGCACGACGAGAGGGGACAACGTAGAACACGTCTCTGTCCTGGCACATTTGCGTGTGCGATACTTCCCTCCGGCTCTTCGGGCCTTGCGAAGCTCCGTGTACTGCGAGCGCTGCTACTCGCAGCTGAGAAGGACCGTGGAGCTAGCGGCGAATTCGGAGAGCTCTTCGCTGCACTGCGCCGCTCGCAAGCGGCTTCGTTCTTCGCCTTCTGCCGTCCGGCGAGAGCTGAACTCGAGCGGTCAGTTGCAGCTCTGCCCAACAGCGTGTTCTCAGTTCTGCGGGCAAGCACGCCCTCTTGCCTTGGCCCCGAGAGCAAAGTCCCGAGCGAGCACTCGACTCAGTGCAATGCACCCGGAAGGACGCTCTCGCTCGCCTTTCAAGGAGCGATTCCTAACAGCAGAAGCAGCAGAGGCACAAACTGCACGACGAGAGGGGACAACGTAGAACACGTCTCTGTCCTGGCACATTTGCGTGTGCGATACTTCCCTCCGGCTCTTCGGGCCTTGCGAAGCTCCGTGTACTGCGAGCGCTGCTACTCGCAGCTGAGAAGGACCGTGGAGCTAGCGGCGAATTCGGAGAGCTCTTCGCTGCACTGCGCCGCTCGCAAGCGGCTTCGTTCTTCGCCTTCTGCCGTCCGGCGAGAGCTGAACTCGAGCGGTCAGTTGCAGCTCTGCCCAACAGCGTGTTCTCAGTTCTGCGGGCAAGCACGCCCTCTTGCCTTGGCCCCGAGAGCAAAGTCCCGAGCGAGCACTCGACTCAGTGCAATGCACCCGGAAGGACGCTCTCGCTCGCCTTTCAAGGAGCGATTCCTAACAGCAGAAGCAGCAGAGGCACAAACTGCACGACGAGAGGGGACAACGTAGAACACGTCTCTGTCCTGGCACATTTGCGTGTGCGATACTTCCCTCCGGCTCTTCGGGCCTTGCGAAGCTCCGTGTACTGCGAGCGCTGCTACTCGCAGCTGAGAAGGACCGTGGAGCTAGCGGCGAATTCGGAGAGCTCTTCGCTGCACTGCGCCGCTCGCAAGCGGCTTCGTTCTTCGCCTTCTGCCGTCCGGCGAGAGCTGAACTCGAGCGGTCAGTTGCAGCTCTGCCCAACAGCGTGTTCTCAGTTCTGCGGGCAAGCACGCCCTCTTGCCTTGGCCCCGAGAGCAAAGTCCCGAGCGAGCACTCGACTCAGTGCAATGCACCCGGAAGGACGCTCTCGCTCGCCTTTCAAGGAGCGATTCCTAACAGCAGAAGCAGCAGAGGCACGAACTGCACGACGAGAGGGGACACCGTAGAACACGTCTCTGTCCTGGCACATTTGCGTGTGCGATACTTCCCTCCGGCTCTTCGGGCCTTGCGAAGCTCCGTGTACTGCGAGCGCTGCTACTCGCAGCTGAGAAGGACCGTGGAGCTAGCGGCGAATTCGGAGAGCTCTTCGCTGCACTGCGCCGCTCGCAAGCGGCTTCGTTCTTCGCCTTCTGCCGTCCGGCGAGAGCTGAACTCGAGCGGTCAGTTGCAGCTCTGCCCAACAGCGTGTTCTCAGTTCTGCGGGCAAGCACGCCCTCTTGCCTTGGCCCCGAGAGCAAAGTCCCGAGCGAGCACTCGACTCAGTGCAATGCACCCGGAAGGACGCTCTCGCTCGCCTTTCAAGGAGCGATTCCTAACAGCAGAAGCAGCAGAGGCACGAACTGCACGACGAGAGGGGACACCGTAGAACACGTCTCTGTCCTGGCACATTTGCGTGTGCGATACTTCCCTCCGGCTCTTCGGGCCTTGCGAAGCTCCGTGTACTGCGAGCGCTGCTACTCGCAGCTGAGAAGGACCGTGGAGCTAGCGGCGAATTCGGAGAGCTCTTCGCTGCACTGCGCCGCTCGCAAGCGGCTTCGTTCTTCGCCTTCTGCCGTCCGGCGAGAGCTGAACTCGAGCGGTCAGTTGCAGCTCTGCCCAACAGCGTGTTCTCAGTTCTGCGGGCAAGCACGCCCTCTTGCCTTGGCCCCGAGAGCAAAGTCCCGAGCGAGCACTCGACTCAGTGCAATGCACCCGGAAGGACGCTCTCGCTCGCCTTTCAAGGAGCGATTCCTAACAGCAGAAGCAGCAGAGGCACGAACTGCACGACGAGAGGGGACACCGTAGAACACGTCTCTGTCCTGGCACATTTGCGTGTGCGATACTTCCCTCCGGCTCTTCGGGCCTTGCGAAGCTCCGTGTACTGCGAGCGCTGCTACTCGCAGCTGAGAAGGACCGTGGAGCTAGCGGCGAATTCGGAGAGCTCTTCGCTGCACTGCGCCGCTCGCAAGCGGCTTCGTTCTTCGCCTTCTGCCGTCCGGCGAGAGCTGAACTCCAGCGGTCAGTTGCAGCTCTGCCCAACAGCGTGTTCTCAGTTCTGCGGGCAAGCACGCCCTCTTGCCTTGGCCCCGAGAGCAAAGTCCCGAGCGAGCACTCGACTCAGTGCAATGCACCCGGAAGGACGCTCTCGCTCGCCTTTCAAGGAGCGATTCCTAACAGCAGAAGCAGCAGAGGCACGAACTGCACGACGAGAGGGGACACCGTAGAACACGTCTCTGTCCTGGCACATTTGCGTGTGCGATACTTCCCTCCGGCTCTTCGGGCCTTGCGAAGCTCTGTGTACTGCGAGCGCTGCTACTCGCAGCTGAGAAGGACCGTGGAGCTAGCGGCGAATTCGGAGAGCTCTTCGCTGCACTGCGCCGCTCGCAAGCGGCTTCGTTCTTCGCCTTCTGCCGTCCGGCGAGAGCTGAACTCCAGCGGTCAGTTGCAGCTCTGCCCAACAGCGTGTTCTCAGTTCTGCGGGCAAGCACGCCCTCTTGCCTTGGCCCCGAGAGCAAAGTCCCGAGCGAGCACTCGACTCAGTGCAATGCACCCGGAAGGACGCTCTCGCTCGCCTTTCAAGGAGCGATTCCTAACAGCAGAAGCAGCAGAGGCACGAACTGCACGACGAGAGGGAACACCGTAGAACACGTCTCTGTCCTGGCACATTTGCGTGTGCGATACTTCCCTCCGGCTCTTCGGGCCTTGCGAAGCTCTGTGTACTGCGAGCGCTGCTACTCGCAGCTGAGAAGGACCGTGGAGCTAGCGGCGAATTCGGAGAGCTCTTCGCTGCACTGCGCCGCTCGCAAGCGGCTTCGTTCTTCGCCTTCTGCCGTCCGGCGAGAGCTGAACTCGAGCGGTCAGTTGCAGCTCTGCCCAACAGCGTGTTCTCAGTTCTGCGGGCAAGCACGCCCTCTTGCCTTGGCCCCGAGAGCAAAGTCCCGAGCGAGCACTCGACTCAGTGCAATGCACCCGGAAGGACGCTCTCGCTCGTCTTTCAAGGAGCGATTCCTAACAGCAGAAGCAGCAGAGGCACGAACTGCACGACGAGAGGGGACAACGTAGAACACGTCTCTGTCCTGGCACATTTGCGTGTGCGATACTTCCCTCCGGCTCTTCGGGCCTTGCGAAGCTCTGTGTACTGCGAGCGCTGCTACTCGCAGCTGAGAAGGACCGTGGAGCTAGCGGCGAATTCGGAGAGCTCTTCGCTGCACTGCGCCGCTCGCAAGCGGCTTCGTTCTTCGCCTTCTGCCGTCCGGCGAGAGCTGAACTCCAGCGGTCAGTTGCAGCTCTGCCCAACAGCGTGTTCTCAGTTCTGCGGGCAAGCACGCCCTCTTGCCTTGGCCCCGAGTGCAAAGTCCCGAGCGAGCACTCGACTCAGTGCAATGCACCCGGAAGGACGCTCTCGCTCGTCTTTCAAGGAGCGATTCCTAACAGCAGAAGCAGCAGAGGCACAAACTGCGTGACGAGAAGGGACAACGTAGAACACGTCTCTGTCCTGGCACATTTGCGTGTGCGATACTTCCCTCCGGCTCTTCGGGCCTTGCGAAGCTCTGTGTACTGCGAGCGCTGCTACTCGCAGCTGAGAAGGACCGTGGAGCTAGCGGCGAATTCGGAGAGCTCTTCGCTGCACTGCGCCGCTCGCAAGCGGCTTCGTTCTTCGCCTTCTGCCGTCCGGCGAGAGCTGAACTCCAGCGGTCAGTTGCAGCTCTGCCCAACAGCGTGTTCTCAGTTCTGCGGGCAAGCACGCCCTCTTGCCTTGGCCCCGAGTGCAAAGTCCCGAGCGAGCACTCGACTCAGTGCAATGCACCCGGAAGGACGCTCTCGCTCGTCTTTCAAGGAGCGATTCCTAACAGCAGAAGCAGCAGAGGCACAAACTGCGTGACGAGAAGGGACACCGTAGAACACGTCTCTGTCCTGGCACATTTGCGTGTGCGATACTTCCCTCCGGCTCTTCGGGCCTTGCGAAGCTCTGTGTACTGCGAGCGCTGCTACTCGCAGCTGAGAAGGACCGTGGAGCTAGCGGCGAATTCGGAGAGCTCTTCGCTGCACTGCGCCGCTCGCAAGCGGCTTCGTTCTTCGCCTTCTGCCGTCCGGCGAGAGCTGAACTCGAGCGGTCAGTTGCAGCTCTGCCCAACAGCGTGTTCTCAGTTCTGCGGGCAAGCACGCCCTCTTGCCTTGGCCCCGAGAGCAAAGTCCCGAGCGAGCACTCGACTCAGTGCAATGCACCCGGAAGGACGCTCTCGCTCGCCTTTCAAGGAGCGATTCCTAACAGCAGAAGCAGCAGAGGCACGAACTGCACGACGAGAGGGGACACCGTAGAACACGTCTCTGTCCTGGCACATTTGCGTGTGCGATACTTCCCTCCGGCTCTTCGGGCCTTGCGAAGCTCTGTGTACTGCGAGCGCTGCTACTCGCAGCTGAGAAGGACCGTGGAGCTAGCGGCGAATTCGGAGAGCTCTTCGCTGCACTGCGCCGCTCGCAAGCGGCTTCGTTCTTCGCCTTCTGCCGTCCGGCGAGAGCTGAACTCGAGCGGTCAGTTGCAGCTCTGCCCAACAGCGTGTTCTCAGTTCTGCGGGCAAGCACGCCCTCTTGCCTTGGCCCCGAGAGCAAAGTCCCGAGCGAGCACTCGACTCAGTGCAATGCACCCGGAAGGACGCTCTCGCTCGCCTTTCAAGGAGCGATTCCTAACAGCAGAAGCAGCAGAGGCACGAACTGCACGACGAGAGGGGACAACGTAGAACACGTCTCTGTCCTGGCACATTTGCGTGTGCGATACTTCCCTCCGGCTCTTCGGGCCTTGCGAAGCTCTGTGTACTGCGAGCGCTGCTACTCGCAGCTGAGAAGGACCGTGGAGCTAGCGGCGAATTCGGAGAGCTCTTCGCTGCACTGCGCCGCTCGCAAGCGGCTTCGTTCTTCGCCTTCTGCCGTCCGGCGAGAGCTGAACTCGAGCGGTCAGTTGCAGCTCTGCCCAACAGCGTGTTCTCAGTTCTGCGGGCAAGCACGCCCTCTTGCCTTGGCCCCGAGAGCAAAGTCCCGAGCGAGCACTCGACTCAGTGCAATGCACCCGGAAGGACGCTCTCGCTCGCCTTTCAAGGAGCGATTCCTAACAGCAGAAGCAGCAGAGGCACAAACTGCACGACGAGAAGGGACAACGTAGAACACGTCTCTGTCCTGGCACATTTGCGTGTGCGATACTTCCCTCCGGCTCTTCGGGCCTTGCGAAGCTCTGTGTACTGCGAGCGCTGCTACTCGCAGCTGAGAAGGACCGTGGAGCTAGCGGCGAATTCGGAGAGCTCTTCGCTGCACTGCGCCGCCCGCAAGCGGCTTCGTTCTTCGCCTTCTGCCGTCCGGCGAGAGCTGAACTCGAGCGGTCAGTTGCAGCTCTGCCCAACAGCGTGTTCTCAGTTCTGCGGGCAAGCACGCCCTCTTGCCTTGGCCCCGAGAGCAAAGTCCCGAGCGAGCACTCGACTCAGTGCAATGCACCCGGAAGGACGCTCTCGCTCGCCTTTCAAGGAGCGATTCCTAACAGCAGAAGCAGCAGAGGCACGAACTGCACGACGAGAGGGGACACCGTAGAACACGTCTCTGTCCTGGCACATTTGCGTGTGCGATACTTCCCTCCGGCTCTTCGGGCCTTGCGAAGCTCCGTGTACTGCGAGCGCTGCTACTCGCAGCTGAGAAGGACCGTGGAGCTAGCGGCGAATTCGGAGAGCTCTTCGCTGCACTGCGCCGCTCGCAAGCGGCTTCGTTCTTCGCCTTCTGCCGTCCGGCGAGAGCTGAACTCGAGCGGTCAGTTGCAGCTCTGCCCAACAGCGTGTTCTCAGTTCTGCGGGCAAGCACGCCCTCTTGCCTTGGCCCCGAGAGCAAAGTCCCGAGCGAGCACTCGACTCAGTGCAATGCACCCGGAAGGACGCTCTCGCTCGCCTTTCAAGGAGCGATTCCTAACAGCAGAAGCAGCAGAGGCACGAACTGCACGACGAGAGGGGACAACGTAGAACACGTCTCTGTCCTGGCACATTTGCGTGTGCCATACTTCCCTCCGGCTCTTCGGGCCTTGCGAAGCTCTGTGTACTGCGAGCGCTGCTACTCGCAGCTGAGAAGGACCGTGGAGCTAGCGGCGAATTCGGAGAGCTCTTCGCTGCACTGCGCCGCTCGCAAGCGGCTTCGTTCTTCGCCTTCTGCCGTCCGGCGAGAGCTGAACTCGAGCGGTCAGTTGCAGCTCTGCCCAACAGCGTGTTCTCAGTTCTGCGGGCAAGCACGCCCTCTTGCCTTGGCCCCGAGAGCAAAGTCCCGAGCGAGCACTCGACTCAGTGCAATGCACCCGGAAGGACGCTCTCGCTCGCCTTTCAAGGAGCGATTCCTAACAGCAGAAGCAGCAGAGGCACGAACTGCACGACGAGAGGGGACAACGTAGAACACGTCTCTGTCCTGGCACATTTGCGTGTGCGATTCTTCCCTCCGGCTCTTCGGGCCTTGCGATGCTCTGTGTACTGCGAGCGCTGCTACTCGCAGCTGAGAAGGACCGTGGAGCTAGCGGCGAATTCGGAGAGCTCTTCGCTGCACTGCGCCGCTCGCAAGCGGCTTCGTTCTTCGCCTTCTGCCGTCCGGCGAGAGCTGAACTCCAGCGGTCAGTTGCAGCTCTGCCCAACAGCGTGTTCTCAGTTCTGCGGGCAAGCACGCCCTCTTGCCTTGGCCCCGAGAGCAAAGTCCCGAGCGAGCACTCGACTCAGTGCAATGCACCCGGAAGGACGCTCTCGCTCGCCTTTCAAGGAGCGATTCCTAACAGCAGAAGCAGCAGAGGCACGAACTGCACGACGAGAGGGGACAACGTAGAACACGTCTCTGTCCTGGCACATTTGCGTGTGCCATACTTCCCTCCGGCTCTTCGGGCCTTGCGAAGCTCTGTGTACTGCGAGCGCTGCTACTCGCAGCTGAGAAGGACCGTGGAGCTAGCGGCGAATTCGGAGAGCTCTTCGCTGCACTGCGCCGCTCGCAAGCGGCTTCGTTCTTCGCCTTCTGCCGTCCGGCGAGAGCTGAACTCGAGCGGTCAGTTGCAGCTCTGCCCAACAGCGTGTTCTCAGTTCTGCGGGCAAGCACGCCCTCTTGCCTTGGCCCCGAGAGCAAAGTCCCGAGCGAGCACTCGACTCAGTGCAATGCACCCGGAAGGACGCTCTCGCTCGCCTTTCAAGGAGCGATTCCTAACAGCAGAAGCAGCAGAGGCACGAACTGCACGACGAGAGGGGACACCGTAGAACACGTCTCTGTCCTGGCACATTTGCCTGTGCCATACTTCCCTCCGGCTCTTCGGGCCTTGCGAAGCTCCGTGTACTGCGAGCGCTGCTACTCGCAGCTGAGAAGGACCGTGGAGCTAGCGGCGAATTCGGAGAGCTCTTCGCTGCACTGCGCCGCTCGCAAGGGGCTTCGTTCTTCGCCTTCTGCCGTCCGGCGAGAGCTGAACTCGAGCGGTCAGTTGCAGCTCTGCCCAACAGCGTGTTCTCAGTTCTGCGGGCAAGCCCGCCCTCTTGCCTTGGCCCCGAGAGCAAAGTCCCGAGCGAGCACTCGACTCAGTGCAATGCACCCGGAAGGACGCTCTCGCTCGCCTTTCAAGGAGCGATTCCTAACAGCAGAAGCAGCAGAGGCACGAACTGCACGACGAGAAGGGACAACGTAGAACACGTCTCTGTCCTGGCACATTTGCGTGTGCGATACTTCCCTCCGGCTCTTCGGGCCTTGCGAAGCTCCGTGTACTGCGAGCGCTGCTACTCGCAGCTGAGAAGGACCGTGGAGCTAGCGGCGAATTCGGAGAGCTCTTCGCTGCACTGCGCCGCTCGCAAGCGGCTTCGTTCTTCGCCTTCTGCCGTCCGGCGAGAGCTGAACTCGAGCGGTCAGTTGCAGCTCTGCCCAACAGCGTGTTCTCAGTTCTGCGGGCAAGCACGCCCTCTTGCCTTGGCCCCGAGAGCAAAGTCCCGAGCGAGCACTCGACTCAGTGCAATGCACCCGGAAGGACGCTCTCGCTCGCCTTTCAAGGAGCGATTCCTAACAGCAGAAGCAGCAGAGGCACGAACTGCACGACGAGAGGGGACACCGTAGAACACGTCTCTGTCCTGGCACATTTGCGTGTGCGATACTTCCCTCCGGCTCTTCGGGCCTTGCGAAGCTCTGTGTACTGCGAGCGCTGCTACTCGCAGCTGAGAAGGACCGTGGAGCTAGCGGCGAATTCGGAGAGCTCTTCGCTGCACTGCGCCGCTCGCAAGCGGCTTCGTTCTTCGCCTTCTGCCGTCCGGCGAGAGCTGAACTCGAGCGGTCAGTTGCAGCTCTGCCCAACAGCGTGTTCTCAGTTCTGCGGGCAAGCACGCCCTCTTGCCTTGGCCCCGAGAGCAAAGTCCCGAGCGAGCACTCGACTCAGTGCAATGCACCCGGAAGGACGCTCTCGCTCGCCTTTCAAGGAGCGATTCCTAACAGCAGAAGCAGCAGAGGCACGAACTGCACGACGAGAGGGGACAACGTAGAACACGTCTCTGTCCTGGCACATTTGCGTGTGCGATTCTTCCCTCCGGCTCTTCGGGCCTTGCGATGCTCTGTGTACTGCGAGCGCTGCTACTCGCAGCTGAGAAGGACCGTGGAGCTAGCGGCGAATTCGGAGAGCTCTTCGCTGCACTGCGCCGCTCGCAAGCGGCTTCGTTCTTCGCCTTCTGCCGTCCGGCGAGAGCTGAACTCGAGCGGTCAGTTGCAGCTCTGCCCAACAGCGTGTTCTCAGTTCTGCGGGCAAGCACGCCCTCTTGCCTTGGCCCCGAGAGCAAAGTCCCGAGCGAGCACTCGACTCAGTGCAATGCACCCGGAAGGACGCTCTCGCTCGCCTTTCAAGGAGCGATTCCTAACAGCAGAAGCAGCAGAGGCACGAACTGCACGACGAGAGGGGACAACGTAGAACACGTCTCTGTCCTGGCACATTTGCGTGTGCCATACTTCCCTCCGGCTCTTCGGGCCTTGCGAAGCTCTGTGTACTGCGAGCGCTGCTACTCGCAGCTGAGAAGGACCGTGGAGCTAGCGGCGAATTCGGAGAGCTCTTCGCTGCACTGCGCCGCTCGCAAGCGGCTTCGTTCTTCGCCTTCTGCCGTCCGGCGAGAGCTGAACTCGAGCGGTCAGTTGCAGCTCTGCCCAACAGCGTGTTCTCAGTTCTGCGGGCAAGCACGCCCTCTTGCCTTGGCCCCGAGAGCAAAGTCCCGAGCGAGCACTCGACTCAGTGCAATGCACCCGGAAGGACGCTCTCGCTCGCCTTTCAAGGAGCGATTCCTAACAGCAGAAGCAGCAGAGGCACGAACTGCACGACGAGAGGGGACACCGTAGAACACGTCTCTGTCCTGGCACATTTGCCTGTGCCATACTTCCCTCCGGCTCTTCGGGCCTTGCGAAGCTCCGTGTACTGCGAGCGCTGCTACTCGCAGCTGAGAAGGACCGTGGAGCTAGCGGCGAATTCGGAGAGCTCTTCGCTGCACTGCGCCGCTCGCAAGGGGCTTCGTTCTTCGCCTTCTGCCGTCCGGCGAGAGCTGAACTCGAGCGGTCAGTTGCAGCTCTGCCCAACAGCGTGTTCTCAGTTCTGCGGGCAAGCCCGCCCTCTTGCCTTGGCCCCGAGAGCAAAGTCCCGAGCGAGCACTCGACTCAGTGCAATGCACCCGGAAGGACGCTCTCGCTCGCCTTTCAAGGAGCGATTCCTAACAGCAGAAGCAGCAGAGGCACGAACTGCACGACGAGAAGGGACACCGTAGAACACGTCTCTGTCCTGGCACATTTGCGTGTGCGATACTTCCCTCCGGCTCTTCGGGCCTTGCGAAGCTCCGTGTACTGCGAGCGCTGCTACTCGCAGCTGAGAAGGACCGTGGAGCTAGCGGCGAATTCGGAGAGCTCTTCGCTGCACTGCGCCGCTCGCAAGCGGCTTCGTTCTTCGCCTTCTGCCGTCCGGCGAGAGCTGAACTCGAGCGGTCAGTTGCAGCTCTGCCCAACAGCGTGTTCTCAGTTCTGCGGGCAAGCACGCCCTCTTGCCTTGGCCCCGAGAGCAAAGTCCCGAGCGAGCACTCGACTCAGTGCAATGCACCCGGAAGGACGCTCTCGCTCGCCTTTCAAGGAGCGATTCCTAACAGCAGAAGCAGCAGAGGCACGAACTGCACGACGAGAGGGGACACCGTAGAACACGTCTCTGTCCTGGCACATTTGCGTGTGCGATACTTCCCTCCGGCTCTTCGGGCCTTGCGAAGCTCCGTGTACTGCGAGCGCTGCTACTCGCAGCTGAGAAGGACCGTGGAGCTAGCGGCGAATTCGGAGAGCTCTTCGCTGCACTGCGCCGCTCGCAAGCGGCTTCGTTCTTCGCCTTCTGCCGTCCGGCGAGAGCTGAACTCGAGCGGTCAGTTGCAGCTCTGCCCAACAGCGTGTTCTCAGTTCTGCGGGCAAGCACGCCCTCTTGCCTTGGCCCCGAGAGCAAAGTCCCGAGCGAGCACTCGACTCAGTGCAATGCACCCGGAAGGACGCTCTCGCTCGCCTTTCAAGGAGCGATTCCTAACAGCAGAAGCAGCAGAGGCACGAACTGCACGACGAGAGGGGACACCGTAGAACACGTCTCTGTCCTGGCACATTTGCGTGTGCGATACTTCCCTCCGGCTCTTCGGGCCTTGCGAAGCTCCGTGTACTGCGAGCGCTGCTACTCGCAGCTGAGAAGGACCGTGGAGCTAGCGGCGAATTCGGAGAGCTCTTCGCTGCACTGCGCCGCTCGCAAGCGGCTTCGTTCTTCGCCTTCTGCCGTCCGGCGAGAGCTGAACTCGAGCGGTCAGTTGCAGCTCTGCCCAACAGCGTGTTCTCAGTTCTGCGGGCAAGCACGCCCTCTTGCCTTGGCCCCGAGAGCAAAGTCCCGAGCGAGCACTCGACTCAGTGCAATGCACCCGGAAGGACGCTCTCGCTCGTCTTTCAAGGAGCGATTCCTAACAGCAGAAGCAGCAGAGGCACAAACTGCGTGACGAGAAGGGACACCGTAGAACACGTCTCTGTCCTGGCACATTTGCGAGTGCGATACTTCCCTCCGGCTCTTCGGGCCTTGCGAAGCTCTGTGTACTGCGAGCGCTGCTACTCGCAGCTGAGAAGGACCGTGGAGCTAGCGGCGAATTCGGAGAGCTCTTCGCTGCACTGCGCCGCTCGCAAGCGGCTTCGTTCTTCGCCTTCTGCCGTCCGGCGAGAGCTGAACTCCAGCGGTCAGTTGCAGCTCTGCCCAACAGCGTGTTCTCAGTTCTGCGGGCAAGCACGCCCTCTTGCCTTGGCCCCGAGAGCAAAGTCCCGAGCGAGCACTCGACTCAGTGCAATGCACCCGGAAGGACGCTCTCGCTCGCCTTTCAAGGAGCGATTCCTAACAGCAGAAGCAGCAGAGGCACGAACTGCACGACGAGAGGGGACACCGTAGAACACGTCTCTGTCCTGGCACATTTGCGTGTGCGATACTTCCCTCCGGCTCTTCGGGCCTTGCGAAGCTCTGTGTACTGCGAGCGCTGCTACTCGCAGCTGAGAAGGACCGTGGAGCTAGCGGCGAATTCGGAGAGCTCTTCGCTGCACTGCGCCGCTCGCAAGCGGCTTCGTTCTTCGCCTTCTGCCGTCCGGCGAGAGCTGAACTCGAGCGGTCAGTTGCAGCTCTGCCCAACAGCGTGTTCTCAGTTCTGCGGGCAAGCACGCCCTCTTGCCTTGGCCCCGAGAGCAAAGTCCCGAGCGAGCACTCGACTCAGTGCAATGCACCCGGAAGGACGCTCTCGCTCGCCTTTCAAGGAGCGATTCCTAACAGCAGAAGCAGCAGAGGCACGAACTGCACGACGAGAGGGGACAACGTAGAACACGTCTCTGTCCTGGCACATTTGCGTGTGCCATACTTCCCTCCGGCTCTTCGGGCCTTGCGAAGCTCTGTGTACTGCGAGCGCTGCTACTCGCAGCTGAGAAGGACCGTGGAGCTAGCGGCGAATTCGGAGAGCTCTTCGCTGCACTGCGCCGCTCGCAAGCGGCTTCGTTCTTCGCCTTCTGCCGTCCGGCGAGAGCTGAACTCGAGCGGTCAGTTGCAGCTCTGCCCAACAGCGTGTTCTCAGTTCTGCGGGCAAGCACGCCCTCTTGCCTTGGCCCCGAGAGCAAAGTCCCGAGCGAGCACTCGACTCAGTGCAATGCACCCGGAAGGACGCTCTCGCTCGCCTTTCAAGGAGCGATTCCTAACAGCAGAAGCAGCAGAGGCACGAACTGCACGACGAGAGGGGACAACGTAGAACACGTCTCTGTCCTGGCACATTTGCGTGTGCCATACTTCCCTCCGGCTCTTCGGGCCTTGCGAAGCTCTGTGTACTGCGAGCGCTGCTACTCGCAGCTGAGAAGGACCGTGGAGCTAGCGGCGAATTCGGAGAGCTCTTCGCTGCACTGCGCCGCTCGCAAGCGGCTTCGTTCTTCGCCTTCTGCCGTCCGGCGAGAGCTGAACTCCAGCGGTCAGTTGCAGCTCTGCCCAACAGCGTGTTCTCAGTTCTGCGGGCAAGCACGCCCTCTTGCCTTGGCCCCGAGAGCAAAGTCCCGAGCGAGCACTCGACTCAGTGCAATGCACCCGGAAGGACGCTCTCGCTCGCCTTTCAAGGAGCGATTCCTAACAGCAGAAGCAGCAGAGGCACGAACTGCACGACGAGAGGGGACACCGTAGAACACGTCTCTGTCCTGGCACATTTGCCTGTGCCATACTTCCCTCCGGCTCTTCGGGCCTTGCGAAGCTCTGTGTACTGCGAGCGCTGCTACTCGCAGCTGAGAAGGACCGTGGAGCTAGCGGCGAATTCGGAGAGCTCTTCGCTGCACTGCGCCGCTCGCAAGGGGCTTCGTTCTTCGCCTTCTGCCGTCCGGCGAGAGCTGAACTCCAGCGGTCAGTTGCAGCTCTGCCCAACAGCGTGTTCTCAGTTCTGCGGGCAAGCACGCCCTCTTGCCTTGGCCCCGAGAGCAAAGTCCCGAGCGAGCACTCGACTCAGTGCAATGCACCCGGAAGGACGCTCTCGCTCGCCTTTCAAGGAGCGATTCCTAACAGCAGAAGCAGCAGAGGCACGAACTGCACGACGAGAAGGGACAACGTAGAACACGTCTCTGTCCTGGCACATTTGCGTGTGCGATACTTCCCTCCGGCTCTTCGGGCCTTGCGAAGCTCCGTGTACTGCGAGCGCTGCTACTCGCAGCTGAGAAGGACCGTGGAGCTAGCGGCGAATTCGGAGAGCTCTTCGCTGCACTGCGCCGCTCGCAAGCGGCTTCGTTCTTCGCCTTCTGCCGTCCGGCGAGAGCTGAACTCCAGCGGTCAGTTGCAGCTCTGCCCAACAGCGTGTTCTCAGTTCTGCGGGCAAGCACGCCCTCTTGCCTTGGCCCCGAGAGCAAAGTCCCGAGCGAGCACTCGACTCAGTGCAATGCACCCGGAAGGACGCTCTCGCTCGCCTTTCAAGGAGCGATTCCTAACAGCAGAAGCAGCAGAGGCACGAACTGCACGACGAGAGGGGACACCGTAGAACACGTCTCTGTCCTGGCACATTTGCGTGTGCGATACTTCCCTCCGGCTCTTCGGGCCTTGCGAAGCTCCGTGTACTGCGAGCGCTGCTACTCGCAGCTGAGAAGGACCGTGGAGCTAGCGGCGAATTCGGAGAGCTCTTCGCTGCACTGCGCCGCTCGCAAGCGGCTTCGTTCTTCGCCTTCTGCCGTCCGGCGAGAGCTGAACTCCAGCGGTCAGTTGCAGCTCTGCCCAACAGCGTGTTCTCAGTTCTGCGGGCAAGCACGCCCTCTTGCCTTGGCCCCGAGAGCAAAGTCCCGAGCGAGCACTCGACTCAGTGCAATGCACCCGGAAGGACGCTCTCGCTCGCCTTTCAAGGAGCGATTCCTAACAGCAGAAGCAGCAGAGGCACGAACTGCACGACGAGAGGGGACACCGTAGAACACGTCTCTGTCCTGGCACATTTGCGTGTGCGATACTTCCCTCCGGCTCTTCGGGCCTTGCGAAGCTCCGTGTACTGCGAGCGCTGCTACTCGCAGCTGAGAAGGACCGTGGAGCTAGCGGCGAATTCGGAGAGCTCTTCGCTGCACTGCGCCGCTCGCAAGCGGCTTCGTTCTTCGCCTTCTGCCGTCCGGCGAGAGCTGAACTCGAGCGGTCAGTTGCAGCTCTGCCCAACAGCGTGTTCTCAGTTCTGCGGGCAAGCACGCCCTCTTGCCTTGGCCCCGAGAGCAAAGTCCCGAGCGAGCACTCGACTCAGTGCAATGCACCCGGAAGGACGCTCTCGCTCGTCTTTCAAGGAGCGATTCCTAACAGCAGAAGCAGCAGAGGCACAAACTGCGTGACGAGAAGGGACACCGTAGAACACGTCTCTGTCCTGGCACATTTGCGTGTGCGATACTTCCCTCCGGCTCTTCGGGCCTTGCGAAGCTCTGTGTACTGCGAGCGCTGCTACTCGCAGCTGAGAAGGACCGTGGAGCTAGCGGCGAATTCGGAGAGCTCTTCGCTGCACTGCGCCGCTCGCAAGCGGCTTCGTTCTTCGCCTTCTGCCGTCCGGCGAGAGCTGAACTCCAGCGGTCAGTTGCAGCTCTGCCCAACAGCGTGTTCTCAGTTCTGCGGGCAAGCACGCCCTCTTGCCTTGGCCCCGAGAGCAAAGTCCCGAGCGAGCACTCGACTCAGTGCAATGCACCCGGAAGGACGCTCTCGCTCGCCTTTCAAGGAGCGATTCCTAACAGCAGAAGCAGCAGAGGCACGAACTGCACGACGAGAGGGGACACCGTAGAACACGTCTCTGTCCTGGCACATTTGCGTGTGCGATACTTCCCTCCGGCTCTTCGGGCCTTGCGAAGCTCTGTGTACTGCGAGCGCTGCTACTCGCAGCTGAGAAGGACCGTGGAGCTAGCGGCGAATTCGGAGAGCTCTTCGCTGCACTGCGCCGCTCGCAAGCGGCTTCGTTCTTCGCCTTCTGCCGTCCGGCGAGAGCTGAACTCCAGCGGTCAGTTGCAGCTCTGCCCAACAGCGTGTTCTCAGTTCTGCGGGCAAGCACGCCCTCTTGCCTTGGCCCCGAGAGCAAAGTCCCGAGCGAGCACTCGACTCAGTGCAATGCACCCGGAAGGACGCTCTCGCTCGCCTTTCAAGGAGCGATTCCTAACAGCAGAAGCAGCAGAGGCACGAACTGCACGACGAGAGGGGACACCGTAGAACACGTCTCTGTCCTGGCACATTTGCGTGTGCGATACTTCCCTCCGGCTCTTCGGGCCTTGCGAAGCTCCGTGTACTGCGAGCGCTGCTACTCGCAGCTGAGAAGGACCGTGGAGCTAGCGGCGAATTCGGAGAGCTCTTCGCTGCACTGCGCCGCTCGCAAGCGGCTTCGTTCTTCGCCTTCTGCCGTCCGGCGAGAGCTGAACTCCAGCGGTCAGTTGCAGCTCTGCCCAACAGCGTGTTCTCAGTTCTGCGGGCAAGCACGCCCTCTTGCCTTGGCCCCGAGAGCAAAGTCCCGAGCGAGCACTCGACTCAGTGCAATGCACCCGGAAGGACGCTCTCGCTCGCCTTTCAAGGAGCGATTCCTAACAGCAGAAGCAGCAGAGGCACGAACTGCACGACGAGAGGGGACACCGTAGAACACGTCTCTGTCCTGGCACATTTGCGTGTGCGATACTTCCCTCCGGCTCTTCGGGCCTTGCGAAGCTCCGTGTACTGCGAGCGCTGCTACTCGCAGCTGAGAAGGACCGTGGAGCTAGCGGCGAATTCGGAGAGCTCTTCGCTGCACTGCGCCGCTCGCAAGCGGCTTCGTTCTTCGCCTTCTGCCGTCCGGCGAGAGCTGAACTCCAGCGGTCAGTTGCAGCTCTGCCCAACAGCGTGTTCTCAGTTCTGCGGGCAAGCACGCCCTCTTGCCTTGGCCCCGAGAGCAAAGTCCCGAGCGAGCACTCGACTCAGTGCAATGCACCCGGAAGGACGCTCTCGCTCGCCTTTCAAGGAGCGATTCCTAACAGCAGAAGCAGCAGAGGCACGAACTGCACGACGAGAGGGGACACCGTAGAACACGTCTCTGTCCTGGCACATTTGCGTGTGCGATACTTCCCTCCGGCTCTTCGGGCCTTGCGAAGCTCCGTGTACTGCGAGCGCTGCTACTCGCAGCTGAGAAGGACCGTGGAGCTAGCGGCGAATTCGGAGAGCTCTTCGCTGCACTGCGCCGCTCGCAAGCGGCTTCGTTCTTCGCCTTCTGCCGTCCGGCGAGAGCTGAACTCGAGCGGTCAGTTGCAGCTCTGCCCAACAGCGTGTTCTCAGTTCTGCGGGCAAGCACGCCCTCTTGCCTTGGCCCCGAGAGCAAAGTCCCGAGCGAGCACTCGACTCAGTGCAATGCACCCGGAAGGACGCTCTCGCTCGCCTTTCAAGGAGCGATTCCTAACAGCAGAAGCAGCAGAGGCACGAACTGCACGACGAGAGGGGACACCGTAGAACACGTCTCTGTCCTGGCACATTTGCGTGTGCGATACTTCCCTCCGGCTCTTCGGGCCTTGCGAAGCTCTGTGTACTGCGAGCGCTGCTACTCGCAGCTGAGAAGGACCGTGGAGCTAGCGGCGAATTCGGAGAGCTCTTCGCTGCACTGCGCCGCTCGCAAGCGGCTTCGTTCTTCGCCTTCTGCCGTCCGGCGAGAGCTGAACTCGAGCGGTCAGTTGCAGCTCTGCCCAACAGCGTGTTCTCAGTTCTGCGGGCAAGCACGCCCTCTTGCCTTGGCCCCGAGAGCAAAGTCCCGAGCGAGCACTCGACTCAGTGCAATGCACCCGGAAGGACGCTCTCGCTCGCCTTTCAAGGAGCGATTCCTAACAGCAGAAGCAGCAGAGGCACGAACTGCACGACGAGAGGGGACAACGTAGAACACGTCTCTGTCCTGGCACATTTGCGTGTGCGATTCTTCCCTCCGGCTCTTCGGGCCTTGCGAAGCTCTGTGTACTGCGAGCGCTGCTACTCGCAGCTGAGAAGGACCGTGGAGCTAGCGGCGAATTCGGAGAGCTCTTCGCTGCACTGCGCCGCTCGCAAGCGGCTTCGTTCTTCGCCTTCTGCCGTCCGGCGAGAGCTGAACTCGAGCGGTCAGTTGCAGCTCTGCCCAACAGCGTGTTCTCAGTTCTGCGGGCAAGCACGCCCTCTTGCCTTGGCCCCGAGAGCAAAGTCCCGAGCGAGCACTCGACTCAGTGCAATGCACCCGGAAGGACGCTCTCGCTCGCCTTTCAAGGAGCGATTCCTAACAGCAGAAGCAGCAGAGGCACGAACTGCACGACGAGAGGGGACAACGTAGAACACGTCTCTGTCCTGGCACATTTGCGTGTGCCATACTTCCCTCCGGCTCTTCGGGCCTTGCGAAGCTCTGTGTACTGCGAGCGCTGCTACTCGCAGCTGAGAAGGACCGTGGAGCTAGCGGCGAATTCGGAGAGCTCTTCGCTGCACTGCGCCGCTCGCAAGCGGCTTCGTTCTTCGCCTTCTGCCGTCCGGCGAGAGCTGAACTCCAGCGGTCAGTTGCAGCTCTGCCCAACAGCGTGTTCTCAGTTCTGCGGGCAAGCACGCCCTCTTGCCTTGGCCCCGAGAGCAAAGTCCCGAGCGAGCACTCGACTCAGTGCAATGCACCCGGAAGGACGCTCTCGCTCGCCTTTCAAGGAGCGATTCCTAACAGCAGAAGCAGCAGAGGCACGAACTGCACGACGAGAGGGGACACCGTAGAACACGTCTCTGTCCTGGCACATTTGCCTGTGCCATACTTCCCTCCGGCTCTTCGGGCCTTGCGAAGCTCCGTGTACTGCGAGCGCTGCTACTCGCAGCTGAGAAGGACCGTGGAGCTAGCGGCGAATTCGGAGAGCTCTTCGCTGCACTGCGCCGCTCGCAAGGGGCTTCGTTCTTCGCCTTCTGCCGTCCGGCGAGAGCTGAACTCCAGCGGTCAGTTGCAGCTCTGCCCAACAGCGTGTTCTCAGTTCTGCGGGCAAGCACGCCCTCTTGCCTTGGCCCCGAGAGCAAAGTCCCGAGCGAGCACTCGACTCAGTGCAATGCACCCGGAAGGACGCTCTCGCTCGCCTTTCAAGGAGCGATTCCTAACAGCAGAAGCAGCAGAGGCACGAACTGCACGACGAGAAGGGACAACGTAGAACACGTCTCTGTCCTGGCACATTTGCGTGTGCGATACTTCCCTCCGGCTCTTCGGGCCTTGCGAAGCTCCGTGTACTGCGAGCGCTGCTACTCGCAGCTGAGAAGGACCGTGGAGCTAGCGGCGAATTCGGAGAGCTCTTCGCTGCACTGCGCCGCTCGCAAGCGGCTTCGTTCTTCGCCTTCTGCCGTCCGGCGAGAGCTGAACTCCAGCGGTCAGTTGCAGCTCTGCCCAACAGCGTGTTCTCAGTTCTGCGGGCAAGCACGCCCTCTTGCCTTGGCCCCGAGAGCAAAGTCCCGAGCGAGCACTCGACTCAGTGCAATGCACCCGGAAGGACGCTCTCGCTCGCCTTTCAAGGAGCGATTCCTAACAGCAGAAGCAGCAGAGGCACGAACTGCACGACGAGAGGGGACACCGTAGAACACGTCTCTGTCCTGGCACATTTGCGTGTGCGATACTTCCCTCCGGCTCTTCGGGCCTTGCGAAGCTCCGTGTACTGCGAGCGCTGCTACTCGCAGCTGAGAAGGACCGTGGAGCTAGCGGCGAATTCGGAGAGCTCTTCGCTGCACTGCGCCGCTCGCAAGCGGCTTCGTTCTTCGCCTTCTGCCGTCCGGCGAGAGCTGAACTCGAGCGGTCAGTTGCAGCTCTGCCCAACAGCGTGTTCTCAGTTCTGCGGGCAAGCACGCCCTCTTGCCTTGGCCCCGAGAGCAAAGTCCCGAGCGAGCACTCGACTCAGTGCAATGCACCCGGAAGGACGCTCTCGCTCGCCTTTCAAGGAGCGATTCCTAACAGCAGAAGCAGCAGAGGCACGAACTGCACGACGAGAAGGGACAACGTAGAACACGTCTCTGTCCTGGCACATTTGCGTGTGCGATACTTCCCTCCGGCTCTTCGGGCCTTGCGAAGCTCCGTGTACTGCGAGCGCTGCTACTCGCAGCTGAGAAGGACCGTGGAGCTAGCGGCGAATTCGGAGAGCTCTTCGCTGCACTGCGCCGCTCGCAAGCGGCTTCGTTCTTCGCCTTCTGCCGTCCGGCGAGAGCTGAACTCGAGCGGTCAGTTGCAGCTCTGCCCAACAGCGTGTTCTCAGTTCTGCGGGCAAGCACGCCCTCTTGCCTTGGCCCCGAGAGCAAAGTCCCGAGCGAGCACTCGACTCAGTGCAATGCACCCGGAAGGACGCTCTCGCTCGCCTTTCAAGGAGCGATTCCTAACAGCAGAAGCAGCAGAGGCACGAACTGCACGACGAGAGGGGACACCGTAGAACACGTCTCTGTCCTGGCACATTTGCGTGTGCGATACTTCCCTCCGGCTCTTCGGGCCTTGCGAAGCTCCGTGTACTGCGAGCGCTGCTACTCGCAGCTGAGAAGGACCGTGGAGCTAGCGGCGAATTCGGAGAGCTCTTCGCTGCACTGCGCCGCTCGCAAGCGGCTTCGTTCTTCGCCTTCTGCCGTCCGGCGAGAGCTGAACTCGAGCGGTCAGTTGCAGCTCTGCCCAACAGCGTGTTCTCAGTTCTGCGGGCAAGCACGCCCTCTTGCCTTGGCCCCGAGAGCAAAGTCCCGAGCGAGCACTCGACTCAGTGCAATGCACCCGGAAGGACGCTCTCGCTCGCCTTTCAAGGAGCGATTCCTAACAGCAGAAGCAGCAGAGGCACGAACTGCACGACGAGAGGGGACACCGTAGAACACGTCTCTGTCCTGGCACATTTGCGTGTGCGATACTTCCCTCCGGCTCTTCGGGCCTTGCGAAGCTCCGTGTACTGCGAGCGCTGCTACTCGCAGCTGAGAAGGACCGTGGAGCTAGCGGCGAATTCGGAGAGCTCTTCGCTGCACTGCGCCGCTCGCAAGCGGCTTCGTTCTTCGCCTTCTGCCGTCCGGCGAGAGCTGAACTCGAGCGGTCAGTTGCAGCTCTGCCCAACAGCGTGTTCTCAGTTCTGCGGGCAAGCACGCCCTCTTGCCTTGGCCCCGAGAGCAAAGTCCCGAGCGAGCACTCGACTCAGTGCAATGCACCCGGAAGGACGCTCTCGCTCGCCTTTCAAGGAGCGATTCCTAACAGCAGAAGCAGCAGAGGCACGAACTGCACGACGAGAGGGGACACCGTAGAACACGTCTCTGTCCTGGCACATTTGCGTGTGCGATACTTCCCTCCGGCTCTTCGGGCCTTGCGAAGCTCCGTGTACTGCGAGCGCTGCTACTCGCAGCTGAGAAGGACCGTGGAGCTAGCGGCGAATTCGGAGAGCTCTTCGCTGCACTGCGCCGCTCGCAAGCGGCTTCGTTCTTCGCCTTCTGCCGTCCGGCGAGAGCTGAACTCGAGCGGTCAGTTGCAGCTCTGCCCAACAGCGTGTTCTCAGTTCTGCGGGCAAGCACGCCCTCTTGCCTTGGCCCCGAGAGCAAAGTCCCGAGCGAGCACTCGACTCAGTGCAATGCACCCGGAAGGACGCTCTCGCTCGCCTTTCAAGGAGCGATTCCTAACAGCAGAAGCAGCAGAGGCACGAACTGCACGACGAGAGGGGACACCGTAGAACACGTCTCTGTCCTGGCACATTTGCGTGTGCGATACTTCCCTCCGGCTCTTCGGGCCTTGCGAAGCTCCGTGTACTGCGAGCGCTGCTACTCGCAGCTGAGAAGGACCGTGGAGCTAGCGGCGAATTCGGAGAGCTCTTCGCTGCACTGCGCCGCTCGCAAGCGGCTTCGTTCTTCGCCTTCTGCCGTCCGGCGAGAGCTGAACTCGAGCGGTCAGTTGCAGCTCTGCCCAACAGCGTGTTCTCAGTTCTGCGGGCAAGCACGCCCTCTTGCCTTGGCCCCGAGAGCAAAGTCCCGAGCGAGCACTCGACTCAGTGCAATGCACCCGGAAGGACGCTCTCGCTCGCCTTTCAAGGAGCGATTCCTAACAGCAGAAGCAGCAGAGGCACGAACTGCACGACGAGAGGGGACACCGTAGAACACGTCTCTGTCCTGGCACATTTGCGTGTGCGATACTTCCCTCCGGCTCTTCGGGCCTTGCGAAGCTCCGTGTACTGCGAGCGCTGCTACTCGCAGCTGAGAAGGACCGTGGAGCTAGCGGCGAATTCGGAGAGCTCTTCGCTGCACTGCGCCGCTCGTAAGCGGCTTCGTTCTTCGCCTTCTGCCGTCCGGCGAGAGCTGAACTCGAGCGGTCAGTTGCAGCTCTGCCCAACAGCGTGTTCTCAGTTCTGCGGGCAAGCACGCCCTCTTGCCTTGGCCCCGAGAGCAAAGTCCCGAGCGAGCACTCGACTCAGTGCAATGCACCCGGAAGGACGCTCTCGCTCGCCTTTCAAGGAGCGATTCCTAACAGCAGAAGCAGCAGAGGCACGAACTGCACGACGAGAGGGGACAACGTAGAACACGTCTCTGTCCTGGCACATTTGCGTGTGCCATACTTCCCTCCGGCTCTTCGGGCCTTGCGAAGCTCTGTGTACTGCGAGCGCTGCTACTCGCAGCTGAGAAGGACCGTGGAGCTAGCGGCGAATTCGGAGAGCTCTTCGCTGCACTGCGCCGCTCGCAAGCGGCTTCGTTCTTCGCCTTCTGCCGTCCGGCGAGAGCTGAACTCGAGCGGTCAGTTGCAGCTCTGCCCAACAGCGTGTTCTCAGTTCTGCGGGCAAGCACGCCCTCTTGCCTTGGCCCCGAGAGCAAAGTCCCGAGCGAGCACTCGACTCAGTGCAATGCACCCGGAAGGACGCTCTCGCTCGTCTTTCAAGGAGCGATTCCTAACAGCAGAAGCAGCAGAGGCACGAACTGCACGACGAGAGGGGACAACGTAGAACACGTCTCTGTCCTGGCACATTTGCGTGTGCCATACTTCCCTCCGGCTCTTCGGGCCTTGCGAAGCTCTGTGTACTGCGAGCGCTGCTACTCGCAGCTGAGAAGGACCGTGGAGCTAGCGGCGAATTCGGAGAGCTCTTCGCTGCACTGCGCCGCTCGCAAGCGGCTTCGTTCTTCGCCTTCTGCCGTCCGGCGAGAGCTGAACTCGAGCGGTCAGTTGCAGCTCTGCCCAACAGCGTGTTCTCAGTTCTGCGGGCAAGCACGCCCTCTTGCCTTGGCCCCGAGAGCAAAGTCCCGAGCGAGCACTCGACTCAGTGCAATGCACCCAGAAGGACGCTCTCGCTCGCCTTTCAAGGAGCGATTCCTAACAGCAGAAGCAGCAGAGGCACAAACTGCACGACGAGAGGGGACAACGTAGAACACGTCTCTGTCCTGGCACATTTGCCTGTGCCATACTTCCCTCCGGCTCTTCGGGCCTTGCGAAGCTCTGTGTACTGCGAGCGCTGCTACTCGCAGCTGAGAAGGACCGTGGAGCTAGCGGCGAATTCGGAGAGCTCTTCGCTGCACTGCGCCGCTCGCAAGGGGCTTCGTTCTTCGCCTTCTGCCGTCCGGCGAGAGCTGAACTCGAGCGGTCAGTTGCAGCTCTGCCCAACAGCGTGTTCTCAGTTCTGCGGGCAAGCCCGCCCTCTTGCCTTGGCCCCGAGAGCAAAGTCCCGAGCGAGCACTCGACTCAGTGCAATGCACCCGGAAGGACGCTCTCGCTCGCCTTTCAAGGAGCGATTCCTAACAGCAGAAGCAGCAGAGGCACGAACTGCACGACGAGAGGGGACAACGTAGAACACGTCTCTGTCCTGGCACATTTGCCTGTGCGATACTTCCCTCCGGCTCTTCGGGCCTTGCGAAGCTCCGTGTACTGCGAGCGCTGCTACTCGCAGCTGAGAAGGACCGTGGAGCTAGCGGCGAATTCGGAGAGCTCTTCGCTGCACTGCGCCGCTCGCAAGCGGCTTCGTTCTTCGCCTTCTGCCGTCCGGCGAGAGCTGAACTCGAGCGGTCAGTTGCAGCTCTGCCCAACAGCGTGTTCTCAGTTCTGCGGGCAAGCACGCCCTCTTGCCTTGGCCCCGAGAGCAAAGTCCCGAGCGAGCACTCGACTCAGTGCAATGCACCCGGAAGGACGCTCTCGCTCGTCTTTCAAGGAGCGATTCCTAACAGCAGAAGCAGCAGAGGCACGAACTGCACGACGAGAGGGGACAACGTAGAACACGTCTCTGTCCTGGCACATTTGCCTGTGCGATACTTCCCTCCGGCTCTTCGGGCCTTGCGAAGCTCCGTGTACTGCGAGCGCTGCTACTCGCAGCTGAGAAGGACCGTGGAGCTAGCGGCGAATTCGGAGAGCTCTTCGCTGCACTGCGCCGCTCGCAAGCGGCTTCGTTCTTCGCCTTCTGCCGTCCGGCGAGAGCTGAACTCGAGCGGTCAGTTGCAGCTCTGCCCAACAGCGTGTTCTCAGTTCTGCGGGCAAGCACGCCCTCTTGCCTTGGCCCCGAGAGCAAAGTCCCGAGCGAGCACTCGACTCAGTGCAATGCACCCGGAAGGACGCTCTCGCTCGTCTTTCAAGGAGCGATTCCTAACAGCAGAAGCAGCAGAGGCACGAACTGCACGACGAGAGGGGACAACGTAGAACACGTCTCTGTCCTGGCACATTTGCGTGTGCGATACTTCCCTCCGGCTCTTCGGGCCTTGCGAAGCTCCGTGTACTGCGAGCGCTGCTACTCGCAGCTGAGAAGGACCGTGGAGCTAGCGGCGAATTCGGAGAGCTCTTCGCTGCACTGCGCCGCTCGCAAGCGGCTTCGTTCTTCGCCTTCTGCCGTCCGGCGAGAGCTGAACTCGAGCGGTCAGTTGCAGCTCTGCCCAACAGCGTGTTCTCAGTTCTGCGGGCAAGCACGCCCTCTTGCCTTGGCCCCGAGAGCAAAGTCCCGAGCGAGCACTCGACTCAGTGCAATGCACCCGGAAGGACGCTCTCGCTCGCCTTTCAAGGAGCGATTCCTAACAGCAGAAGCAGCAGAGGCACGAACTGCACGACGAGAGGGGACAACGTAGAACACGTCTCTGTCCTGGCACATTTGCGTGTGCGATACTTCCCTCCGGCTCTTCGGGCCTTGCGAAGCTCCGTGTACTGCGAGCGCTGCTACTCGCAGCTGAGAAGGACCGTGGAGCTAGCGGCGAATTCGGAGAGCTCTTCGCTGCACTGCGCCGCTCGCAAGCGGCTTCGTTCTTCGCCTTCTGCCGTCCGGCGAGAGCTGAACTCGAGCGGTCAGTTGCAGCTCTGCCCAACAGCGTGTTCTCAGTTCTGCGGGCAAGCACGCCCTCTTGCCTTGGCCCCGAGAGCAAAGTCCCGAGCGAGCACTCGACTCAGTGCAATGCACCCGGAAGGACGCTCTCGCTCGCCTTTCAAGGAGCGATTCCTAACAGCAGAAGCAGCAGAGGCACGAACTGCACGACGAGAGGGGACACCGTAGAACACGTCTCTGTCCTGGCACATTTCCGTGTGCCATACTTCCCTCCGGGTCTTCGGGCCTTGCGAAGCTCTGTGTACTGCGAGCGCTGCTACTCGCAGCTGAGAAGGACCGTGGAGCTAGCGGCGAATTCGGAGAGCTCTTCGCTGCACTGCGCCGCTCGCAAGCGGCTTCGTTCTTCGCCTTCTGCCGTCCGGCGAGAGCTGAACTCGAGCGGTCAGTTGCAGCTCTGCCCAACAGCGTGTTCTCAGTTCTGCGGGCAAGCACGCCCTCTTGCCTTGGCCCCGAGAGCAAAGTCCCGAGCGAGCACTCGACTCAGTGCAATGCACCCGGAAGGACGCTCTCGCTCGTCTTTCAAGGAGCGATTCCTAACAGCAGAAGCAGCAGAGGCACAAACTGCACGACGAGAGGGGACAACGTAGAACACGTCTCTGTCCTGGCACATTTGCGTGTGCGATACTTCCCTCCGGCTCTTCGGGCCTTGCGAAGCTCTGTGTACTGCGAGCGCTGCTACTCGCAGCTGAGAAGGACCGTGGAGCTAGCGGCGAATTCGGAGAGCTCTTCGCTGCACTGCGCCGCTCGCAAGCGGCTTCGTTCTTCGCCTTCTGCCGTCCGGCGAGAGCTGAACTCCAGCGGTCAGTTGCAGCTCTGCCCAACAGCGTGTTCTCAGTTCTGCGGGCAAGCACGCCCTCTTGCCTTGGCCCCGAGAGCAAAGTCCCGAGCGAGCACTCGACTCAGTGCAATGCACCCGGAAGGACGCTCTCGCTCGCCTTTCAAGGAGCGATTCCTAACAGCAGAAGCAGCAGAGGCACGAACTGCACGACGAGAGGGGACACCGTAGAACACGTCTCTGTCCTGGCACATTTGCGTGTGCGATACTTCCCTCCGGCTCTTCGGGCCTTGCGAAGCTCTGTGTACTGCGAGCGCTGCTACTCGCAGCTGAGAAGGACCGTGGAGCTAGCGGCGAATTCGGAGAGCTCTTCGCTGCACTGCGCCGCTCGCAAGCGGCTTCGTTCTTCGCCTTCTGCCGTCCGGCCAGAGCTGAACTCGAGCGGTCAGTTGCAGCTCTGCCCAACAGCGTGTTCTCAGTTCTGCGGGCAAGCACGCCCTCTTGCCTTGGCCCCGAGTGCAAAGTCCCGAGCGAGCACTCGACTCAGTGCAATGCACCCAGAAGGACGCTCTCGCTCGCCTTTCAAGGAGCGATTCCTAACAGCAGAAGCAGCAGAGGCACAAACCGCATGACGAGAAGGGACAACGTAGAACACGTCTCTGTCCTGGCACATTTGCGTGTGCCATACTTCCCTCCGGGTCTTCGGGCCTTGCGAAGCTCTGTGTACTGCGAGCGCTGCTACTCGCAGCTGAGAAGGACCGTAGAGCTAGCGGCGAATTCGGAGAGCTCTTCGCTGCACTGCGCCGCTCGCAAGCGGCTTCGTTCTTCGCCTTCTGCCGTCCGGCGAGAGCTGAACTCCAGCGGTCAGTTGCAGCTCTGCCCAACAGCGTGTTCTCAGTTCTGCGGGCAAGCACGCCCTCTTGCCTTGGCCCCGAGAGCAAAGTCCCGAGCGAGCACTCGACGCAGTGCAATGCACCCAGAAGGACGCTCTCGCTCGCCTTTCAAGGAGCGATTCCTAACAGCAGAAGCAGCAGAGGCACAAACTGCATGACGAGAAGGGACAACGTAGAACACGTCTCTGTCCTGGCACATTTTCGTGTGCGATACTTCCCTCCGGGTCTTCGGGCCTTGCGAAGCTCCGTGTACTGCGAGCGCTGCTACTCGCAGCTGAGAAGGACCGTGGAGCTAGCGGCGAATTCGGAGAGCTCTTCGCTGCACTGCGCCGCTCGCAAGCGGCTTCGTTCTTCGCCTTCTGCCGTCCGGCGAGAGCTGAACTCCAGCGGTCACTTTCAGCTCTGCCCAACAGCGTGTTCTCAGTTCTGCGGGCAAGCACGCCCTCTTGCCTTGGCCCCGAGTGCAAAGTCCCGAGCGAGCACTCGACTCAGTGCAATGCACCCAGAAGGACGCTCTAGCTCGTCTTTCAAGGAGCGATTCCTAACAGCAGAAGCAGCAGAGGCACAAACTGGATGACGAGAAGGGACAACGTAGAACACGTCTCTGTCCTGGCACATTTTCGTGTGCGATACTTCCCTCCGGGTCTTCGCTCCTTGCGAAGCTGTCGCTCGCCTTTCAAGGACCTATTCGTCACCGCAGAGGCAGCAGAGCACAAGATGGCCGACGAGAAGGGGCAGCGTAGAACTCTCTGTCTGTCTGTGTCTCTACTCAGTGTAGAACGTCTCTGTCCTGGCACATTTTCGTGTGCGATACTTCCCTCCGGGTCTTCGGTCCTTGCGAAGCTCTATGTACTGTGAGCGCTGCTACTTGCAGCTGAGAAAGACCGTGGAGCTAGCGGCGAATTCGGAGAGCGATGAGCACGTAGTCAAGAAGCGAGACGTGTCCCTGCAACGCGGTGCTAATAGCAGCTTCCTCGCGGCGGGGGCGAGCTCCGGCCACAAGGCATTCTCGTCCTGGCAACGGATCTCTGTGACGGGCGTAGGCGAAAAGCTTTCGTTTTCCATTCGAACTGCGAGAGAGGCAGACTGTTGCACGGAGCTCTGAGAACAAAGGTGCACGCCCTAGGCTGGCTTGGGCAGAAGAAGCGTTCTCGAGCTCTTGGCTGCCGGCGCACTTGTGGTTGTGTGGCGCCCTTGCAGCGGCTTCTGGCCGCCGGCAAGTGAAAGCGGCTCCACGCTTGGGCGAGGGCGGTGAACGAAGCGGCACTAGTCCCGTGCTTGTGTGCACCACGTTACAGGCTACTAGGAGAGGAAGGTGGTTGACTCTCGCTTGCCTTCCCAAGTGCCCTTAGCAGTCGGAAGGAGCAAGCTGAAGCACTGCTGCTTGTGCTGCTCCTTGGTTCCCTTGCAGCCCGCTGTGAAAGCATTGGCGGTCACTTCTAGGCGCCGAGTTGCACACAGCACCACGGTAAGTGCCGCGGAGAAGGGAAATCCAGAGTGCAGCGAGGAGCTGGACGTGGCTTACGTGCAGTAAGGAGAAGGTGAACCTAGGCACTGCCTCTTCAATCTGGCCGCCTCTGCTCTGGTAGCAACTTTTGCAAGTCGGCAGAGGAAGCTGCGAGTATATAGAACGGAGGGCAGCGAGACGCCGTGTGTTATGCGCCCTTTCAGGGCTGCTGCCAGGGTGCTACTTTAAGAACGCCTTCTTCTTCCTCGCGTCCTTCCTCCACTATAGTCTCCTGGATTCACCTGAGACTCTTCCTAGGCATCTCCCTGATCCTTTTTGCAATGAGTCTCACATCATTCTCCTGAAGAAACTGTCTGCTTATGGTTTGCTTGGGTGGGCTGTTTGCTGGGTGACAAACTGGGTGATGGCCAGGCCCACAGAGTGGTGGGAAATAGAGTTCATCCAGCTGGTCCCCAAGGCTCAGTCTTGGGCCCAGTCCTGTTTAATATCTTGCTCAGTGTTCTGGACAAGGGGATAGAGTACACGCCCAGGAAGTTCACAGATGATGCAAAGTTGGCTGGTAGTGTTTTTTTCCTCTGGAGGACAGCAGGCTCTGCTTCTTCTTCCTCCTGTTCTGAGGTCGCTGCTCCCTCTTCATCCCTCATTAAGTGTGCTGATTTTGTCACTTGGATGAGAAAACAAACAATTTTAGCAACAATACTAGTGGCAGGGTACAAGAAAGGAAGAGTTCACACGAATCCCCCCCCCCCCCCCCCCCCAACAACAGAAAATACCTGATGGCTCCTCTGCCCAGCTTACTGACTACACCGGAACCCATTGTCCCCCAAAGATACTCCCTTCTCCCTGCCCCCAGCCATGATGTGAGATGGAATAGAATAACTAAGATTAAGATTCTCCCTATGGAATTCCATCATACTTCGATTCTGGGAAAAAAAATTTCTTGAAGTTCTATCATTTCAGATCATTTGAATTTGAATTTGCATACTAAAAAGTCTAGCCAGAAACTCATGACAATATTAATAGCCCATTCTAGAATGTCCGAGATGATAGACACTTCTTTCAAGAGAATGTGATACCTCACGTGACTTCTCCAGAATTTAAATGAACAGCGGGAGTAGTCTACAAGATTCTTGCTGCCATCTGGATTTCCTGGTATTTGGCTGGTCTATGTAAACCAACCAGCTATTCAGCAGAGGGAATATTAGTGTGATACTTGATGGTATGTGAGATGGAACACAGTAATTTATGGCTTTTTGCATAGTGATGAAGCTGTAAAGAAAGCTCCGTAATGCTCAGACAAGGAGGCTGCTGGACTTCAAGCAGCAAAGGCCCAAAACGAACCAGTGAAAAGGTGTCATTGAAAAAAAAAAAAAAAAAAGCCAGGTGGGGAGCAAAGTGATACTTAAGGGCAGTTTACTGAAAGAGGGAATCTAGTGAAAAAAAAAGTCCAAGAGTGAAGGAATAACAGAGAAAATGAAACTAAGGAAGGAAATCAATCTCAGCTAATCATTTCAGAAGCTAACAAGTTGTCATTGCAATGATGCATAAAGTGAGAAAAAATAAATATGTCTGCGCCAAAATCTGAAATATGAACTTTACTGCATTCTGTCTTCCACGGAATCATACAACAGTCTGTGATTAAAGATCATGTAGTCCAACTTCCTTGCCAGGTAGATCTTACAGTAGATCAAATTGCTCAAGACTAGCCAAACTGATAAGGAGCACTCTCAATGATGGGGCATCCACAACTTCTCTGGAACACCCGTTTGAGTGTCTCACCAGCTTCATTGTAGAAAAGTTTTTCCTTTTAGCCAATCTAAACCTAGTCTCAGTTTGAAAGCATGGCCCCTTATCCTGTCTCTGCAAACTTTCCTAAAAAGTCTTTCTCCATTTGTCTTATACCCTCTTTACATATTCAAAGGCCACAATACTGTCTCTCCAGAAACCTCTCTTCTCCAGGCTAAAAGATCCTACTTTTCACAAGAACCAGGTCATAAACTGAGATGGAAGACATCTCAGGAGATCAGATCATCCAACAGCTCAGCGTAAGAATAGCTCTGAAGTCAGATCAACTAGCTTAGGGCTGTGTCTGTTTGAATTTTGAAAATTAGCAGGACTTGAAATGCTTCAAGGAAGAGAACTCTGGGTGGCTCCAGAAACAGCCTGAGAAACTCGAGCAAACTCGAAACCTCAGAAACTACCACTGCTTTCTCTCCCTCAGCCCAAGCAGTCCCAAAGAAGAAGTGTTCCCAGCAGGCTGGGATAGCACACATATACACTACATATACGTGACAGGCATCGCCAGCAGCCACATCTTGCTCCTTTCTGTGGCTGGCAAGAGTGAGACTGGATGTTTACATGTGGGCAACCTGGGTCCCTCCAGCAGCTCACACACTCAGCCTGCCCAGTGACCCCACTGAATTCCAGTATTAGCAGTGTGCCAAGGCCACAGCACTATTCTGCTTGCTGGCACAGACCATCACACGCCTCCTAAATCAGTCAGGACTCCCCTGGTCCCACAGCCAGCACCCCACTTGCCCTCCGCCAGGCCACTGCCATTGTTCACCAACTTCTTCCACTTTGATCTTTGCTGGTGCTCTCAACACTGGCACACCCAGATGTTCTGCAGCTGTTGTCTCCTGGTGGAAAGGACTTGTAAAGCCATGTTTCCTAACAGGACTTCCACAACCTTTCAAAGCAACCTTTACTGGGGTATGAACAATCTCATTCAAATGTCAACATTTCTTTTCCCGTATGTGAAATCAGAATTTCCTTCTTCCGGGCATGCCCAAAACAAGGCACAAACTACATTGTGCCTTCTGTTTCACATGCTGACTCGTTTGTAAACAATGCTAGGAGAATACCTGTTTTGATCCAAGCTAATCTCTGGCCCTTATAGTGCTTTCGGTAGTTAGTTTTGCTTTGTTATTTACTTGATGTCCCATTGAATTGTTGAATCATAAACAGACTACCTGTCTGTATAGCAGCATAGCAGTGATGAATAAATGCAAGAGAAGGAGCAAGGTGATTGTTTGCTAGACTCTTCCTAGAAACTGAGAAATCTGTTACTTAATGCTGACCACAGCAGATGGAGGAAGTGCTGCCCGATGCCCCAAACAGAACACAAACTAACAGAGTGTCAGTTTATGCGGTGCTTTATTCAGGGCCCGGGGAACCTGCGGACTAGCGTCCAAAGTCAGGGTCCCACAGTTCCCTTTCTCGTCAAGTTTTTTATACCTTTTTACAAAGTAGTCCACGTGCAGAGGTACACATTCTTCAAGACAATACAGATACATAAATCTTGTAGATATCATTCCTAAAAGTTATAAATTTTGCATGCTTGTCTATTCAAAACTATAGGCTACCCCCCTTTAATTCCCCCTTGCATGTTTTCCCATCACCAGAACCCTTTCTTTATTATTATACTTTAGCCTTATCCTGGAAGTTTCTAGATGTTCTTATATGCTCCACTAAATTCTTTAATTATCTTTAATTATTGTTTCCACAGTCCCCAGCTCATTCCCAGGGCTGGTTCCCAGGGCCTGTCTGAGAACTGCAGTTTTCTAAGCCTTAGCATGACTACTACTATATCTACATTAGTCCTTTTTCTCATTATTTCGGTATCAGAAGCATCCTACATGATGTCAAAGCAATGAAGCTGTAATCACTTTTATGATTACAGTCAAGGCACTGCTTTTGCCACCATAAGTGGAGTGCAGGGAATCTTAAAAGACGACACTCTAACTGTTGTCCATGCTCACTGAGAAAATAATGCTTTTACAGCAGAGCAGGTCTCACCGCAGCTAAATCATGGCTTCAACTGTACACCGCCTTCAAAAAAGCCCACAAAAACACAAATGAAAGGATTTGGAACCCAAGGGAATCTCGGATTGTGACATCAGCTCACTCTGGATTCTTTCCAAATTCTCAATTCCATTTTCTTCCGAGCCAATTATCCCACCTAACTTGAGATGTAATTTATGGATTTCCAACACATCTAGTTACCTTAGAATTAGATTGCCACTAGCCAAAAAGACAGAAACAAGCAGTTAAGTGAAGACTGAAACCATGGGTGTTTAGAACAGCAAAACTTGGGCGAAACTATTCTTAAGAAAACCAAAACTTTTAGGACTTACCCATGTATTTTTGGAGGTGGAAAAAGTTTTACATCGAAAAGTCCCTAGGGAACTCTCTTCAGTGCCTGGAGAGCCGCTGTCGCTCGCCTTTCAAGGACGTATTCGTCACAGCAGAGGCAGCAGAGCACAAGATGGCCGACGAGAAGGGGCAGTGTAGAACTCTCTGTCTGTCTGTGTCTCTACTCAGTGTAGAACGTCTCTGTCCTGGCACATTTTCGTGTGCGATACTTCCCTCCGGGTCTTCGGTCCTTGCGAAGCTCTATGTACTGTGAGCGCTGCTACTTGCAGCTGAGAAAGACCGTGGAGCTAGCGGCGAATTCGGAGAGCGCTGAGCACGTAGTCAAGAAGCGAGACGTGTCCCTGCAACGCGGTGCTAATAGCAGCTTCCTCGCGGCGGGGGCGAGCTCCGGCCACAAGGCATTCTCGTCCTGGCAACGGATCTCTGTGACGGGCGTAGGCGAAAAGCTTTCGTTTTCCATTCGAACTGCGAGAGAGGCAGACTGTTGCACGGAGCTCCGAGAACAAAGGTGCACGCCCTAGGCGGGCTTGGGCAGAAGCAGCGTTCTCTTGCTCTTGGCTGCCGGCGCACTTGTGGTTGTGTGGCGCCCTTGCAGCGGCTTCTGGCCGCCGGCAAGTGAAAGCGGCTCCACGCTTGGGCGAGGGCGGTGAACGAAGCGGCACTAGTCCCGTGCTTGTGTGCACCACGTTACAGGCTACTAGGAGAGGAAGGTGGTTGACTCTCGCTTGCCTTCCCAAGTGCCCTTAGCAGTCGGAAGGAGCAAGCTGAAGCACTGCTGCTTGTGCTGCTCCTTGGTTCCCTTGCAGCCCGCTGTGAAAGCATTGGCGGTCGCTTCTAGGCGCCGAGTTGCACACAGCACCACGGTAAGTGCCTCGGAGAAGGCAAATCCAGAGTGCAGCGAGGAGCTGGACGTGGCTTACGTGCAGTAAGGAGAAGGTGAACCTAGGCACTGCCTCTTCAATCTGGCCGCCTCTGCTCTGGTAACAACTTTCGCAAGTCGGCAGAGGGAGCTGCGAGTATGTAGAACGGAGGGCAGCGAGACGCCGTGTGTTATGCGCCCTTTCAGGGCTGCTGCCAGGGGGCTAGTTTAAGTACGCTTTTTTCTTCCTCGCGTCCTTCTCGCTTCGCTCTAGCTGCATGGAGTACAGTACAGCGAAGGAGTGAGGACGGGCACTGCCGCAGCTTTTGCCCTGGCGTGCAACGGCTGTGTGCTGCTTTTCAAAGCAGAAAGACCACTGAGAAGTGAAAGCGATAGTGAAGGAGCTCTTTGACTGCTCGTGTGCTCTTCGCTGCACTGCGCCGCTCGCAAGCGGCTTCGTTCTTCGCCTTCTGCCGTCCGGCGAGAGCTGAACTCCAGCGGTCAGTTGCAGCTCTGCCCAACAGCGTGTTCTCAGTTCTGCGGGCAAGCACGCCCTCTTGCCTTGGCCCCGAGAGCAAAGTCCCGAGCGAGCACTCGACTCAGTGCAATGCACCCAGAAGGACGCTCTCGCTCGCCTTTCAAGGAGCGATTCCTAACAGCAGAAGCAGCAGAGGCACAAACTGCATGACGAGAAGGGACAACGTAGAACACGTCTCTGTCCTGGCACATTTTCGTGTGCGATACTTCCCTCCGGGTCTTCGGGCCTTGCGAAGCTCTGTGTACTGCGAGCGCTGCTACTCGCAGCTGAGAAGGACCGTGGAGCTAGCGGCGAATTCGGAGAGCTCTTCGCTGCACTGCGCCGCCCGCAAGCGGCTTCGTTCTTCGCCTTCTGCCGTCCGGCGAGAGCTGAACTCGAGCGGTCAGTTGCAGCTCTGCCCAACAGCGTGTTCTCAGTTCTGCGGGCAAGCACGCCCTCTTGCCTTGGCCCCGAGAGCAAAGTCCCGAGCGAGCACTCGACTCAGTGCAATGCACCCAGAAGGACGCTCTCGCTCGCCTTTCAAGGAGCGATTCCTAACAGCAGAAGCAGCAGAGGCACAAACTGCATGACGAGAAGGGACAACGTAGAACACGTCTCTGTCCTGGCACATTTGCGTGTGCGATACTTCCCTCCGGCTCTTCGGGCCTTGCGAAGCTCTGTGTACTGCGAGCGCTGCTACTCGCAGCTGAGAAGGACCGTGGAGCTAGCGGCGAATTCGGAGAGCTCTTCGCTGCACTGCGCCGCTCGCAAGCGGCTTCGTTCTTCGCCTTCTGCCGTCCGGCGAGAGCTGAACTCGAGCGGTCAGTTGCAGCTCTGCCCAACAGCGTGTTCTCAGTTCTGCGGGCAAGCACGCCCTCTTGCCTTGGCCCCGAGAGCAAAGTCCCGAGCGAGCACTCGACTCAGTGCAATGCACCCAGAAGGACGCTCTCGCTCGTCTTTCAAGGAGCGATTCCTAACAGCAGAAGCAGCAGAGGCACAAACTGCATGACGAGAAGGGACAACGTAGAACACGTCTCTGTCCTGGCACATTTTCGCGTGCGATACTTCCCTCCGGGTCTTCGGGCCTTGCGAAGCTCTGTGTACTGCGAGCGCTGCTACTCGCAGCTGAGAAGGACCGTGGAGCTAGCGGCGAATTCGGAGAGCTCTTCGCTGCACTGCGCCGCTCGCAAGCGGCTTCGTTCTTCGCCTTCTGCCGTCCGGCGAGAGCTGAACTCCGGCGGTCAGTTGCAGCTCTGCCCAACAGCGTGTTCTCAGTTCTGCGGGCAAGCACGCCCTCTTGCCTTGGCCCCGAGTGCAAAGTCCCGAGCGAGCACTCGACTCAGTGCAATGCACCCAGAAAGACGCTCTCGCTCGTCTTTCAAGGAGCGATTCCTAACAGCAGAAGCAGCAGAGGCACAAACTGCATGACGAGAAGGGACAACGTAGAACACGTCTCTGTCCTGGCACATTTCCGTGTGCGATACTTCCCTCCGGGTCTTCGGGCCTTGCGAAGCTCTGTGTACTGCGAGCGCTGCTACTCGCAGCTGAGAAGGACCGTGGAGCTAGCGGCGAATTCGGAGAGCTCTTCGCTGCACTGCGCCGCTCGCAAGCGGCTTCGTTCTTCGCCTTCTGCCGTCCGGCCAGAGCTGAATTCCAGCGGTTAGTTGCAGCTCTGCCCAACAGCGTGTTCTCAGTTCTGTGGGCAAGCACGCCCTCTTGCCTTGGCCCCGAGAGCAAAGTCCCGAGCGAGCACTCGACTCAGTGCAATGCACCCGGAAGGACGCTCTCGCTCGCCTTTCAAGGAGCGATTCCTAACAGCAGAAGCAGCAGAGGCACAAACTGCACGACGAAAGGGACACCGTAGAACACGTCTCTGTCCTGGCACATTTGCGTGTGCGATACTTCCCTCCGGCTCTTCGGGCCTTGCGAAGCTCTGTGTACTGCGAGCGCTGCTACTCGCAGCTGAGAAGGACCGTGGAGCTAGCGGCGAATTCGGAGAGCTCTTCGCTGCACTGCGCCGCTCGCAAGCGGCTTCGTTCTTCGCCTTCTGCCGTCCGGCGAGAGCTGAACTCCAGCGGTCAGTTGCAGCTCTGCCCAACAGCGTGTTCTCAGTTCTGCGGGCAAGCACGCCCTCTTGCCTTGGCCCCGAGAGCAAAGTCCCGAGCGAGCACTCGACTCAGTGCAATGCACCCAGAAGGACGCTCTCGCTCGTCTTTCAAGGAGCGATTCCTAACAGCAGAAGCAGCAGAGGCACAAACTGCACGACGAGAGGGGACAACGTAGAACACGTCTCTGTCCTGGCACATTTGCGTGTGCGATACTTCCCTCCGGGTCTTCGGGCCTTGCGAAGCTCTGTGTACTGCGAGCGCTGCTACTCGCAGCTGAGAAGGACCGTGGAGCTAGCGGCGAATTCGGAGAGCTCTTCGCTGCACTGCGCCGCTCGCAAGCGGCTTCGTTCTTCGCCTTCTGCCGTCCGGCGAGAGCTGAACTCCAGTGGTCAGCTTCAGCTCTGCCCAACAGCGTGTTCTCAGTTCTGCGGGCAAGCACGCCCTCTTGCCTTGGCCCCGAGTGCAAAGTCCCGAGCGAGCACTCGACTCAGTGCAATGCACCCAGAAGGACGCTCTAGCTCGTCTTTCAAGGAGCGATTCCGAACAGCAGAAGCAGCAGAGGCACAAACTGGATGACGAGAAGGGACAACGTAGAACACGTCTCTGTCCTGGCACATTTCCGTGTGCCATACTTCCCTCCGGGTCTTCGGTCCTTGTGAAGCTGTCGCTCGCCTTTCAAGGACCTATTCGTCACAGCAGAGGCAGCAGAGCACAAGATGGCCGACGAGAAGGGGCAGCGTAGAACTCTCTGTCTGTCTGTGTCTCTACTCAGTGTAGAACGTCTCTGTCCTGGCACATTTTCGTGTGCGATACTTCCCTCCGGGTCTTCGGTCCTTGCGAAGCTCTATGTACTGTGAGCGCTGCTACTTGCAGCTGAGAAAGACCGTGGAGCTAGCGGCGAATTCGGAGAGCTCTTCGCTGCACTGCGCCGCTCGCAAGCGGCTTCGTTCTTCGCCTTCTGCCGTCCGGCCAGAGCTGAACTCCAGCGGTCAGTTGCAGCTCTGCCCAACAGCGTGTTCTCAGTTCTGCGGGCAAGCACGCCCTCTTGCCTTGGCCCCGAGTGCAAAGTCCCGAGCGAGCACTCGACTCAGTGCAATGCACCCAGAAGGACGCTCTCGCTCGCCTTTCAAGGAGCGATTCCTAACAGCAGAAGCAGCAGAGGCACAAACCGCATGACGAGAAGGGACAACGTAGAACACGTCTCTGTCCTGGCACATTTCCGTGTGCCATACTTCCCTCCGGGTCTTCGGGCCTTGCGAAGCTCTGTGTACTGCGAGCGCTGCTACTCGCAGCTGAGAAGGACCGTGGAGCTAGCGGCGAATTCGGAGAGCTCTTCGCTGCACTGCGCCGCTCGCAAGCGGCTTCGTTCTTCGCCTTCTGCCGTCCGGCCAGAGCTGAACTCCAGCGGTCAGTTGCAGCTCTGCCCAACAGCGTGTTCTCAGTTCTGCGGGCAAGCACGCCCTCTTGCCTTGGCCCCGAGTGCAAAGTCCCGAGCGAGCACTCGACTCAGTGCAATGCACCCAGAAGGACGCTCTCGCTCGCCTTTCAAGGAGCGATTCCTAACAGCAGAAGCAGCAGAGGCACAAACTGCATGACGAGAAGGGACAACGTAGAACACGTCTCTGTCCTGGCACATTTCCGTGTGCCATACTTCCCTCCGGCTCTTCGGTCCTTGCGAAGCTCTGTGTACTGCGAGCGCTGCTACTCGCAGCTGAGAAGGACCGTAGAGCTAGCGGCGAATTCGGAGAGCTCTTCGCTGCACTGCGCCGCTCGCAAGCGGCTTCGTTCTTCGCCTTCTGCCGTCCGGCGAGAGCTGAACTCCAGCGGTCAGTTGCAGCTCTGCCCAACAGCGTGTTCTCAGTTCTGCGGGCAAGCACGCCCTCTTGCCTTGGCCCCGAGAGCAAAGTCCCGAGCGAGCACTCGACGCAGTGCAATGCACCCAGAAGGACGCTCTCGCTCGCCTTTCAAGGAGCGATTCCTAACAGCAGAAGCAGCAGAGGCACAAACTGCATGACGAGAAGGGACAACGTAGAACACGTCTCTGTCCTGGCACATTTTCGTGTGCGATACTTCCCTCCGGGTCTTCGGGCCTTGCGAAGCTCTGTGTACTGCGAGCGCTGCTACTCGCAGCTGAGAAGGACCGTGGAGCTAGCGGCGAATTCGGAGAGCTCTTCGCTGCACTGCGCCGCTCGCAAGCGGCTTCGTTCTTCGCCTTCTGCCGTCCGGCGAGAGCTGAACTCCAGCGGTCAGTTGCAGCTCTGCCCAACAGCGTGTTCTCAGTTCTGCGGGCAAGCACGCCCTCTTGCCTTGGCCCCGAGTGCAAAGTCCCGAGCGAGCACTCGACTCAGTGCAATGCACCCAGAAGGACGCTCTCGCTCGCCTTTCAAGGAGCGATTCCTAACAGCAGAAGCAGCAGAGGCACAAACTGGATGACGAGAAGGGACAACGTAGAACACGTCTCTGTCCTGGCACATTTGCGTGTGCGATACTTCCCTCCGGGTCTTCGCTCCTTGCGAAGCTGTCGCTCGCCTTTCAAGGACGTATTCGTCACAGCAGAGGCAGCAGAGCACAAGATGGCCGACGAGAAGGGGCAGCGTAGAACTCTCTGTCTGTCTGTGTCTCTACTCAGTGTAGAACGTCTCTGTCCTGGCACATTTTCGTGTGCGATACTTCCCTCCGGGTCTTCGGTCCTTGCGAAGCTCTATTTACTGTGAGCGCTGCTACTTGCAGCTGAGAAAGACCGTGGAGCTAGCGGCGAATTCGGAGAGCGCTGAGCACGTAGTCAAGAAGCGAGACGTGTCCCTGCAACGCGGTGCTAATAGCAGCTTCCTCGCGGCGGGGGCGAGCTCCGGCCACAAGGCATTCTCGTCCTGGCAACGGATCTCTGTGACGGGCGTAGGCGAAAAGCTTTCGTTTTTCATTCGAACTGCGAGAGAGGCAGACTGTTGCACGGAGCTCTGAGAACAAAGGTGCACGCCCTAGGCTGGCTTGGGCAGAAGAAGCGTTCTCGAGCTCTTGGCTGCCGGCGCACTTGTGGTTGTGTGGCGCCCTTGCAGCGGCTTCTGGCCGCCGGCAAGTGAAAGCAGCTCCACGCTTGGGCGAGGGCGGTGAACGAAGCGGCACTAGTCCCGTGCTTGTGTGCACCACGTTACAGGCTACTAGGAGAGGAAGGTGGTTGACTCTCGCTTGCCTTCCCAAGTGCCCTTAGCAGTCGGAAGGAGTAAGCTGAAGCACTGCTGCTTGTGCTGCTCCTTGGTTCCCTTGCAGCCCGCTGTGAAAGCATTGGCGGTCACTTCTAGGCGCCGAGTTGCACACAGCACCACGGTAAGTGCCGCGGAGAAGGGAAATCCAGAGTGCAGCGAGGAGCTGGACGTGGCTTACGTGCAGTAAGGAGAAGGTGAACCTAGGCACTGCCTCTTCAATCTGGCCGCCTCTGCTCTGGTAGCAACTTTTGCAAGTCGGCAGAGGGAGCTGCGAGTATATAGAACGGAGGGCAGCGAGACGCCGTGTGTTATGCGCCCTTTCAGGGCTGCTGCCAGGGTGCTACTTTAAGAACGCCTTCTTCTTCCTCGCGTCCTTCCTCCACTATAGTCTCCTGGATTCACCTGAGACTCTTCCTAGGCATCTCCCTGATCCTTTTTGCAATGAGTCTCACATCATTCTCCTGAAGAAACTGTCTGCTTATGGTTTGCTTGGGTGGGCTGTTTGCTGGGTGACAAACTGGGTGATGGCCAGGCCCACAGAGTGGTGGGAAATAGAGTTCATCCAGCTGGTCCCCAAGGCTCAGTCTTGGGCCCAGTCCTGTTTAATATCTTGCTCAGTGTTCTGGACAAGGGGATAGAGTACACGCCCAGGAAGTTCACAGATGATGCAAAGTTGGCTGGTAGTGTTTTTTTCCTCTGGAGGACAGCAGGCTCTGCTTCTTCTTCCTCCTGTTCTGAGGTCGCTGCTCCCTCTTCATCCCTCATTAAGTGTGCTGATTTTGTCACTTGGATGAGAAAACAAACAATTTTAGCAACAATACTAGTGGCAGGGTACAAGAAAGGAAGAGTTCACACGAATCCCCCCCCCCCCCCCCCCCCAACAACAGAAAATACCTGATGGCTCCTCTGCCCAGCTTACTGACTACACCGGAACCCATTGTCCCCCAAAGATACTCCCTTCTCCCTGCCCCCAGCCATGATGTGAGATGGAATAGAATAACTAAGATTAAGATTCTCCCTATGGAACTCCATCATACTTCGATTCTGGGAAAAAAAATTTCTTGAAGTTCTATCATTTCAGATCATTTGAATTTGAATTTGCATACTAAAAAGTCTAGCCAGAAACTCATGACAATATTAATAGCCCATTCTAGAATGTCCGAGATGATAGACACTTCTTTCAAGAGAATGTGATACCTCACGTGACTTCTCCAGAATTTAAATGAACAGCGGGAGTAGTCTACAAGATTCTTGCTGCCATCTGGATTTCCTGGTATTTGGCTGGTCTATGTAAACCAACCAGCTATTCAGCAGAGGGAATATTAGTGTGATACTTGATGGTATGTGAGATGGAACACAGTAATTTATGGCTTTTTGCATAGTGATGAAGCTGTAAAGAAAGCTCCGTAATGCTCAGACAAGGAGGCTGCTGGACTTCAAGCAGCAAAGGCCCAAAACGAACCAGTGAAAAGGTGTCATTGAAAAAAAAAAAAAGCCAGGTGGGGAGCAAAGTGATACTTAAGGGCAGTTTACTGAAAGAGGGAATCTAGTGAAAAAAAAAGTCCAAGAGTGAAGGAATAACAGAGAAAATGAAACTAAGGAAGGAAATCAATCTCAGCTAATCATTTCAGAAGCTAACAAGTTGTCATTGCAATGATGCATAAAGTGAGAAAAAATAAATATGTCTGCGCCAAAATCTGAAATATGAACTTTATTGCATTCTGTCTTCCACGGAATCATACAACAGTCTGTGATTAAAGATCATGTAGTCCAACTTCCTTGCCAGGTAGATCTTACAGTAGATCAAATTGCTCAAGACTAGCCAAACTGATAAGGAGCACTCTCAATGATGGGGCATCCACAACTTCTCTGGAACACCCGTTTGAGTGTCTCACCAGCTTCATTGTAGAAAAGTTTTTCCTTTTAGCCAATCTAAACCTAGTCTCAGTTTGAAAGCATGGCCCCTTATCCTGTCTCTGCAAACTTTCCTAAAAAGTCTTTCTCCATTTGTCTTATACCCTCTTTACATATTCAAAGGCCACAATACTGTCTCTCCAGAAACCTCTCTTCTCCAGGCTAAAAGATCCTACTTTTCACAAGAACCAGGTCATAAACTGAGATGGAAGACATCTCAGGAGATCAGATCATCCAACAGCTCAGCGTAAGAATAGCTCTGAAGTCAGATCAACTAGCTTAGGGCTGTGTCTGTTTGAATTTTGAAAATTAGCAGGACTTGAAATGCTTCAAGGAAGAGAACTCTGGGTGGCTCCAGAAACAGCCTGAGAAACTCGAGCAAACTCGAAACCTCAGAAACTACCACTGCTTTCTCTCCCTCAGCCCAAGCAGTCCCAAAGAAGAAGTGTTCCCAGCAGGCTGGGATAGCACACATATACACTACATATACGTGACAGGCATCGCCAGCAGCCACATCTTGCTCCTTTCTGTGGCTGGCAAGAGTGAGACTGGATGTTTACATGTGGGCAACCTGGGTCCCTCCAGCAGCTCACACACTCAGCCTGCCCAGTGACCCCACTGAATTCCAGTATTAGCAGTGTGCCAAGGCCACAGCACTATTCTGCTTGCTGGCACAGACCATCACACGCCTCCTAAATCAGTCAGGACTCCCCTGGTCCCACAGCCAGCACCCCACTTGCCCTCCGCCAGGCCACTGCCATTGTTCACCAACTTCTTCCACTTTGATCTTTGCTGGTGCTCTCAACACTGGCACACCCAGATGTTCTGCAGCTGTTGTCTCCTGGTGGAAAGGACTTGTAAAGCCATGTTTCCTAACAGGACTTCCACAACCTTTCAAAGCAACCTTTACTGGGGTATGAACAATCTCATTCAAATGTCAACATTTCTTTTCCCGTATGTGAAATCAGAATTTCCTTCTTCCGGGCATGCCCAAAACAAGGCACAAACTACATTGTGCCTTCTGTTTCACATGCTGACTCGTTTGTAAACAATGCTAGGAGAATACCTGTTTTGATCCAAGCTAATCTCTGGCCCTTATAGTGCTTTCGGTAGTTAGTTTTGCTTTGTTATTTACTTGATGTCCCATTGAATTGTTGAATCATAAACAGACTACCTGTCTGTATAGCAGCATAGCAGTGATGAATAAATGCAAGAGAAGGAGCAAGGTGATTGTTTGCTAGACTCTTCCTAGAAACTGAGAAATCTGTTACTTAATGCTGACCACAGCAGATGGAGGAAGTGCTGCCCGATGCCCCAAACAGAACACAAACTAACAGAGTGTCAGTTTATGCGGTGCTTTATTCAGGGCCCGGGGAACCTGCGGACTAGCGTCCAAAGTCAGGGTCCCACAGTTCCCTTTCTCGTCAAGTTTTTTATACCTTTTTACAAAGTAGTCCACGTGCAGAGGTACACATTCTTCAAGACAATACAGATGCATAAATCTTGTAGATATCATTCCTAAAAGTTATAAATTTTGCATGCTTGTCTATTCAAAACTATAGGCTACCCCCCTTTAATTCCCCCTTGCATGTTTTCCCATCACCAGAACCCTTTCTTTATTATTATACTTTAGCCTTATCCTGGAAGTTTCTAGATGTTCTTATATGCTCCACTAAATTCTTTAATTATCTTTAATTATTGTTTCCACAGTCCCCAGCTCATTCCCAGGGCTGGTTCCCAGGGCCTGTCTGAGAACTGCAGTTTTCTAAGCCTTAGCATGACTACTACTATATCTACATTAGTCCTTTTTCTCATTATTTCGGTATCAGAAGCATCCTACATGATGTCAAAGCAATGAAGCTGTAATCACTTTTATGATTACAGTCAAGGCACTGCTTTTGCCACCATAAGTGGAGTGCAGGGAATCTTAAAAGACGACACTCTAACTGTTGTCCATGCTCACTGAGAAAATAATGCTTTTACAGCAGAGCAGGTCTCACCGCAGCTAAATCATGGCTTCAACTGTACACCGCCTTCAAAAAAGCCCACAAAAACACAAATGAAAGGATTTGGAACCCAAGGGAATCTCGGATTGTGACATCAGCTCACTCTGGATTCTTTCCAAATTCTCAATTCCATTTTCTTCCGAGCCAATTATCCCACCTAACTTGAGATGTAATTTATGGATTTCCAACACATCTAGTTACCTTAGAATTAGATTGCCACTAGCCAAAAAGACAGAAACAAGCAGTTAAGTGAAGACTGAAACCATGGGTGTTTAGAACAGCAAAACTTGGGCGAAACTATTCTTAAGAAAACCAAAACTTTTAGGACTTACCCATGTATTTTTGGAGGTGGAAAAAGTTTTACATCGAAAAGTCCCTAGGGAACTCTCTTCAGTGCCTGGAGAGCCGCTGTCGCTCGACTTTCAAGGACGTATTCGTCACAGCAGAGGCAGCAGAGCACAAGATGGCCGACGAGAAGGGGCAGTGTAGAACTCTCTGTCTGTCTGTGTCTCTACTCAGTGTAGAACGTCTCTGTCCTGGCACATTTTCGTGTGCGATACTTCCCTCCGGGTCTTCGGTCCTTGCGAAGCTCTATGTACTGTGAGCGCTGCTACTTGCAGCTGAGAAAGACCGTGGAGCTAGCGGCGAATTCGGAGAGCTCTTCGCTGCACTGCGCCGCTCGCAAGCGGCTTCGTTCTTCGCCTTCTGCCGTCCGGAGAGAGCTGAACTCCAGCGGTCCGTTTCAGCTCTGCCCAACAGCGTGTTCTCAGTTCTGCGGGCAAGCACGCCCTCTTGCCTTGGCTCCGAGTGCAAAGTCCCGAGCGAGCACTCGACTCAGTGCAATGCACCCAGAAAGACGCTCTCGCTCGTCTTTCAAGGAGCGATTCCTAACAGCAGAAGCAGCAGAGGCACAAACTGGATGTCGAGAAGGGACAATGTAGAACACGTCTCTGTCCTGGCACATTTTCGTGTGCGATACTTCCCTCCGGGTCTTCGGTCCTTGCGAAGCTCTATGTACTGCGAGCGTTGCTACTTGCAGCTGAGAAGGACCGTGGAGCTAGCGGCGAATTCGGAGAGCGCTAAGCACGAAGTCAAGAAGCGAGACGTGTCCCTGCAATGCGGTGCTAATAGCAGCTTCCTCGCGGCGGGGGCGAGCTCCGGCCACAAGACATTCTCGTCCTGGCAACGGATCTCTGTGAAGGGCGTAGGCGAAAAGCTTTCGTTTTCCATTCGAACTGCGAGAGAGGCAGACTGTTGCACGGAGCTCTGAGAACAAAGGTGCACGCCCTAGGCGGGCTTGGGCAGAAGCAGCGTTCTCTTGCTCTTGGCTGCCGGCGCACTTGTGGTTGTGTGGCGCCCTTGCAGCAGATTCTGGCCGCCGGCAAGTGAAAGCGGCTCCACGCTTGGGCGAGGGCGGTGAACGAAGCGGCACTAGTCCCGTGCTTGTGTGCACCACGTTACAGGCTACTAGGAGAGGAAGGTGGTTGACTCTCGCTTGCCTTCCCAAGTGCCCTTAGCAGTCGGAAGGAGCAAGCTGAAGCACTGCTGCTTGTGCTGCTCCTTGGTTCCCTTGCAGCCCGCTGTGCAAGCATTGGCGGTCGCTTCTAGGCGCCGAGTTGCACACAGCACCACGGTAAGTGCCTCGGAGAAGGGAAATCCAGAGTGCAGCGAGGAGCTGGACGTGGCTTACGTGCAGTAAGGAGAAGGTGAACCTAGGCACTGCCTCTTCAATCTGGCCGCCTCTGCTCTGGTAGCAACTTTTGCAAGTCGGCAAAGGGAGCCGCGAGTATGTAGAACGGAGGGCAGCGAGACGCCGTGTGTTATGCGCCCTTTTTCAGGGCTGCTGCCTGGAGGCCACTTTAAGAACCTTTTTTTCTTCCTCGCGTCCTTCTTGCTTCGCTCTAGCTGCATGGAGTACAGCACAGCGAAGGAGTGAGGACGGGCACTGCCCCAGCTTTTGCCCTGGCGTGCAACGGCTGTGTGCTGCTTTTCCAAGCAGCAAGAGCACTGAGAAGTGAAAGCGATTGTGAAGGAGCTCTTTGGCTGCTCGTGTGCTCTTGCCTGCACTGCGCCGCTCGCAAGCGGCTTCGTTCTTCGCCTTCTGCCTTCCGGAGAGAGCTGAACTCCAGCGGTCCGTTTCAGCTCTGCCCAACAGCGTGTTCTCAGTTCTGCGGGCAAGCACGCCCTCTTGCCTTGGCTCCGAGTGCAAAGTCCCGAGCGAGCACTCGACTCAGTGCAATGCACCCAGAAAGACGCTCTCGCTCGTCTTTCAAGGAGCGATTCCTAACAGCAGAAGCAGCAGAGGCACAAACTGGATGTCGAGAAGGGACAATGTAGAACACGTCTCTGTCCTGGCACATTTTCGTATGCGATACTTCCCTCCGGGTCTACGGGCCTTGCGAAGCTCTATGTACTGCGAGCGCTGCTACTTGCAGCTGAGAAGGACCGTGGAGCTAGCGGCGAATTCGGAGAGCTCTTCGCTGCACTGCGCCGCTCGCAAGCGGCTTCGTTCTTCGCCTTCTGCCGTCCGGAGAGAGCTGAACTCCAGCGATCCGTTTCAGCTCTGCCCAACAGCGTGTTCTCAGTTCTGCGGGCAAGCACGCCCTCTTGCCTTGGCTCCGAGTGCAAAGTCCCGAGCGAGCACTCGACTCAGTGCAATGCACCCAGAAAGACGCTCTCGCTCGTCTTTCAAGGAGCGATTCCTAACAGCAGAAGCAGCAGAGGCACAAACTGGATGTCGAGAAGGGACAATGTAGAACACGTCTCTGTCCTGGCACATTTTCGTGTGCGATACTTCCCTCCGGGTCTTCGGTCCTTGCGAAGCTCTATGTACTGCGAGCGCTGCTACTTGCAGCTGAGAAGGACCGTGGAGCTAGCGGCGAATTCGGAGAGCGCTAAGCACGAAGTCAAGAAGCGAGACGTGTCCCTGCAATGCGGTGCTAATAGCAGCTTCCTCGCGGCGGGGGCGAGCTCCGGCCACAAGACATTCTCGTCCTGGCAACGGATCTCTGTGAAGGGCGTAGGCGAAAAGCTTTCGTTTTCCATTCGAACTGCGAGAGAGGCAGACTGTTGCACGGAGCTCTGAGAACAAAGGTGCACGCCCTAGGCGGGCTTGGGCAGAAGCAGCGTTCTCTTGCTCTTGGCTGCCGGCGCACTTGTGGTTGTGTGGCGCCCTTGCAGCAGATTCTGGCCGCCGGCAAGTGAAAGCGGCTCCACGCTTGGGCGAGGGCGGTGAACGAAGCGGCACTAGTCCCGTGCTTGTGTGCACCACGTTACAGGCTACTAGGAGAGGAAGGTGGTTGACTCTCGCTTGCCTTCCCAAGTGCCCTTAGCAGTCGGAAGGAGCAAGCTGAAGCACTGCTGCTTGTGCTGCTCCTTGGTTCCCTTGCAGCCCGCTGTGCAAGCATTGGCGGTCGCTTCTAGGCGCCGAGTTGCACACAGCACCACGGTAAGTGCCTCGGAGAAGGGAAATCCAGAGTGCAGCGAGGAGCTGGACGTGGCTTACGTGCAGTAAGGAGAAGGTGAACCTAGGCACTGCCTCTTCAATCTGGCCGCCTCTGCTCTGGTAGCAACTTTTGCAAGTCGGCAAAGGGAGCCGCGAGTATGTAGAACGGAGGGCAGCGAGACGCCGTGTGTTATGCGCCCTTTCAGGGCTGCTGCCAGGGGGCTACTTTAAGAACGCTTTTTTCTTCCTCGCGTCCTTCTCGCTTCGCTCTAGCTGCATGGAGTACAGCACAGCGAAGGAGTGAGGACGGGCACTGCCCCAGCTTTTGCCCTGGCGTGCAACGGCTGTGTGCTGCTTTTCCAAGCAGCAAGAGCACTGAGAAGTGAAAGCGATTGTGAAGGAGCTCTTTGGCTGCTCGTGTGCTCTTGCCTGCACTGCGCCGCTCGCAAGCGGCTTCGTTCTTCGCCTTCTGCCTTCCGGAGAGAGCTGAACTCCAGCGGTCCGTTTCAGCTCTGCCCAACAGCGTGTTCTCAGTTCTGCGGGCAAGCACGCCCTCTTGCCTTGGCTCCGAGTGCAAAGTCCCGAGCGAGCACTCGACTCAGTGCAATGCACCCAGAAAGACGCTCTCGCTCGTCTTTCAAGGAGCGATTCCTAACAGCAGAAGCAGCAGAGGCACAAACTGGATGTCGAGAAGGGACAATGTAGAACACGTCTCTGTCCTGGCACATTTTCGTGTGCGATACTTCCCTCCGGGTCTTCGGGCCTTGCGAAGCTCTATGTACTGCGAGCGCTGCTACTTGCAGCTGAGAAGGACCGTGGAGCTAGCGGCGAATTCGGAGAGCTCTTCGCTGCACTGCGCCGCTCGCAAGCGGCTTCGTTCTTCGCCTTCTGCCGTCCGGAGAGAGCTGAACTCCAGCGGTCCGTTTCAGCTCTGCCCAACAGCGTGTTCTCAGTTCTGCGGGCAAGCACGCCCTCTTGCCTTGGCTCCGAGTGCAAAGTCCCGAGCGAGCACTCGACTCAGTGCAATGCACCCAGAAAGACGCTCTCGCTCGTCTTTCAAGGAGCGATTCCTAACAGCAGAAGCAGCAGAGGCACAAACTGGATGTCGAGAAGGGACAATGTAGAACACGTCTCTGTCCTGGCACATTTTCGTGTGCGATACTTCCCTCCGGGTCTTCGGTCCTTGCAAAGCTCTATGTACTGCGAGCGTTGCTACTTGCAGCTGAGAAGGACCGTGGAGCTAGCGGCGAATTCGGAGAGCGCTAAGCACGAAGTCAAGAAGCGAGACGTGTCCCTGCAATGCGGTGCTAATAGCAGCTTCCTCGCGGCGGGGGCGAGCTCCGGCCACAAGACATTCTCGTCCTGGCAACGGATCTCTGTGAAGGGCGTAGGCGAAAAGCTTTCGTTTTCCATTCGAACTGCGAGAGAGGCAGACTGTTGCACGGAGCTCTGAGAACAAAGGTGCACGCCCTAGGCGGGCTTGGGCAGAAGCAGCGTTCTCTTGCTCTTGGCTGCCGGCGCACTTGTGGTTGTGTGGCGCCCTTGCAGCAGATTCTGGCCGCCGGCAAGTGAAAGCGGCTCCACGCTTGGGCGAGGGCGGTGAACGAAGCGGCACTAGTCCCGTGCTTGTGTGCACCACGTTACAGGCTACTAGGAGAGGAAGGTGGTTGACTCTCGCTTGCCTTCCCAAGTGCCCTTAGCAGTCGGAAGGAGCAAGCTGAAGCACTGCTGCTTGTGCTGCTCCTTGGTTCCCTTGCAGCCCGCTGTGCAAGCATTGGCGGTCGCTTCTAGGCGCCGAGTTGCACACAGCACCACGGTAAGTGCCTCGGAGAAGGGAAATCCAGAGTGCAGCGAGGAGCTGGACGTGGCTTACGTGCAGTAAGGAGAAGGTGAACCTAGGCACTGCCTCTTCAATCTGGCCGCCTCTGCTCTGGTAGCAACTTTTGCAAGTCGGCAAAGGGAGCCGCGAGTATGTAGAACGGAGGGCAGCGAGACGCCGTGTGTTATGCGCCCTTTCAGGGCTGCTGCCAGGGGGCTACTTTAAGAACGCTTTTTTCTTCCTCGCGTCCTTCTCGCTTCGCTCTAGCTGCATGGAGTACAGCACAGCGAAGGAGTGAGGACGGGCACTGCCCCAGCTTTTGCCCTGGCGTGCAACGGCTGTGTGCTGCTTTTCCAAGCAGCAAGAGCACTGAGAAGTGAAAGCGATTGTGAAGGAGCTCTTTGGCTGCTCGTGTGCTCTTGCCTGCACTGCGCCGCTCGCAAGCGGCTTCGTTCTTCGCCTTCTGCCTTCCGGAGAGAGCTGAACTCCAGCGGTCCGTTTCAGCTCTGCCCAACAGCGTGTTCTCAGTTCTGCGGGCAAGCACGCCCTCTTGCCTTGGCTCCGAGTGCAAAGTCCCGAGCGAGCACTCGACTCAGTGCAATGCACCCAGAAAGACGCTCTCGCTCGTCTTTCAAGGAGCGATTCCTAACAGCAGAAGCAGCAGAGGCACAAACTGGATGTCGAGAAGGGACAATGTAGAACACGTCTCTGTCCTGGCACATTTTCGTATGCGATACTTCCCTCCGGGTCTACGGGCCTTGCGAAGCTCTATGTACTGCGAGCGCTGCTACTTGCAGCTGAGAAGGACCGTGGAGCTAGCGGCGAATTCGGAGAGCTCTTCGCTGCACTGCGCCGCTCGCAAGCGGCTTCGTTCTTCGCCTTCTGCCGTCCGGAGAGAGCTGAACTCCAGCGATCCGTTTCAGCTCTGCCCAACAGCGTGTTCTCAGTTCTGCGGGCAAGCACGCCCTCTTGCCTTGGCTCCGAGTGCAAAGTCCCGAGCGAGCACTCGACTCAGTGCAATGCACCCAGAAAGACGCTCTCGCTCGTCTTTCAAGGAGCGATTCCTAACAGCAGAAGCAGCAGAGGCACAAACTGGATGTCGAGAAGGGACAATGTAGAACACGTCTCTGTCCTGGCACATTTTCGTGTGCGATACTTCCCTCCGGGTCTTCGGTCCTTGCGAAGCTCTATGTACTGCGAGCGCTGCTACTTGCAGCTGAGAAGGACCGTGGAGCTAGCGGCGAATTCGGAGAGCGCTAAGCACGAAGTCAAGAAGCGAGACGTGTCCCTGCAATGCGGTGCTAATAGCAGCTTCCTCGCGGCGGGGGCGAGCTCCGGCCACAAGACATTCTCGTCCTGGCAACGGATCTCTGTGAAGGGCGTAGGCGAAAAGCTTTCGTTTTCCATTCGAACTGCGAGAGAGGCAGACTGTTGCACGGAGCTCTGAGAACAAAGGTGCACGCCCTAGGCGGGCTTGGGCAGAAGCAGCGTTCTCTTGCTCTTGGCTGCCGGTGCACTTGTGGTTGTGTGGCGCCCTTGCAGCAGATTCTGGCCGCCGGCAAGTGAAAGCGGCTCCACGCTTGGGCGAGGGCGGTGAACGAAGCGGCACTAGTCCCGTGCTTGTGTGCACCACGTTACAGGCTACTAGGAGAGGAAGGTGGTTGACTCTCGCTTGCCTTCCCAAGTGCCCTTAGCAGTCGGAAGGAGCAAGCTGAAGCACTGCTGCTTGTGCTGCTCCTTGGTTCCCTTGCAGCCCGCTGTGCAAGCATTGGCGGTCGCTTCTAGGCGCCGAGTTGCACACAGCACCACGGTAAGTGCCTCGGAGAAGGGAAATCCAGAGTGCAGCGAGGAGCTGGACGTGGCTTACGTGCAGTAAGGAGAAGGTGAACCTAGGCACTGCCTCTTCAATCTGGCCGCCTCTGCTCTGGTAGCAACTTTTGCAAGTCGGCAAAGGGAGCCGCGAGTATGTAGAACGGAGGGCAGCGAGACGCCGTGTGTTATGCGCCCTTTCAGGGCTGCTGCCAGGGGGCTACTTTAAGAACGCTTTTTTCTTCCTCGCGTCCTTCTCGCTTCGCTCTAGCTGCATGGAGTACAGCACAGCGAAGGAGTGAGGACGGGCACTGCCCCAGCTTTTGCCCTGGCGTGCAACGGCTGTGTGCTGCTTTTCCAAGCAGCAAGAGCACTGAGAAGTGAAAGCGATTGTGAAGGAGGTCTTTGGCTGCTCGTGTGCTCTTGCCTGCACTGCGCCGCTCGCAAGCGGCTTCGTTCTTCGCCTTCTGCCTTCCGGAGAGAGCTGAACTCCAGCGGTCCGTTTCAGCTCTGCCCAACAGCGTGTTCTCAGTTCTGCGGGCAAGCACGCCCTCTTGCCTTGGCTCCGAGTGCAAAGTCCCGAGCGAGCACTCGACTCAGTGCAATGCACCCAGAAAGACGCTCTCGCTCGTCTTTCAAGGAGCGATTCCTAACAGCAGAAGCAGCAGAGGCACAAACTGGATGTCGAGAAGGGACAATGTAGAACACGTCTCTGTCCTGGCACATTTTCGTGTGCGATACTTCCCTCCGGGTCTTCGGTCCTTGCGAAGCTCTATGTACTGCGAGCGCTGCTACTTGCAGCTGAGAAGGACCGTGGAGCTAGCGGCGAATTCGGAGAGCTCTTCGCTGCACTGCGCCGCTCGCAAGCGGCTTCGTTCTTCGCCTTCTGCCGTCCGGAGAGAGCTGAACTCCAGCGGTCCGTTTCAGCTCTGCCCAACAGCGTGTTCTCAGTTCTGCGGGCAAGCACGCCCTCTTGCCTTGGCTCCGAGTGCAAAGTCCCGAGCGAGCACTCGACTCAGTGCAATGCACCCAGAAAGACGCTCTCGCTCGTCTTTCAAGGAGCGATTCCTAACAGCAGAAGCAGCAGAGGCACAAACTGGATGTCGAGAAGGGACAATGTAGAACACGTCTCTGTCCTGGCACATTTTCGTGTGCGATACTTCCCTCCGGGTCTTCGGTCCTTGCGAAGCTCTATGTACTGCGAGCGTTGCTACTTGCAGCTGAGAAGGACCGTGGAGCTAGCGGCGAATTCGGAGAGCGCTAAGCACGAAGTCAAGAAGCGAGACGTGTCCCTGCAATGCGGTGCTAATAGCAGCTTCCTCGCGGCGGGGGCGAGCTCCGGCCACAAGACATTCTCGTCCTGGCAACGGATCTCTGTGAAGGGCGTAGGCGAAAAGCTTTCGTTTTCCATTCGAACTGCGAGAGAGGCAGACTGTTGCACGGAGCTCTGAGAACAAAGGTGCACGCCCTAGGCGGGCTTGGGCAGAAGCAGCGTTCTCTTGCTCTTGGCTGCCGGCGCACTTGTGGTTGTGTGGCGCCCTTGCAGCAGATTCTGGCCGCCGGCAAGTGAAAGCGGCTCCACGCTTGGGCGAGGGCGGTGAACGAAGCGGCACTAGTCCCGTGCTTGTGTGCACCACGTTACAGGCTACTAGGAGAGGAAGGTGGTTGACTCTCGCTTGCCTTCCCAAGTGCCCTTAGCAGTCGGAAGGAGCAAGCTGAAGCACTGCTGCTTGTGCTGCTCCTTGGTTCCCTTGCAGCCCGCTGTGCAAGCATTGGCGGTCGCTTCTAGGCGCCGAGTTGCACACAGCACCACGGTAAGTGCCTCGGAGAAGGGAAATCCAGAGTGCAGCGAGGAGCTGGACGTGGCTTACGTGCAGTAAGGAGAAGGTGAACCTAGGCACTGCCTCTTCAATCTGGCCGCCTCTGCTCTGGTAGCAACTTTTGCAAGTCGGCAAAGGGAGCCGCGAGTATGTAGAACGGAGGGCAGCGAGACGCCGTGTGTTATGCGCCCTTTCAGGGCTGCTGCCAGGGGGCTACTTTAAGAACGCTTTTTTCTTCCTCGCGTCCTTCTCGCTTCGCTCTAGCTGCATGGAGTACAGCACAGCGAAGGAGTGAGGACGGGCACTGCCCCAGCTTTTGCCCTGGCGTGCAACGGCTGTGTGCTGCTTTTCCAAGCAGCAAGAGCACTGAGAAGTGAAAGCGATTGTGAAGGAGCTCTTTGGCTGCTCGTGTGCTCTTGCCTGCACTGCGCCGCTCGCAAGCGGCTTCGTTCTTCGCCTTCTGCCTTCCGGAGAGAGCTGAACTCCAGCGGTCCGTTTCAGCTCTGCCCAACAGCGTGTTCTCAGTTCTGCGGGCAAGCACGCCCTCTTGCCTTGGCTCCGAGTGCAAAGTCCCGAGCGAGCACTCGACTCAGTGCAATGCACCCAGAAAGACGCTCTCGCTCGTCTTTCAAGGAGCGATTCCTAACAGCAGAAGCAGCAGAGGCACAAACTGGATGTCGAGAAGGGACAATGTAGAACACGTCTCTGTCCTGGCACATTTTCGTGTGCGATACTTCCCTCCGGGTCTTCGGTCCTTGCGAAGCTCTATGTACTGCGAGCGCTGCTACTTGCAGCTGAGAAGGACCGTGGAGCTAGCGGCGAATTCGGAGAGCGCTAAGCACGAAGTCAAGAAGCGAGACGTGTCCCTGCAATGCGGTGCTAATAGCAGCTTCCTCGCGGCGGGGGCGAGCTCCGGCCACAAGACATTCTCGTCCTGGCAACGGATCTCTGTGAAGGGCGTAGGCGAAAAGCTTTCGTTTTCCATTCGAACTGCGAGAGAGGCAGACTGTTGCATGGAGCTCTGAGAACAAAGGTGCACGCCCTAGGCGGGCTTGGGCAGAAGCAGCGTTCTCTTGCTCTTGGCTGCCGGCGCACTTGTGGTTTTGTGGCGCCCTTGCAGCAGATTCTGGCCGCCGGCAAGTGAAAGCGGCTCCACGCTTGGGCGAGGGCGGTGAACGAAGCGGCACTAGTCCCGTGCTTGTGTGCACCACGTTACAGGCTACTAGGAGAGGAAGATGGTTGACTCTCGCTTGCCTTCCCAAGTGCCCTTAGCAGTCGGAAGGAGCAAGCTGAAGCACTGCTGCTTGTGCTGCTCCTTGGTTCCCTTGCAGCCCGCTGTGCAAGCATTGGCGGTCGCTTCTAGGCGCCGAGTTGCACACAGCACCACGGTAAGTGCCGCGGAGAAGGGAAATCCAGAGTGCAGCGAGGAGCTGGACGTGGCTTACGTGCAGTAAGGAGAAGGTGAACCTAGGCACTGCCTCTTCAATCTGGCCGCCTCTGCTCTGGTAGCAACTTTTGCAAGTCGGCAAAGGGAGCCGCGAGTATGTAGAACGGAGGGCAGAGAGACGCCGTGTGTTATGCGCCCTTTTTCAGGGCTGCTGCCAGGAGGCCACTTTAAGAACCTTTTTTTCTTCCTCGCGTCCTTCTCGCTTCGCTCTAGCTGCATGGAGTACAGCACAGCGAAGGAGTGAGGACGGGCACTGCCCCAGCTTTTGCCCTGGCGTGCAACGGCTGTGTGCTGCTTTTCCAAGCAGCAAGAGCACTGAGAAGTGAAAGCGATTGTGAAGGAGCTCTTTGGCTGCTCGTGTGCTCTTGCCTGCACTGCGCCGCTCGCAAGCGGCTTCGTTCTTCGCCTTCTGCCTTCCGGAGAGAGCTGAACTCCAGCGGTCCGTTTCAGCTCTGCCCAACAGCGTGTTCTCAGTTCTGCGGGCAAGCACGCCCTCTTGCCTTGGCTCCGAGTGCAAAGTCCCGAGCGAGCACTCGACTCAGTGCAATGCACCCAGAAAGACGCTCTCGCTCGCCTTTCAAGGAGCGATTCCTAACAGCAGAAGCAGCAGAGGCACAAACTGGATGTCGAGAAGGGACAATGTAGAACACGTCTCTGTCCTGGCACATTTTCGTGTGCGATACTTCCCTCCGGGTCTTCGGTCCTTGCGAAGCTCTATGTACTGCGAGCGCTGCTACTTGCAGCTGAGAAGGACCGTGGAGCTAGCGGCGAATTCGGAGAGCTCTTCGCTGCACTGCGCCGCTCGCAAGCGGCTTCGTTCTTCGCCTTCTGCCGTCCGGAGAGAGCTGAACTCCAGCGGTCAGTTGCAGCTCTGCCCAGCAGCGTGTTCTCAGTTCTGCGGGCAAGCACGCCCTCTTGCCTTGGCTCCGAGTGCAAAGTCCCGAGCGAGCACTCGACTCAGTGCAATGCACCCAGAAAGACGCTCTCGCTCGTCTTTCAAGGAGCGATTCCTAACAGCAAAAGCATCATAGGCACAAACTGGATGTCGAGAAGGGACAATGTAGAACACGTCTCTGTCCTGGCACATTTTCGTGTGCGATACTTCCCTCCGGGTCTTCGGTCCTTGCGAAGCTCTATGTACTGCGAGCGCTGCTACTTGCAGCTGAGAAGGACCGTGGAGCTAGCGGCGAATTCGGAGAGCTCTTCGCTGCACTGCGCCGCTCGCAAGCGGCTTCGTTCTTCGCCTTCTGCCGTCCGGAGAGAGCTGAACTCCAGCGGTCCGTTTCAGCTCTGCCCAACAGCGTGTTCTCAGTTCTGCGGGCAAGCACGCCCTCTTGCCTTGGCTCCGAGTGCAAAGTCCCGAGCGAGCACTCGACTCAGTGCAATGCACCCAGAAAGACGCTCTCGCTCGTCTTTCAAGGAGCGATTCCTAACAGCAGAAGCAGCAGAGGCACAAACTGGATGTCGAGAAGGGACAATGTAGAACACGTCTCTGTCCTGGCACATTTTCGTGTGCGATACTTCCCTCTGGGTCTTCGGTCCTTGCGAAGCTCTATGTACTGCGAGCGTTGCTACTTGCAGCTGAGAAGGACCGTGGAGCTAGTGGCGAATTCGGAGAGCTCTTCGCTGCACTGCGCCGCTCGCAAGCGGCTTCGTTCTTCGCCTTCTGCCGTCCGGAGAGAGCTGAACTCCAGCGGTCCGTTTCAGCTCTGCCCAACAGCGTGTTCTCAGTTCTGCGGGCAAGCACGCCCTCTTGCCTTGGCCCCGAGTGCAAAGTCCCGAGCGAGCACTCGACTCAGTGCAATGCACCCAGAAAGACGCTCTCGCTCGTCTTTCAAGGAGCGATTCCTAACAGCAGAAGCAGCAGAGGCACAAACTGGATGTCGAGAAGGGACAATGTAGAACACGTCTCTGTCCTGGCACATTTTCGTGTGCGATACTTCCCTCCGGGTCTTCGGTCCTTGCGAAGCTCTATGTACTGCGAGCGCTGCTACTTGCAGCTGAGAAGGACCGTGGAGCTAGCGGCGAATTCGGAGAGCGCTAAGCACGAAGTCAAGAAGCGAGACGTGTCCCTGCAATGCGGTGCTAATAGCAGCTTCCTCGCGGCGGGGGCGAGCTCCGGCCACAAGACATTCTCGTCCTGGCAACGGATCTCTGTGAAGGGCGTAGGCGAAAAGCTTTCGTTTTCCATTCGAACTGCGGGAGAGGCAGACTGTTGCACGGAGCTCTGAGAACAAAGGTGCACGCCCTAGGCGGGCTTGGGCAGAAGCAGCGTTCTCTTGCTCTTGGCTGCCGGCGCACTTGTGGTTGTGTGGCGCCCTTGCTGCGGCTTCTGGCCGCCGGCAAGTGAAAGCGGCTCCACGCTTGGGCGAGGGCGGTGAACGAAGCGGCACTAGTCCCGTGCTTGTGTGCACCACGTTACAGGCTACTAGGAGAGGAAGGTGGTTGACTCTCGCTTGCCTTCCCAAGTGCCCTTAGCAGTCGGAAGGAGCAAGCTGAAGCACTGCTGCTTGTGCTGCTCCTTGGTTCCCTTGCAGCCCGCTGTGCAAGCATTGGCGGTCGCTTCTAGGCGCCGAGTTGCACACAGCACCACGGTAAGTGCCGCGGAGAAGGGAAATCCAGAGTGCAGCGAGGAGCTGGACGTGGCTTACGTGCAGTAAGGAGAAGGTGAACCTAGGCACTGCCTCTTCAATCTGGCCGCCTCTGCTCTGGTAGCAACTTTTGCAAGTCGGCAAAGGGAGCCGCGAGTATGTAGAACGGAGGGCAGCGAGACGCCGTGTGTTATGCGCCCTTTCAGGGCTGCTGCCAGGGGGCTAGTTTAAGTACGCTTTTTTCTTCCTCGCGTCCTTCTCCCTTCGCTCTAGCTGCATGGAGTACAGCACAGCGAAGGAGTGAGGACGGGCACTGCCCCAGCTTTTGCCCTGGCGTGCAACGGCTGTGTGCTGCTTTTCCAAGCAGCAAGAGCACTGAGAAGTGAAAGCGATTGTGAAGGAGGTCTTTGGCTGCTCGTGTGCTCTTGCCTGCACTGCGCCGCTCGCAAGCGGCTTCGTTCTTCGCCTTCTGCCGTCCGGAGAGAGCTGAACTCCAGCGGTCCGTTTCAGCTCTGCCCAACAGCGTGTTCTCAGTTCTGCGGGCAAGCACGCCCTCTTGCCTTGGCTCCGAGTGCAAAGTCCCGAGCGAGCACTCGACTCAGTGCAATGCACCCAGAAAGACGCTCTCGCTCGTCTTTCAAGGAGCGATTCCTAACAGCAGAAGCAGCAGAGGCACAAACTGGATGTCGAGAAGGGACAATGTAGAACACGTCTCTGTCCTGGCACATTTTCGTGTGCGATACTTCCCTCTGGGTCTTCGGTCCTTGCGAAGCTCTATGTACTGCGAGCGTTGCTACTTGCAGCTGAGAAGGACCGTGGAGCTAGTGGCGAATTCGGAGAGCTCTTCGCTGCACTGCGCCGCTCGCAAGCGGCTTCGTTCTTCGCCTTCTGCCGTCCGGAGAGAGCTGAACTCCAGCGGTCCGTTTCAGCTCTGCCCAACAGCGTGTTCTCAGTTCTGCGGGCAAGCACGCCCTCTTGCCTTGGCCCCGAGTGCAAAGTCCCGAGCGAGCACTCGACTCAGTGCAATGCACCCAGAAAGACGCTCTCGCTCGTCTTTCAAGGAGCGATTCCTAACAGCAGAAGCAGCAGAGGCACAAACTGGATGTCGAGAAGGGACAATGTAGAACACGTCTCTGTCCTGGCACATTTTCGTGTGCGATACTTCCCTCCGGGTCTTCGGGCCTTGCGAAGCTCTATGTACTGCGAGCGCTGCTACTTGCAGCTGAGAAGGACCGTGGAGCTAGCGGCGAATTCGGAGAGCGCTAAGCACGAAGTCAAGAAGCGAGACGTGTCCCTGCAATGCGGTGCTAATAGCAGCTTCCTCGCGGCGGGGGCGAGCTCCGGCCACAAGACATTCTCGTCCTGGCAACGGATCTCTGTGAAGGGCGTAGGCGAAAAGCTTTCGTTTTCCATTCGAACTGCGAGAGAGGCAGACTGTTGCACGGAGCTCTGAGAACAAAGGTGCACGCCCTAGGCGGGCTTGGGCAGAAGCAGCGTTCTCTTGCTCTTGGCTGCCGGCGCACTTGTGGTTGTGTGGCGCCCTTGCAGCAGATTCTGGCCGCCGGCAAGTGAAAGCGGCTCCACGCTTGGGCGAGGGCGGTGAACGAAGCGGCACTAGTCCCGTGCTTGTGTGCACCACGTTACAGGCTACTAGGAGAGGAAGGTGGTTGACTCTCGCTTGCCTTCCCAAGTGCCCTTAGCAGTCGGAAGGAGCAAGCTGAAGCACTGCTGCTTGTGCTGCTCCTTGGTTCCCTTGCAGCCCGCTGTGCAAGCATTGGCGGTCGCTTCTAGGCGCCGAGTTGCACACAGCACCACGGTAAGTGCCGCGGAGAAGGGAAATCCAGAGTGCAGCGAGGAGCTGGACGTGGCTTACGTGCAGTAAGGAGAAGGTGAACCTAGGCACTGCCTCTTCAATCTGGCCGCCTCTGCTCTGGTAGCAACTTTTGCAAGTCGGCAAAGGGAGCCGCGAGTATGTAGAACGGAGGGCAGCGAGACGCCGTGTGTTATGCGCCCTTTCAGGGCTGCTGCCAGGGGGCTAGTTTAAGTACGCTTTTTTCTTCCTCGCGTCCTTCTCCCTTCGCTCTAGCTGCATGGAGTACAGCACAGCGAAGGAGTGAGGACGGGCACTGCCCCAGCTTTTGCCCTGGCGTGCAACGGCTGTGTGCTGCTTTTCCAAGCAGCAAGAGCACTGAGAAGTGAAAGCGATTGTGAAGGAGGTCTTTGGCTGCTCGTGTGCTCTTGCCTGCACTGCGCCGCTCGCAAGCGGCTTCGTTCTTCGCCTTCTGCCGTCCGGAGAGAGCTGAACTCCAGCGGTCCGTTTCAGCTCTGCCCAACAGCGTGTTCTCAGTTCTGCGGGCAAGCACGCCCTCTTGCCTTGGCTCCGAGTGCAAAGTCCCGAGCGAGCACTCGACTCAGTGCAATGCACCCAGAAAGACGCTCTCGCTCGTCTTTCAAGGAGCGATTCCTAACAGCAGAAGCAGCAGAGGCACAAACTGGATGTTGAGAAGGGACAATGTAGAACACGTCTCTGTCCTGGCACATTTTCGTGTGCGATACTTCCCTCCGGGTCTTCGGTCCTTGCGAAGCTCTATGTACTGCGAGCGTTGCTACTTGCAGCTGAGAAGGACCGTGGAGCTAGTGGCGAATTCGGAGAGCTCTTCGCTGCACTGCGCCGCTCGCAAGCGGCTTCGTTCTTCGCCTTCTGCCGTCCGGAGAGAGCTGAACTCCAGCGGTCCGTTTCAGCTCTGCCCAACAGCGTGTTCTCAGTTCTGCGGGCAAGCACGCCCTCTTGCCTTGGCCCCGAGTGCAAAGTCCCGAGCGAGCACTCGACTCAGTGCAATGCACCCAGAAAGACGCTCTCGCTCGTCTTTCAAGGAGCGATTCCTAACAGCAGAAGCAGCAGAGGCACAAACTGGATGTCGAGAAGGGACAATGTAGAACACGTCTCTGTCCTGGCACATTTTCGTGTGCGATACTTCCCTCCGGGTCTTCGGTCCTTGCGAAGCTCTATGTACTGCGAGCGCTGCTACTTGCAGCTGAGAAGGACCGTGGAGCTAGCGGCGAATTCGGAGAGCGCTAAGCACGAAGTCAAGAAGCGAGACGTGTCCCTGCAATGCGGTGCTAATAGCAGCTTCCTCGCGGCGGGGGCGAGCTCCGGCCACAAGACATTCTCGTCCTGGCAACGGATCTCTGTGAAGGGCGTAGGCGAAAAGCTTTCGTTTTCCATTCGAACTGCGAGAGAGGCAGACTGTTGCATGGAGCTCTGAGAACAAAGTTGCACGCCCTAGGCGGGCTTGGGCAGAAGCAGCGTTCTCTTGCTCTTGGCTGCCGGCGCACTTGTGGTTTTGTGGCGCCCTTGCAGCAGATTCTGGCCGCCGGCAAGTGAAAGCGGCTCCACGCTTGGGCGAGGGCGGTGAACGAAGCGGCACTAGTCCCGTGCTTGTGTGCACCACGTTACAGGCTACTAGGAGAGGAAGGTGGTTGACTCTCGCTTGCCTTCCCAAGTGCCCTTAGCAGTCGGAAGGAGCAAGCTGAAGCACTGCGGCTTGTGCTGCTCCTTGGTTCCCTTGCAGCCCGCTGTGCAAGCATTGGCGGTCGCTTCTAGGCGCCGAGTTGCACACAGCACCACGGTAAGTGCCTCGGAGAAGGGAAATCCAGAGTGCAGCGAGGAGCTGGACGTGGCTTACGTGCAGTAAGGAGAAGGTGAACCTAGGCACTGCCTCTTCAATCTGGCCGCCTCTGCTCTGGTAGCAACTTTTGCAAGTCGGCAAAGGGAGCCGCGAGTATGTAGAACGGAGGGCAGCGAGACGCCGTGTGTTATGCGCCCTTTCAGGGCTGCTGCCAGGGGGCTACTTTAAGAACGCTTTTTTCTTCCTCGCGTCCTTCTCGCTTCGCTCTAGCTGCATGGAGTACAGCACAGCGAAGGAGTGAGGACGGGCACTGCCCCAGCTTTTGCCCTGGCGTGCAACGGCTGTGTGCTGCTTTTCCAAGCAGCAAGAGCACTGAGAAGTGAAAGCGATTGTGAAGGAGCTCTTTGGCTGCTCGTGTGCTCTTGCCTGCACTGCGCCGCTCGCAAGCGGCTTCGTTCTTCGCCTTCTGCCGTCCGGAGAGAGCTGAACTCCAGCGGTCCGTTTCAGCTCTGCCCAACAGCGTGTTCTCAGTTCTGCGGGCAAGCACGCCCTCTTGCCTTGGCTCCGAGTGCAAAGTCCCGAGCGAGCACTCGACTCAGTGCAATGCACCCAGAAAGACGCTCTCGCTCGTCTTTCAAGGAGCGATTCCTAACAGCAGAAGCAGCAGAGGCACAAACTGGATGTCGAGAAGGGACAATGTAGAACACGTCTCTGTCCTGGCACATTTTCGTGTGCGATACTTCCCTCCGGGTCTTCGGTCCTTGCGAAGCTCTATGTACTGCGAGCGCTGCTACTTGCAGCTGAGAAGGACCGTGGAGCTAGCGGCGAATTCGGAGAGCGCTAAGCACGAAGTCAAGAAGCGAGACGTGTCCCTGCAATGCGGTGCTAATAGCAGCTTCCTCGCGGCGGGGGCGAGCTCCGGCCACAAGACATTCTCGTCCTGGCAACGGATCTCTGTGAAGGGCGTAGGCGAAAAGCTTTCGTTTTCCATTCGAACTGCGAGAGAGGCAGACTGTTGCATGGAGCTCTGAGAACAAAGGTGCACGCCCTAGGCGGGCTTGGGCAGAAGCAGCGTTCTCTTGCTCTTGGCTGCCGGCGCACTTGTGGTTTTGTGGCGCCCTTGCAGCAGATTCTGGCCGCCGGCAAGTGAAAGCGGCTCCACGCTTGGGCGAGGGCGGTGAACGAAGCGGCACTAGTCCCGTGCTTGTGTGCACCACGTTACAGGCTACTAGGAGAGGAAGATGGTTGACTCTCGCTTGCCTTCCCAAGTGCCCTTAGCAGTCGGAAGGAGCAAGCTGAAGCACTGCTGCTTGTGCTGCTCCTTGGTTCCCTTGCAGCCCGCTGTGCAAGCATTGGCGGTCGCTTCTAGGCGCCGAGTTGCACACAGCACCACGGTAAGTGCCGCGGAGAAGGGAAATCCAGAGTGCAGCGAGGAGCTGGACGTGGCTTACGTGCAGTAAGGAGAAGGTGAACCTAGGCACTGCCTCTTCAATCTGGCCGCCTCTGCTCTGGTAGCAACTTTTGCAAGTCGGCAAAGGGAGCCGCGAGTATGTAGAACGGAGGGCAGAGAGACGCCGTGTGTTATGCGCCCTTTTTCAGGGCTGCTGCCAGGAGGCCACTTTAAGAACCTTTTTTTCTTCCTCGCGTCCTTCTCGCTTCGCTCTAGCTGCATGGAGTACAGCACAGCGAAGGAGTGAGGACGGGCACTGCCCCAGCTTTTGCCCTGGCGTGCAACGGCTGTGTGCTGCTTTTCCAAGCAGCAAGAGCACTGAGAAGTGAAAGCGATTGTGAAGGAGCTCTTTGGCTGCTCGTGTGCTCTTGCCTGCACTGCGCCGCTCGCAAGCGGCTTCGTTCTTCGCCTTCTGCCTTCCGGAGAGAGCTGAACTCCAGCGGTCCGTTTCAGCTCTGCCCAACAGCGTGTTCTCAGTTCTGCGGGCAAGCACGCCCTCTTGCCTTGGCTCCGAGTGCAAAGTCCCGAGCGAGCACTCGACTCAGTGCAATGCACCCAGAAAGACGCTCTCGCTCGCCTTTCAAGGAGCGATTCCTAACAGCAGAAGCAGCAGAGGCACAAACTGGATGTCGAGAAGGGACAATGTAGAACACGTCTCTGTCCTGGCACATTTTCGTGTGCGATACTTCCCTCCGGGTCTTCGGGCCTTGCGAAGCTCTATGTACTGCGAGCGCTGCTACTTGCAGCTGAGAAGGACCGTGGAGCTAGCGGCGAATTCGGAGAGCTCTTCGCTGCACTGCGCCGCTCGCAAGCGGCTTCGTTCTTCGCCTTCTGCCGTCCGGAGAGAGCTGAACTCCAGCGGTCAGTTGCAGCTCTGCCCAGCAGCGTGTTCTCAGTTCTGCGGGCAAGCACGCCCTCTTGCCTTGGCTCCGAGTGCAAAGTCCCGAGCGAGCACTCGACTCAGTGCAATGCACCCAGAAAGACGCTCTCGCTCGTCTTTCAAGGAGCGATTCCTAACAGCAAAAGCATCATAGGCACAAACTGGATGTCGAGAAGGGACAATGTAGAACACGTCTCTGTCCTGGCACATTTTCGTGTGCGATACTTCCCTCCGGGTCTTCGGTCCTTGCGAAGCTCTATGTACTGCGAGCGCTGCTACTTGCAGCTGAGAAGGACCGTGGAGCTAGCGGCGAATTCGGAGAGCTCTTCGCTGCACTGCGCCGCTCGCAAGCGGCTTCGTTCTTCGCCTTCTGCCGTCCGGAGAGAGCTGAACTCCAGCGGTCCGTTTCAGCTCTGCCCAACAGCGTGTTCTCAGTTCTGCGGGCAAGCACGCCCTCTTGCCTTGGCTCCGAGTGCAAAGTCCCGAGCGAGCACTCGACTCAGTGCAATGCACCCAGAAAGACGCTCTCGCTCGTCTTTCAAGGAGCGATTCCTAACAGCAGAAGCAGCAGAGGCACAAACTGGATGTCGAGAAGGGACAATGTAGAACACGTCTCTGTCCTGGCACATTTTCGTGTGCGATACTTCCCTCTGGGTCTTCGGTCCTTGCGAAGCTCTATGTACTGCGAGCGTTGCTACTTGCAGCTGAGAAGGACCGTGGAGCTAGTGGCGAATTCGGAGAGCTCTTCGCTGCACTGCGCCGCTCGCAAGCGGCTTCGTTCTTCGCCTTCTGCCGTCCGGAGAGAGCTGAACTCCAGCGGTCCGTTTCAGCTCTGCCCAACAGCGTGTTCTCAGTTCTGCGGGCAAGCACGCCCTCTTGCCTTGGCCCCGAGTGCAAAGTCCCGAGCGAGCACTCGACTCAGTGCAATGCACCCAGAAAGACGCTCTCGCTCGTCTTTCAAGGAGCGATTCCTAACAGCAGAAGCAGCAGAGGCACAAACTGGATGTCGAGAAGGGACAATGTAGAACACGTCTCTGTCCTGGCACATTTTCGTGTGCGATACTTCCCTCCGGGTCTTCGGTCCTTGCGAAGCTCTATGTACTGCGAGCGCTGCTACTTGCAGCTGAGAAGGACCGTGGAGCTAGCGGCGAATTCGGAGAGCGCTAAGCACGAAGTCAAGAAGCGAGACGTGTCCCTGCAATGCGGTGCTAATAGCAGCTTCCTCGCGGCGGGGGCGAGCTCCGGCCACAAGACATTCTCGTCCTGGCAACGGATCTCTGTGAAGGGCGTAGGCGAAAAGCTTTCGTTTTCCATTCGAACTGCGGGAGAGGCAGACTGTTGCACGGAGCTCTGAGAACAAAGGTGCACGCCCTAGGCGGGCTTGGGCAGAAGCAGCGTTCTCTTGCTCTTGGCTGCCGGCGCACTTGTGGTTGTGTGGCGCCCTTGCTGCGGCTTCTGGCCGCCGGCAAGTGAAAGCGGCTCCACGCTTGGGCGAGGGCGGTGAACGAAGCGGCACTAGTCCCGTGCTTGTGTGCACCACGTTACAGGCTACTAGGAGAGGAAGGTGGTTGACTCTCGCTTGCCTTCCCAAGTGCCCTTAGCAGTCGGAAGGAGCAAGCTGAAGCACTGCTGCTTGTGCTGCTCCTTGGTTCCCTTGCAGCCCGCTGTGCAAGCATTGGCGGTCGCTTCTAGGCGCCGAGTTGCACACAGCACCACGGTAAGTGCCGCGGAGAAGGGAAATCCAGAGTGCAGCGAGGAGCTGGACGTGGCTTACGTGCAGTAAGGAGAAGGTGAACCTAGGCACTGCCTCTTCAATCTGGCCGCCTCTGCTCTGGTAGCAACTTTTGCAAGTCGGCAAAGGGAGCCGCGAGTATGTAGAACGGAGGGCAGCGAGACGCCGTGTGTTATGCGCCCTTTCAGGGCTGCTGCCAGGGGGCTAGTTTAAGTACGCTTTTTTCTTCCTCGCGTCCTTCTCCCTTCGCTCTAGCTGCATGGAGTACAGCACAGCGAAGGAGTGAGGACGGGCACTGCCCCAGCTTTTGCCCTGGCGTGCAACGGCTGTGTGCTGCTTTTCCAAGCAGCAAGAGCACTGAGAAGTGAAAGCGATTGTGAAGGAGGTCTTTGGCTGCTCGTGTGCTCTTGCCTGCACTGCGCCGCTCGCAAGCGGCTTCGTTCTTCGCCTTCTGCCGTCCGGAGAGAGCTGAACTCCAGCGGTCCGTTTCAGCTCTGCCCAACAGCGTGTTCTCAGTTCTGCGGGCAAGCACGCCCTCTTGCCTTGGCTCCGAGTGCAAAGTCCCGAGCGAGCACTCGACTCAGTGCAATGCACCCAGAAAGACGCTCTCGCTCGTCTTTCAAGGAGCGATTCCTAACAGCAGAAGCAGCAGAGGCACAAACTGGATGTCGAGAAGGGACAATGTAGAACACGTCTCTGTCCTGGCACATTTTCGTGTGCGATACTTCCCTCTGGGTCTTCGGTCCTTGCGAAGCTCTATGTACTGCGAGCGTTGCTACTTGCAGCTGAGAAGGACCGTGGAGCTAGTGGCGAATTCGGAGAGCTCTTCGCTGCACTGCGCCGCTCGCAAGCGGCTTCGTTCTTCGCCTTCTGCCGTCCGGAGAGAGCTGAACTCCAGCGGTCCGTTTCAGCTCTGCCCAACAGCGTGTTCTCAGTTCTGCGGGCAAGCACGCCCTCTTGCCTTGGCCCCGAGTGCAAAGTCCCGAGCGAGCACTCGACTCAGTGCAATGCACCCAGAAAGACGCTCTCGCTCGTCTTTCAAGGAGCGATTCCTAACAGCAGAAGCAGCAGAGGCACAAACTGGATGTCGAGAAGGGACAATGTAGAACACGTCTCTGTCCTGGCACATTTTCGTGTGCGATACTTCCCTCCGGGTCTTCGGGCCTTGCGAAGCTCTATGTACTGCGAGCGCTGCTACTTGCAGCTGAGAAGGACCGTGGAGCTAGCGGCGAATTCGGAGAGCGCTAAGCACGAAGTCAAGAAGCGAGACGTGTCCCTGCAATGCGGTGCTAATAGCAGCTTCCTCGCGGCGGGGGCGAGCTCCGGCCACAAGACATTCTCGTCCTGGCAACGGATCTCTGTGAAGGGCGTAGGCGAAAAGCTTTCGTTTTCCATTCGAACTGCGAGAGAGGCAGACTGTTGCACGGAGCTCTGAGAACAAAGGTGCACGCCCTAGGCGGGCTTGGGCAGAAGCAGCGTTCTCTTGCTCTTGGCTGCCGGCGCACTTGTGGTTGTGTGGCGCCCTTGCAGCAGATTCTGGCCGCCGGCAAGTGAAAGCGGCTCCACGCTTGGGCGAGGGCGGTGAACGAAGCGGCACTAGTCCCGTGCTTGTGTGCACCACGTTACAGGCTACTAGGAGAGGAAGGTGGTTGACTCTCGCTTGCCTTCCCAAGTGCCCTTAGCAGTCGGAAGGAGCAAGCTGAAGCACTGCTGCTTGTGCTGCTCCTTGGTTCCCTTGCAGCCCGCTGTGCAAGCATTGGCGGTCGCTTCTAGGCGCCGAGTTGCACACAGCACCACGGTAAGTGCCGCGGAGAAGGGAAATCCAGAGTGCAGCGAGGAGCTGGACGTGGCTTACGTGCAGTAAGGAGAAGGTGAACCTAGGCACTGCCTCTTCAATCTGGCCGCCTCTGCTCTGGTAGCAACTTTTGCAAGTCGGCAAAGGGAGCCGCGAGTATGTAGAACGGAGGGCAGCGAGACGCCGTGTGTTATGCGCCCTTTCAGGGCTGCTGCCAGGGGGCTAGTTTAAGTACGCTTTTTTCTTCCTCGCGTCCTTCTCCCTTCGCTCTAGCTGCATGGAGTACAGCACAGCGAAGGAGTGAGGACGGGCACTGCCCCAGCTTTTGCCCTGGCGTGCAACGGCTGTGTGCTGCTTTTCCAAGCAGCAAGAGCACTGAGAAGTGAAAGCGATTGTGAAGGAGGTCTTTGGCTGCTCGTGTGCTCTTGCCTGCACTGCGCCGCTCGCAAGCGGCTTCGTTCTTCGCCTTCTGCCGTCCGGAGAGAGCTGAACTCCAGCGGTCCGTTTCAGCTCTGCCCAACAGCGTGTTCTCAGTTCTGCGGGCAAGCACGCCCTCTTGCCTTGGCTCCGAGTGCAAAGTCCCGAGCGAGCACTCGACTCAGTGCAATGCACCCAGAAAGACGCTCTCGCTCGTCTTTCAAGGAGCGATTCCTAACAGCAGAAGCAGCAGAGGCACAAACTGGATGTCGAGAAGGGACAATGTAGAACACGTCTCTGTCCTGGCACATTTTCGTGTGCGATACTTCCCTCCGGGTCTTCGGTCCTTGCGAAGCTCTATGTACTGCGAGCGTTGCTACTTGCAGCTGAGAAGGACCGTGGAGCTAGTGGCGAATTCGGAGAGCTCTTCGCTGCACTGCGCCGCTCGCAAGCGGCTTCGTTCTTCGCCTTCTGCCGTCCGGAGAGAGCTGAACTCCAGCGGTCCGTTTCAGCTCTGCCCAACAGCGTGTTCTCAGTTCTGCGGGCAAGCACGCCCTCTTGCCTTGGCTCCGAGTGCAAAGTCCCGAGCGAGCACTCGACTCAGTGCAATGCACCCAGAAAGACGCTCTCGCTCGTCTTTCAAGGAGCGATTCCTAACAGCAGAAGCAGCAGAGGCACAAACTGGATGTCGAGAAGGGACAATGTAGAACACGTCTCTGTCCTGGCACATTTTCGTGTGCGATACTTCCCTCCGGGTCTTCGGTCCTTGCGAAGCTCTATGTACTGCGAGCGCTGCTACTTGCAGCTGAGAAGGACCGTGGAGCTAGCGGCGAATTCGGAGAGCGCTAAGCACGAAGTCAAGAAGCGAGACGTGTCCCTGCAATGCGGTGCTAATAGCAGCTTCCTCGCGGCGGGGGCGAGCTCCGGCCACAAGACATTCTCGTCCTGGCAACGGATCTCTGTGAAGGGCGTAGGCGAAAAGCTTTCGTTTTCCATTCGAACTGCGAGAGAGGCAGACTGTTGCATGGAGCTCTGAGAACAAAGGTGCACGCCCTAGGCGGGCTTGGGCAGAAGCAGCGTTCTCTTGCTCTTGGCTGCCGGCGCACTTGTGGTTTTGTGGCGCCCTTGCAGCAGATTCTGGCCGCCGGCAAGTGAAAGCGGCTCCACGCTTGGGCGAGGGCGGTGAACGAAGCGGCACTAGTCCCGTGCTTGTGTGCACCACGTTACAGGCTACTAGGAGAGGAAGGTGGTTGACTCTCGCTTGCCTTCCCAAGTGCCCTTAGCAGTCGGAAGGAGCAAGCTGAAGCACTGCGGCTTGTGCTGCTCCTTGGTTCCCTTGCAGCCCGCTGTGCAAGCATTGGCGGTCGCTTCTAGGCGCCGAGTTGCACACAGCACCACGGTAAGTGCCTCGGAGAAGGGAAATCCAGAGTGCAGCGAGGAGCTGGACGTGGCTTACGTGCAGTAAGGAGAAGGTGAACCTAGGCACTGCCTCTTCAATCTGGCCGCCTCTGCTCTGGTAGCAACTTTTGCAAGTCGGCAAAGGGAGCCGCGAGTATGTAGAACGGAGGGCAGCGAGACGCCGTGTGTTATGCGCCCTTTCAGGGCTGCTGCCAGGGGGCTACTTTAAGAACGCTTTTTTCTTCCTCGCGTCCTTCTCGCTTCGCTCTAGCTGCATGGAGTACAGCACAGCGAAGGAGTGAGGACGGGCACTGCCCCAGCTTTTGCCCTGGCGTGCAACGGCTGTGTGCTGCTTTTCCAAGCAGCAAGAGCACTGAGAAGTGAAAGCGATTGTGAAGGAGGTCTTTGGCTGCTCGTGTGCTCTTGCCTGCACTGCGCCGCTCGCAAGCGGCTTCGTTCTTCGCCTTCTGCCGTCCGGAGAGAGCTGAACTCCAGCGGTCCGTTTCAGCTCTGCCCAACAGCGTGTTCTCAGTTCTGCGGGCAAGCACGCCCTCTTGCCTTGGCTCCGAGTGCAAAGTCCCGAGCGAGCACTCGACTCAGTGCAATGCACCCAGAAAGACGCTCTCGCTCGTCTTTCAAGGAGCGATTCCTAACAGCAGAAGCAGCAGAGGCACAAACTGGATGTCGAGAAGGGACAATGTAGAACACGTCTCTGTCCTGGCACATTTGCGTGTGCGATACTTCCCTCCGGGTCTTCGGTCCTTGCGAAGCTCTATGTACTGCGAGCGCTGCTACTTGCAGCTGAGAAGGACCGTGGAGCTAGCGGCGAATTCGGAGAGCTCTTCGCTGCACTGCGCCGCTCGCAAGCGGCTTCGTTCTTCGCCTTCTGCCGTCCGGAGAGAGCTAACTCCAGCGGTCCGTTTCAGCTCTGCCCAACAGCGTGTTCTCAGTTCTGCGGGCAAGCACGCCCTCTTGCCTTGGCTCCGAGTGCAAAGTCCCGAGTGAGCACTCGACTCAGTGCAATGCACCCAGAAAGCCGCTCTCGCTCGTCTTTCAAGGAGCGATTCCTAACAGCAGAAGCAGCAGAGGCACAAACTGGATGTCGAGAAGGGACAATGTAGAACACGTCTCTGTCCTGGCACATTTTCGTGTGCGATACTTCCCTCCGGGTCTTCGGTCCTTGCGAAGCTCTATGTACTGCGAGCGTTGCTACTTGCAGCTGAGAAGGACCGTGGAGCTAGTGGCGAATTCGGAGAGCTCTTCGCTGCACTGCGCCGCTCGCAAGCGGCTTCGTTCTTCGCCTTCTGCCGTCCGGAGAGAGCTGAACTCCAGCGGTCCGTTTCAGCTCTGCCCAACAGCGTGTTCTCAGTTCTGCGGGCAAGCACGCCCTCTTGCCTTGGCTCCGAGTGCAAAGTCCCGAGCGAGCACTCGACTCAGTGCAATGCACCCAGAAAGACGCTCTCGCTCGTCTTTCAAGGAGCGATTCCTAACAGCAGAAGCAGCAGAGGCACAAACTGGATGTCGAGAAGGGACAATGTAGAACACGTCTCTGTCCTGGCACATTTTCGTGTGCGATACTTCCCTCCGGCTCTTCGGGCCTTGCGAAGCTCTATGTACTGCGAGCGCTGCTACTTGCAGCTGAGAAGGACCGTGGAGCTAGCGGCGAATTCGGAGAGCTCTTCGCTGCACTGCGCCGCTCGCAAGCGGCTTCGTTCTTCGCCTTCTGCCGTCCGGAGAGAGCTGAACTCCAGCGGTCCGTTTCAGCTCTGCCCAACAGCGTGTTCTCAGTTCTGCGGGCAAGCACGCCCTCTTGCCTTGGCTCCGAGTGCAAAGTCCCGAGTGAGCACTCGACTCAGTGCAATGCACCCAGAAAGACGCTCTCGCTCGTCTTTCAAGGAGCGATTCCTAACAGCAGAAGCAGCAGAGGCACAAACTGCATGACGAGAAGGGACAATGTAGAACACGTCTCTGTCCTGGCACATTTTCGTGTGCGATACTTCCCTCCGGGTCTTCGGTCTTTGCGAAGCTCTATGTACTGCGAGCGTTGCTACTTGCAGCTGAGAAGGACCGTGGAGCTAGCGGCGAATTCGGAGAGCTCTTCGCTGCACTGCGCCGCTCGCAAGCGGCTTCGTTCTTCGCCTTCTGCCGTCCGGAGAGAGCTGAACTCCAGCGGTCCGTTTCAGCTCTGCCCAACAGCGTGTTCTCAGTTCTGCGGGCAAGCACGCCCTCTTGCCTTGGCTCCGAGTGCAAAGTCCCGAGCGAGCACTCGACTCAGTGCAATGCACCCAGAAAGACGCTCTCGCTCGTCTTTCAAGGAGCGATTCCTAACAGCAGAAGCAGCAGAGGCACAAACTGGATGTCGAGAAGGGACAATGTAGAACACGTCTCTGTCCTGGCACATTTTCGTGTGCGATACTTCCCTCCGGGTCTTCGGTCCTTGCGAAGCTCTATGTACTGCGAGCGCTGCTACTTGCAGCTGAGAAGGACCGTGGAGCTAGCGGCGAATTCGGAGAGCGCTAAGCACGAAGTCAAGAAGCGAGACGTGTCCCTGCAATGCGGTGCTAATAGCAGCTTCCTCGCGGCGGGGGCGAGCTCCGGCCACAAGACATTCTCGTCCTGGCAACGGATCTCTGTGAAGGGCGTAGGCGAAAAGCTTTCGTTTTCCATTCGAACTGCGAGAGAGGCAGACTGTTGCACGGAGCTCTGAGAACAAAGGTGCACGCCCTAGGCGGGCTTGGGCAGAAGCAGCGTTCTCTTGCTCTTGGCTGCCGGCGCACTTGTGGTTGTGTGGCGCCCTTGCTGCGGCTTGTGGCCGCCGGCAAGTGAAAGCGGCTCCACGCTTGGGCGAGGGCGGTGAACGAAGCGGCACTAGTCCCGTGCTTGTGTGCACCACGTTACAGGCTACTAGGAGAGGAAGGTGGTTGACTCTCGCTTGCCTTCCCAAGTGCCCTTAGCAGTCGGAAGGAGCAAGCTGAAGCACTGCTGCTTGTGCTGCTCCTTGGTTCCCTTGCAGCCCGCTGTGCAAGCATTGGCGGTCGCTTCTAGGCGCCGAGTTGCACACAGCACCACGGTAAGTGCCGCGGAGAAGGGAAATCCAGAGTGCAGCGAGGAGCTGGACGTGGCTTACGTGCAGTAAGGAGAAGGTGAACCTAGGCACTGCCTCTTCAATCTGGCCGCCTCTGCTCTGGTAGCAACTTTTGCAAGTCGGCAAAGGGAGCCGCGAGTATGTAGAACGGAGGGCAGCGAGACGCCGTGTGTTATGCGCCCTTTCAGGGCTGCTGCCAGGGGGCTACTTTAAGAACGCTTTTTTCTTCCTCGCGTCCTTCTCGCTTCGCTCTAGCTGCATGGAGTACAGCACAGCGAAGGAGTGAGGACGGGCACTGCCCCAGCTTTGGTCCTGGCGTGCAACGGCTGTGTGCTGCTTTTCCAAGCAGCAAGAGCACTGAGAAGTGAAAGCGATTGTGAAGGAGGTCTTTGGCTGCTCGTGTGCTCTTGCCTGCACTGCGCCGCTCGCAAGCGGCTTCGTTCTTCGCCTTCTGCCTTCCGGAGAGAGCTGAACTCCAGCGGTCCGTTTCAGCTCTGCCCAACAGCGTGTTCTCAGTTCTGCGGGCAAGCACGCCCTCTTGCCTTGGCTCCGAGTGCAAAGTCCCGAGCGAGCACTCGACTCAGTGCAATGCACCCAGAAAGACGCTCTCGCTCGTCTTTCAAGGAGCGATTCCTAACAGCAGAAGCAGCAGAGGCACAAACTGGATGTCGAGAAGGGACAATGTAGAACACGTCTCTGTCCTGGCACATTTGCGTGTGCGATACTTCCCTCCGGGTCTTCGGTCCTTGCGAAGCTCTATGTACTGCGAGCGCTGCTACTTGCAGCTGAGAAGGACCGTGGAGCTAGCGGCGAATTCGGAGAGCTCTTCGCTGCACTGCGCCGCTCGCAAGCGGCTTCGTTCTTCGCCTTCTGCCGTCCGGAGAGAGCTGAACTCCAGCGGTCCGTTTCAGCTCTGCCCAACAGAGTGTTCTCAGTTCTGCGGGCAAGCACGCCCTCTTGCCTTGGCCCCGAGAGCAAAGTCCCGAGCGAGCACTCGACTCAGTGCAATGCACCCAGAAAGACGCTCTCGCTCGTCTTTCAAGGAGCGATTCCTAACAGCAGAAGCAGCAGAGGCACAAACTGCATGACGAGAAGGGACAATGTAGAACACGTCTCTGTCCTGGCACATTTTCGTGTGCGATACTTCCCTCCGGGTCTTCGGTACTTGCGAAGCTCTATGTACTGCGAGCGCTGCTACTTGCAGCTGAGAAGGACCGTGGAGCTAGCGGCGAATTCGGAGAGCTCTTCGCTGCACTGCGCCGCTCGCAAGCGGCTTCGTTCTTCGCCTTCTGCCGTCCGGAGAGAGCTGAACTCCAGCGGTCCGTTTCAGCTCTGCCCAACAGCGTGTTCTCAGTTCTGCGGGCAAGCACGCCCTCTTGCCTTGGCTCCGAGTGCAAAGTCCCGAGCGAGCACTCGACTCAGTGCAATGCACCCAGAAAGACGCTCTCGCTCGCCTTTCAAGGAGCGATTCCTAACAGCAGAAGCAGCAGAGGCACAAACTGCATGACGAGAAGGGACAATGTAGAACACGTCTCTGTCCTGGCACATTTTCGTGTGCGATACTTCCCTCCGGGTCTTCGGTCTTTGCGAAGCTCTATGTACTGCGAGCGCTGCTACTTGCAGCTGAGAAGGACCGTGGAGCTAGCGGCGAATTCGGAGAGCGCTAAGCACGAAGTCAAGAAGCGAGACGTGTCCCTGCAATGCGGTGCTAATAGCAGCTTCCTCGCGGCTGGGGCGAGCTCCGGCCAGAAGACATTCTCGTCCTGGCAACGGATCTCTGTGAAGGGCGTAGTCAAAAAGCTTTCGTTTTCCATTCGAACTGCGAGAGAGGCAGACTGTTGCACGGAGCTCTGAGAACAAAGGTGCACGCCCTAGGCGGGCTTGGGCAGAAGCAGCGTTCTCTTGCTCTTGGCTGCCGGCGCACTTGTGGTTGTGTGGCGCCCTTGCAGCAGATTCTGGCCGCCGGCAAGTGAAAGCGGCTCCACGCTTGGGCGAGGGCGGTGAACGAAGCGGCACTAGTCCCGTGCTTGTGTGCACCACATTACAGGCTACTAGGAGAGGAAGGTGGTTGACTCTCGCTTGCCTTCCCAAGTGCCCTTAGCAGTCGGAAGGAGCAAGCTGAAGCACTGCTGCTTGTGCTGCTCCTTGGTTCCCTTGCAGCCCGCTGTGCAAGCATTGGCGGTCGCTTCTATGCGCCGAGTTGCACGCAGCACCACGGTAAGTGCCTCGGAGAAGGGAAATCCAGAGTGCAGCGAGGAGCTGGACGAGGCTTACGTTGAATTGAACTTCTCAGTGCTCTTGCTGCTTGGAAAAGCAGCACACAGCCATTGCACGCCAGGGGAAGAGCTGGGGCAGTGCCCTTCCTCACATTTTCGCTGTCTTGTACTCCATGCAGCTTGAGCGAAGCGAGAAGGACGCGAGGAAGAAGAAGGCGTTCTTAAAGTAGCCCCCTGGCAGCAGCCTTGAAAGTGCGCATAACACACGGCGTCTCGCTTCCCTCCATTCTACATACTCGCAGCTGCCTTTGCCGACTTGCAAAAGATCCTACCAGATCAGAGGCGGCCAGATTGAAGAGGCAGTGCCTAACTTCGCCTTCTATTTCTTGGACGTAAGGGACGTCCAGCTCCTCGCTGCACTCTGGATTTCCCTTCTCCGTGGCACTTACCGTGGTGCTGTGTGCAACTCTGTGCCTAGAAGCGACCGCCAATGCTTTCACAGCGCGCTGCAAGGGAACCAAGGAGCAGCACAAGCAGCAGTGCTTCAACTTGCTCCTTCCGACTGCTAAGGGCACTTGGGAAGGCAAGCGAGAGTCAACCACCTTCCTCTCCTAGTAGCCTGTAACGTGGTGCACACAAGCACGGGACTAGTGCCGCTTCGTTCACCGCCCTCGCCCAAGCGTGGAGCTGCTTTCACTTGCCGGCGGCCAGAAGCCGCTGCAAGGGCGCCACACAACCAGAAGTGCGCCGGCAGCCAAGGGCTCGAGAACGCTGCTTCTGCCCAAGCCCACCTAGGGCGTGCACCTTTGTTCTCAGAGCTCCGTGCAACAGTCTGCCGCTCTCGCAGTTCGAATGGAAAACGAAAGCTTTTCGCCTACGCCCTTCACAGAGATCCGTTGCCAGGACGAGAATGTCTTGTGGCCGGAGCTTGCCCCCGCCACGAGGAAGCTGCTATTAGCACCGCATTGCATTTTAGGGGCACTTCTCGCTTCTTGTCTACGTGCTCAGCGCTCTCCGAATTCGCTGCTAGCTCCACGGTCCTTCTCAGCTGCAAGTAGCAGCGCTCACAGTACCTAGGGCTTCACAAGGACCAAAGACCAAGGTTCCTCAGATGCCCATGTCAACTGGCCTTGAACACCTTCAAGGATGGAGCAACAACAGATTCTCTGGGCAAAACCTTCCAGCATTGCATCCTCTTCAGTATAAAATAATACTCTCTGATATCTAATCAAATCTACCATCTTCTGCTTTAAAACTAAACTACAGTGATGCTTCCCCTAAGAAACAAGGACAACCCAGTATTGCTTTTGTTTTCCTGTTTTAGAGGCTGGCTGGGGAAGCTCCCAAAAGAAAGTGCAGATAACCTTGTGTGATGCCCTCGGCCTAAGTGCTGCCCCCAAGGTTCCTGCTTCCACCCTCGGGGCAGAGAACACAGCACTACAGCCAGAGCCCCTCAGCCGGGATTCACTCGGGAATGCTGCTTGCTCCTGGGGCTGCAACAGAAGCACTGGCTCGGGGCTTCAGCACAGCTCTACAGCGCCAGCTCCTTGGCAGGGAGTAGTGGGACAAGGATCTATGGGGTTTTCATTAGGAGTTGTATTTGGTTTCTTCCAGGTTGCACCTTGGTTGAAAAGCATTCTCCTGGACTCACCTTCACTGGAAGCCCAAGTCTCTCCAAGTCTCTCTCCAAGAGGCCTTTTTAATAAATAAATAAAGGAGAGTTGTGGAAGCCGAAAGCCCCACAGATAAAGAACCTGCTTCTCTCCCATGGAAGGAATACCCTTTTGAACTCCCGCGTCATAATGGTTATAATATTTCCCCTAGCATGCCTGTTTCATTTAAAATATTTGTAGCCTATTGTTCGTTCCCCCTTCCCCCCTGCCCCTGTGCCCTCAGATGATTAGTTTGTTGTTCTACCCCGACCCCAGGCTCTCCTGTATGAACCCCTCTCCCTCTGCCCTTTCGAGCCATTTTATCCCTGGACCCCTCGAGAAGGAATAAACTCCGCCTTGGATCACCACACGTGGCTCCTGTCCCTCTCTCCACCGTCGGCAGAAGCGGGGCTCACACAAGAGAGCTGAAATCACTTACCTCCCAAGAGCGGGAACTTGCCTGTAAGCACCACGACGTCTTTCTCCAGGAGTTTCTCTGGAAGGTCACGGCACCAGCTCGCACCCCGCTCTCACCGGCACTTTTCCTCCCGCTGCCGCTCCGCTCTGCTTCCACTCCGCTTCCGGGACAGTTCACAATGAAGCAGATTGCCCTGCTGAACCTTCAAGGGACAGTAGTGTACACCATGCCTGTTTTATGTTCAAGCAAAGCTTGTCTTGCCTTATTAGTATGGAATAAATAGAAGAGTAATGAAATGGACAATTTAACTGATCACTTTGGAGGAGATCCTCATGCTTTTGCATGTCAGCTGTGTACCTCATGCTCCCAATGCTTGTTACTCATCACCAAACTTATCAGGAGAATAATCTCTCATGTTCCATCTGAATAAAATTGCTCCAGATCATGGAGATTTCTGCTGGCAGGAACAGGACAAAAACCTTCCAAGACTCACTTGCCGTTGTCCTGGATTTCTGCAGCCCTGTGTGGAAAGCTGCTGTAGGCAGAGTGTTTGGAGTTGGTTGGATGGCCTTCATGAAAGATGTGTGGAACAGCATGCAGGGCTCTCCTGGCAGAAAACTGTTTGTCCAAGAGCAGGGACATGGTGCTGGCAGAAGTGGAGCGGCCCCGCTCCCAGCGCAAGAGTCTGTGAGCTGAGCCGTGCCAGGGAGAAAAGACACCGAGGGGCTCCAGCCCAGCTGCTTCACCTGCCGGGACCGTTCCATGGAGCTGTGCCATTAGGAGAAAGTCAGCGCCGGACGAGCCACCAAGCTTTCATCTGCTGCTCGAACTGCTCCGTGACAGCTCCTGTTTTTCCTGAGAGAGAACCCTGCACATCTTGTGCGCACGTCATGGGAGGATTTTCCTCTGGCATTTTGGGTCTTTGTTCCAGTGGGAGAGTGTTTTGGTTTTAGATGGAATTGGGTGGAAACACTAATTTAATGTACTGGATTTGTTTGTTAATTTGAAATTTTTTTGTTGTGAGACAGGATTAGGAGGTAGGTAAACCAGGCCTAGCATTAAATGGTACAATGACAATCTTTATTACTAGAAACCATAAGAAAAAAATAAGAATAAAACTTAGAATAAAACTTTAGACTATTCTTCTTCTTTCCACATTTTTTTCTTTTTTACATTCACAACATAACAGAAAACAACTCAGTTAGTCTACCATTTCTAAAATAGTCTTTTCCTTATCTATTTGAGAGAGGAGACTTTTCAGTCTATGTAGATTTTTTTCATAAGAAACAGGTTTTTTTGTGGCCTTGCTGTTATAGTGATTAGCCAACTGGGAGAATGGAAATCTGATTGTTACATAAAAAATTGTTTCTTGACTAACAGTTTTTCATAACTGTTACTAAGGACCATATCAACTCATGAGGCACACTTTAAGGATTGTAATAGTTTAATGAAAAACTGACTTAATTTTTGAAAATAGAGGGGTTTTGTTTTTCTTCTCTGGGGAACATGAGGGTTTTTTTCACTATTTAAACTTAGAGGATTATAACAATTTTAACATTTGCTTATTTTAACACCAAGGCTTCTGCTTATATCTACAGTTAGAATATTTAATCCACCCTATAATTTTTTATGTGTTATAGGGAAACAACAGTCTCTTTTCTATAGCATAAAAAAAGAAATTTTAGTCTATGACTTTCCTCCTTCCCTCAACTGGGATTTGAATCTTGTCTTTGTTTGGAGTTTGGTGTTTTTTTGCTGCTTTTGTCCATATTATCATTTTTATTTTATTTTTTTTTTTTTACTCAGGAGAGAGAACAAAGTATTTAAAAAGTCTTATTTTTGGGCAGTGAATAAGTTAATAATTTGCCTGGGAAGCAGAGGTTTTTGTGATTATTTTTAGGTGGGGCTGCCGGAGCTATTTACGATAAAGAGTCTTTTAAGGCCGCACTGGGGCTGGGCTGGGATTGTAAGGCCCGGCCAGAAAGCGGGGATGAGTTTTCTGGTTGTATGGCTGTTTTTTGTCGTTTGTTGTATTCAATTTGAGTCGTGGGCTGGTGGTTTTCTTTTTCCTTTGCCTGGCAGGCAAGGCTGGGGCGGCCTTGCCAGGACGGGGCCCGGCTGTCTCTCCCCCAGCCTGCGAGGGCACTGGGCAGGCCCGGCTGCCCGGAGCCGCTCTGGGCCGGCGGCAGGGCAGGTTCTGCCCAGCCGTGGCTCCCTGCCGGTGCTGGGACGTCGGGGATTTTAGCACCGGGCCTCTCCTCCCCCTGGCTATCGGGGCCCCTGGTTGGAAACGGGGCCCGGCGGCTTCCCGAGCCCTGCGCCAGAGCCTGCCTACCTTTGCCCGGCCTGGGTCGTGTGGAGGGGGCCGGGCCAGTGTTCCTTTGTGAGAGGCCGGAAGGGAAAAAGAGCTTTCCTGGGGCTTTTTGTCTTTACATGTGTGTTTCACAAAGATGCATCAACTTTTTTACTGCTGTTACAATGTGCCAATATTAAAAATTGGACACTGATTAGTCTTTGTTAAGCACATGAAAAACCGTCCAAATATTGACAAGTAATAATTTCAAAATCCTTTACAAACCACCACAGGGGAACAGGGTTGTCTGACTGTTGATATCCAGAAGTCACTGACTTTCTTCCTTGCTTTGTAAGCATTTTGTTTGTTAATCAACTGTTGCATTTTTTCCACTGTTATGTATCAGTATTCATATCCTATTGCTGGAAAGGGATTGTCAGAACGATTTAGAGGAGACAATTTCTTCCATAATGTTCTGTTTTAAGGTGTCTCAAACTGTGTGAGAAAGATGGCTTCACACAGGAACATCACGAAGGCTGCTGAGGGGAAGGAACCACTTTATTTGTGGTGCAAAAAAAATCAACAAAATCCCTAAGCAACAAGCTGCAGCGCAGAACTGAGTGGGAATTACAGAAATAAAGGCCTTGAAAAGTAGCTTTGGAAAGTAGCTACCTCCTAGACAGTGTCAAATCCTCAGGCCTGGCCTGGCCGGGCCTAGAGCTGGCTGCTCTTGGCAAGGGAAAGGAATGGAGTTGGGGCGGGGGCTCTGTGGCCATGGAAACGAGAGAACCAGGGGCGAGCGCGTCACAAAGGGGCAGCCCCGCGCTGCGGCTGTGAAGGTTGTGGTTGACACGGACACAGCGGCAGGAGACGCGTCTGGATCTGCCTGTCTGTGCCGACTGCTGGCGATTGGAGTCACCCCACCTTGTTCTAGGGCTGGGCACCAAGCTCCAATTGCTGTCTAGTGCCAGAGTGCTTCCAAATACAACCCCAGATACTTCTGCCAGACAGAAGCACGGGTTCAAACATGGATTTGACTAGAAAAGGGAAGATATCAGAAGGAAAAGGTGAGGCTAGAAAGGACCCGAAAGGCCTGAGGCAAATGGAAAAAATCCCAACAGATTTCAAGGAAAATTGCTGCATAGTGGTCAGTGCTGTCTCTGTGTAAGAGTAGGTGGCTGACTTACACAGAAGATCCTGCAAGGATGCCCATGGCATCACAACATTCTGTCATCAGTTTACTCTGCTTCCTCCTTTTTGACAGTAGCCAAATCACTCATAGTGTCAGCCAGGACAGGGACTGTGGCCACAGCTGACCTCAAATTAGACATGGTCATGAGATGCAAGTTCTAGTTCTTTCTTTGCCATCCATGTAGGGTCTCACTACAGATAAATTTCTTGTTCTTCCTCTGCTTGGTGGTTGGGTGCAACAATGAGGATGGTGGTATAAAAACAGCAGCAAGGCCTGCCTGCTTGCTGAGGGCTCTTTGTGGTTTGCAGGAATAGCAGTCACAGCTGTGAGGGTCTTTACAGGGTATTCACAAAAGGCCAGTGTCAAGAAGGAATCTTTTCTCCCCTCTTATCACTGGAGCCTTCCACCATTCCCTTAAGACATGATCACTCAATACTGTTCAGAGGAATTAAACACAGGCTAGTTCCATGAAAACTGAAAACAAAGAAATTTTCACAAAACTTCAAAAATCCCTCTAGTGCCCCACCCATTAGATGTGTTTATGTTGGGATAAAGGTGAGAGTTCACCTAACTCACTTGTTCCCTTATGAGCATGGCTCAGCCTCACACAGAGATAAGGTGGGAGCTGGGCCACTCTCTGGCAGGAGGAAGGCTCTTGTGCCAGCCTGGAGAGCCTGTGCACATTGCCAGGGAACAGTTCTGCCCTGCAGCTGTCCCCTGCCATCAGCTCTGCTGCTGCCAGTGCCCTATGGAGCTGCAGGGCTGCTGAGCTGTGGGGCAGGGAGAGGAGCATGTGCAGCTGAGCCATTGCTGGCAAGCACAGGGCTCTGGGCTCCCTGCTGTCCCAGGGCATCCCAGAGGCCAGGGTGTTCCCTTGGGAGCTCTGTGGAATTGGTCACTATTTCCTCTGGCGTCCGTCAAGTGGCTGCAGACTAGAGAATATTTCCATGTGTAGCTATTTAGAAGTTTCCAGGAAATAGGTCCCATTCAGATGGGCTTCAGATGTTTTAGGTTTGCATTATTTTATGTTATATTTTGTGTCTCCACTTTGCAGGCCTGGCTGGCTACCCTCTTGCCAGGAGGTTTTCCCAGGCAAATCCATCTATGCTCCTTCCCTCCAAGCCATTGCCGCCCATCCGGAAGAGCTCTCCTTCCACCAAGCCAAACAAGATGTGCAGCGGAGAGCAGGAGAATGGGAAAAACTGCACTGGCTGTGAGGAAGACAGAAAAAACAGGAGGGAGCGAGGTTCAGAAGGAAAAGGACATAAGGTAAGGAAACCAAGCTAAGTCCTGTGCTCCAGATTTTCAGCTGATGCCCTGTAGGCAGAGCTCAGAGAACTTTTCCTATGGTGTGAGCCCAGGGAAGCAGCTGAGCCAAGGAAGACCTCAGCTGGACACCGTGCTTCAGGCTGTCTTTGCAATGGGTGTGCAGTGCAGACTGCACATCCTCAGAGTGTAACAAGAGCAGGAGAGGTCTTTGAATGGTTTGTATGCTCAGCTGTGGTTCTTCCTCTGTCTTTTGGCTGAGAAAACCCCAACAAGCTGTCACAGCTGCTAAAGTTGTCCAATCTGGCCAAGCAATCCTTCTACATTTAGTAACCTATGGATATCTGTGAACCATGTCTAAGTCTTGGTTTTGGTTTTGGTTTGCTGTGTCTGGTTGGGATGGAAAAATGTGTTTGCTGGAAGAGGCAGTCCTGCAAAGTCAGTTCCAGGTTGTCTCAGCTTCTGAGTTGTACAGCCATGGCCTTGTGCACAGTTGTCTCTGATGCTGTTTCTAGAGTTCATCAGCTTCTGGGCAGCTGTGTGCTCTGGCATGGCTTTGTCCAGAGGGAAGGGATGGGAGGTGGCCATGGGGAGAGCAGCCCAGAGTCCAAACACACGATTGCCTTTGCAGCAGGACCAGCACCTGCAGTTGTTTTGGGTTTGCCGTGGGGTGCAGGAGGATGCAGATGAACAACAGCTTTGGTAAACAGAATGTCCAATCAAAGGCTTGTGTACTTGAATTTACCTTTCCTCAAAAAGTCCTCAATCTATCCCTGGCAGGACCTGATCCTTTCATAGGAGTTTGAACAGGTCCTGATTTGGCTCTTTAGCTGTGCCAGAAAGGATGGGATACTAAGGAAGAGTGTGCATCTGCCCCCTCTGCCTCCAGCTCCCTTCCTGGCCAAGGCAAGGGGACCCTGGAGCAACTTGGGCAGGCAGAGACCTTCCAGAGAGCAGCAGGGCAGGGAGCTGTGCTGAACTTCCTGAATGCCAGTGAGCCTGAGATGATGGAGGTGTGGGAGCTGGAGAGCTCTGAGCATCCCGAGAGCTCAGCAGCTTCTGGGCTGAAAGGCTGCTGGGGAACTGTAAGAGGGAAGGGCAACAGCAGAAGAAATGAGGGGCTTGAGAAAAGCAGGTTTTGACATCCTGCAGAATGGCTTTGTGGAGACATAGAAGGAGATGAGCAATGGCTATGAGGTGCCTAAGGGGCAGGGAGAGAATAGTGATCTAAACCCATTCCCATACCATCGAAAAGGCCAGTGGACACATTGGCGCCCCTGAACATCTTGATGCCAAATATGTGGATTCCACCCAGGAATCTAGCCCCATATCCAGAACTGTTAGTATGAGGCAAATCTGGGACATGGGCTCTCCTTCACCACTTCCCTTTCCTAGGCCAGCTTTGCTAATCCTGTGCAAAGATGCTCCATCAATTTGCCTTGTCTTTTCCTTCCAGGTCCCAGCTGAAAACATGGCTAAATGTCTTGAGCCATGAATGAGGGCAAGACTGGATGCTATGTCTGAGGACTGTGTTCTACTTTTTCCAGGCTTCCTTGCTGTATCCCTGTGGTGGGGATATGAAGAAGGCGTCATTGGGACTGCCTTTGATCCCCCCTATACACAAAGCAGCATGTCCTCATCTTGGCAGTGCAGTAGGGTCTCTGCTCAGCTCTGTGCAGCTGGATGTGCAAGATTCCCAGGAGATGAGGTAAGCCAAGGTGTCTGCTGCTCCACATTGCTGTTCTGCTTGCATCTCGTGAGGTTGTTTTGCACAATCAGCTCTCCCATGTATTTAAGCGAACCTCTGTGTAGTCATCATTTTGCCCATCTTTGATGATCCAGATCCATGTCAAACCCCACACCAATATGTCCCAGGAACAGAGGTGGTAGGGGGGAAGAGGAGACAGGGCTTAGAAGCATCTCAAGATAGGTCCTCTGCTGGACTTGTTGATTGATTCCCTCTGTAATGTTTGTGGTGTCATTTGGGAACTCTGTTGCGTGGGTCTGGATCCTACAGATCATTGAATACTGTGATCCTTGACTGTCACCTTCAGCATACACAAGAATATGTTTGGACAAATATTGGCTACTGGAGAAGTGTCTGCACATTCTGGTGCTGCTTCTTCTACTTTTAACATGGGGTGATGTTTTTCATGTGCCAACATTTCCTTTATTGTAAGGAGAGATATTAACAACCGACCAAACCCAACCTAAAACAGAGCGGTGTAGTTGTAGGTTTGGGGTATTAATCCTTTAGATGTGGTGGAAGTAAGACACAGCTACAGAGTGGGAGTGAGAGAAGCAAAAGCAGCTTTGGAAAGCAATGACTTCCTGGGTGTAATTGTCCAATTCTGGAGACCACTGTGGGTTGCCAATTGCTTGGAAGCAAAGGGATCCCCAAGTAAATGTCAGGCGTAACTTCTCTGTGCCTGGGCCTCCACTATGAAATGAGATCCCATCAGTTTTGGGGTATAGATATATAATCAGATGGATATTTAATTTTTAGATTTGGGATTAAAATCAAAGAGGGCAAGGTGCAAGGGAAGAGTTATAGCTCTATAGATGATGGGCAGATGTTGGCTTGGATATGCATGAGAAAATGTAGCTGTCAAGATTATCTGAGTGATAACAATAAAGAACGATTCACAGAAGTATTATTCCAATTGAAAAGCTTAGGTAGGTCTTTTAAAGTGCAATCTTGATATCCTTGCCTAGCAGCTGAGTTGGAAAAAGCCTCTTTCTTCTAGATAGAGTAAGGAGGTGGAATATCCTCAGAACACAGCAGTGCTCTGACCACATGCAGCACAAGACTGACACCAGTGTCAGGCACGAGCAGGCAAAGTCAAGCTTTCACAGCAGTACCAGAGAAGCTGCCCTCCATACGGACTCGTGTCTCAGCTTATCAGCTCTTGCTGCTGCAGAAAGCCTGTAGGAGCCCCTTGGCTCCAAAAGGAGAGACAGCAGAATTGGGGAGTTGGGATGCAAGTTCGAGAATGAGTGCTCTGTTTCAGATGAAGCTTGACCAGCTCTGTCTGACTGCAGCAACTGAAAGCTTAAGGACAATTAATCAGCTTTGCATCTTGTTGGGTTTCTATGTTACATTTCCTCCTTCATCAGAGTGACCAAACTAGGAAGGTTTGCCTCCTTTCATGCTACACCTCTTGTATCACTCTCTTTCTCTATCCTCATATGTTCTTTTTTCCTTCATTTTCTCAAGGCCAAGATCCAGCAGCAGAAGCAGAGAGAACTCAGAGCATGCCGGTAGGTACAGGGCATGTCTGTCCTTAAATGACCATTGGAATCTTGAATCAGAGGTGACATTTTGAAGGATAGCTTAAAAAACATTTTTTCAAAAACATCTGTAAATTCATTTCAATTTCTTGATGGGCTCAATGGACTCTCCCAGAGCCCAGTCACTGCCAGTGTGCTCCAGTGGTGCAGTAAAAATTCCTCCAGTGTAAAGTGCTGAGTGGCAGGAGCTGGAGTGGGACCTTGGGGCCTTGGATAGGCAGCGCAGGCAAAGGATACATTCCTCTCCATCCCACACACGCCTTTTATTTCTCTGCAGCCTTTCTAGTGTCAGAATTACTATAGAATAAGAAGGCAGTTAGCATGAAATGAGAACTGTTCCCACTACTTCCTCCTACTTTTGAAGGAGAACACCTTTCTTTGGGGCAGCTTCTGAGCTGAACTCTTTCAGATCTGAAGGAAATTGCCGGGTTTTTCACTGGGAGAAATAGGGAAACCTCCTGTGACAGAAAGACCTTATGAATTTTCCAATTAAGGAGAAGCAGACTTCCAAATGGATGCAGCCTATGCAGGGTCTGAGTTTGTCATCCTCTGACAGCACAAGCCCAAAGCCACCTATGGCAGGTTGACGAAGACAAATCTCTTGCCCGGCTCTCTCTGTCTGTGTCAGTGTTGCAGGCTGAGGCTGGGGGAGGAGATGCCTTCTGCCTTGTCCCCCCATCCCTGCCTTGGCTGATCCCTGAGAAGTAGAATTGTGGCAGACAAAATGGGGTCTCTGGTGCATCTGTGTCAGGCAATGCTTTCAAGTTGAAAGCCTCCATGAAATTTTGTTGTCATTCCTTTGCCATCTCTTGGCAAGTAATGATAGAAGAGATGAAATTTGAAGAAATAATTTTGCTGATACAGAAAAAAAGGTATCAGATCCCCTGGTCCCTTTGCTCAGGGTTAGTTCTATCAAATCCTGGGTATAGCCCCTTTGGGATGACTCCTTAATTGCTGATACACAGCTGGAATACTTTATGCAGCTAGAGAGAAGTATTGCTCCGTAAGGAAGGTGACATTTTTGCTGGACTCATTCTGGACTAGAAATGTCCTGTCACACTAGACCTTTCCTTTCTGTTTTTTATTACTGACTGGACAATTCTACAGGAGAAAATAACCCAGTTTTCAGACCGTTATTCCTCTCTTACTGCTTGGCTGCGTTACGGTTTTATCCTGTGCAATGCCATGTGAAGACTGAGTAGTTCTCCGAGTTTTAACACCTCACTTGAAGAGTATTTCAAAATGACCTGCCCTCTGCTATTTCCATTAAGAAAATTTGGTATTTTAGGTATTCGCCAAGATCAGAAATCTTCTGAGGCAGATGATGTTTATCTTGGGTTTGGATATCTCTGTAGAAGAGGAAGCAGGCAGTAAAGCGATGGAGGAATGAAGCAGAGCAAAAGTGTCAATTTGCAATTGGATGGTCAATTTGTTCCCTGCAGATTTGGGCTCCTTGAATACTGGGGATTTGTAATGGGCAGTGCAAAGATTCTTTTCCTTCTAACACGGGATGCCAATGTTTATGTGTCAGCACCTCCGTGTTGAGGTGACCAACTAAAGGCAACCCAGAACTAAGTGGGAGTTAGAGATAGAAAGGCCGTGAAAACTAGTGTTGGAAAGCAATTCCTTCCTAGTTGTAATTGTCAAATTTAGGAGACCACTGTGGTTTGCCAGTTGCTTGGAAGGAAAGGGATCCCAAAGTAGTGGATGGTAATGAGCAACACATAAGCAAATAAGTAGAAGCTCTGTCTACTGGCTTGCCAGCTCCAGATTGCTCAGAGGAATTAGAGTGGTGGTAGTTTCATGAAAAATAAAAACAAAGCGATTTTCTGAATAATTCAAAACCCCCTTGGATTCCTCACCCATTAGATGGGTTGATTGTAAAGGTTTGAGTTCAGCTAATTCACTTGTTCCCTTATGAGCATGGCTCAGCCTCACACAGAGGTAAGGTGGGAGCTGGACCGCTCTCTGGCAGGAGGAAGGCTCTTGTGCCAGCCTGGAAAGCCTGTGCACATTGCCAGGGAACAGTCCTGCCCTGCAGGTGCCCCCTGCCATCAGCTCTGCTGCTCCCAGTGCCGCGTGGAGCTGTAGGGCTGCTGAGCTGTGGGGCAGGGAGAGGAGCAGGAGGCTGCATGTGCAGCTGATCCATTGCTGGAAAGCACAGGGCTCTGGGTTCCCTGCTGTCCCAGGGCATCCCAGAGGCCAAGGTGTTCCCGTGGGAACTCTGTGCAAGTGGGTCAGGGTGTGCCCCTGTCCTGCCTCAAGTGACTGCTGGCAGGAGCATGTTTCCATGTGCAGCTATGTAGAAGTTTCCAGGAAATGTGTCTCTTGATATATGGAGCTTTAGATGCTTAAAAATTGCATTGCAAACTCTGTTATATTTTGTGTGTCCATTTTTCAGACTTGACTGGCTGCCATGTTCCCAAGAACGTTACCCTGGGGTCAGGAGTTTCCCTGCCAACTTCCCAGATGCCCTTATTTTCCAAGACCTCGCCTTCTACCCAGATTTCCCTCCTTCCTCATAAAGCCCATATCTAACTCCCTCTTCTGATTAAGCTGGCCAATCTGCACAATGAAATAGTATTGATTTAGAACACTGGTTTTCTTACACTTTGCAGCCACTTGATTTCAAGTTCTTAAAGGTTAAAAGATGTTGTATAGAATGAATAATGGTCTGAATTTTAACAGTTGTTTTGGAGACTATCTCAGAATGAGCTACATTGTTCTACTTACAATAAGAAAATCAGCGTTTAGTCAGGCTGGCCCGAAAGTAGCCCAAGCTCATACAGTTTAGAATGAAAATCCTTGGGGAAAATGAATTATCTCGTGTCAAGAAAACCATTTATGTTTGGTAACACTCCTGCAATCCTAAGTTTTTCCTTTCATGTCCTCTAAAACATTCCAACAAAGTGAAGAAGATGTTGATCTAAATGCATAAGGTATTAGAATCTGGGAGTTCTTTTAGGAAACGGAAAGAAGATGTTTACTAAAATCAGCATAAGGGCAGATAAGAATCTCTGTCAAGAGCAATCTCCATCTCTGCCCTTCCCTATCAAACACAGAGGCTCTCCAGCATTGGGGGGCTGAGGCCTACATCATGTAGCAGGTTTCAGTCTGCTGGCCAACACAGTAATGTCATGTCTGCTGCCAGTAGCCCATCCACTGGGATAGGGTCCAGGCATATGTACCTTGCTGATCTCATGCACCATCTCTGTCTTATGAGAGCTCTGCAGTCTGGAACCTGTCTTGCCTGTTGCCCAGCATGATGTTTTTGAGGGCTTGAGTCTGCCAGAGATTTACAGGAACCTTTGCTTCCAGTAGCAGGCCTCCCACTGAGCCAGGCCAAGGAGATGGATCATCCCACGAGTCCTGGTCTTACAAGTGACAAAGACCTGAGGGACGGCTTTGGAAAGGTAAGGGATAAGCACAGGGATGAGCAGAGTTCCTTTCCAGTGGCTGTTTAGTGCTTGGTCCAAAATGTGCCTGAAAATCATCATCTTCCACTCTTGAGGGATGGGAATTCTCTTGGGAATGTATTTGACTGCTACAGAGCAATGAATGGCTTGGCTATTTCCAGTGGTGCCAAAGTCACTGGTTTGGAGATGGTGCTAAGGTCATGGCTGAATCATTCTTTATGTGCAAAGGCCATTTTAGAGAAGTGCTGAATGGCTGAGCAAGCTGCATATCAGTGAAGGTGGGCAAAGGGCACCCTGAGAAGCAGAGAAGCAAAGATTCTAATGCTGAATATAAGCAATGCTGCAAAATAAAATGGGAGCATTTGTTTTTCCTGGTTACCTTTCTGGCTGTATCTCACAGCCCTCTCATTGTCAAATTTTCTGCTCATCAGTATCAGTGATCCTGCACCTTGTTTTCACATGTTCCTTCCTTTTGGTCTCCTGGTCTCAGAGACCAAGTCATTCAGAGTCCTTTGGAGCTGAGTCCTTCAGAAGCCAGGAAGTGAGAAACAGCTGCAATTCCTGGCCAGGAGTGTTAAGCAGCACCTAATTACTTCTTCTTGCTGCATATTGCACATGGTTTTTATTCTCCTGCCATGGTATGTAGGAACTGAATTGTCTGCTCACTGGTCATGGGAGCTCTTCATTTGTCTTGGAGCATTCCTATGATTTTCATGCATCAAGCAGGGCTTCCTATCATAGATGGCATTTGGAGCAGTGTAAGGTTGTGGCACCAAAGTGTTCCATCTCACTGTGTGTAATTGTCATAGTGAGGATGGGAGATATTCTCCTCAAACTGTTGGAAAGTGTATGGAGCTGGATTCAAGACTATGGCACTCTATGGACTCTGTGCTCCTGATGAGATGTTGTGCCTGGTTTGTTAGTCTCTGCTTACAGGCTGTGATGTATTTCCATTGCAACTAGATCCGTGCTGCACTGTGCATGTTGGCTGAAAAGAACTTAGAGCAAAGGATGAACTTAGAGCAAAGAACTTAGCAAAGGATGTGGAGCATTTTGAGGAAGAGATGAAGAAAAGGAGAGAGGAGAAAAAATCTTTGCAGCTGCCTCCACAGAGAGTTGAGCCCAGGGATGCAGCTGAAGCAAGTAAGTGGTGCCTACACTTGTGGTCCTTTTTGACCCCTTGCTTGCCCTTTGCACAGTGTTGCAATCAGATGGGGCGGCTATTCCACTTGCATCTGAGTGGAAGCTTGCATGGATTGATTTCCATTGTCCAAAGAAAAATCCAGAGGCATGAAGTGTCTTGCCCATGGCCTCACAGAGTCAGGAACAGAATATCAGCTTCCCACCTTCACCTCTAAAGTCTTTCATAATGGAAAATTCTCTCTTGCAAAGTCGCCTGGGTCTTCAGTCTCTCTCTTGGAAAGAGGCATGGAGAGACTTGGGCTTCCAGGGAAGGTGAGTCCAGGAGAATGCTTTTCAGCCAAGGTGCAACCTGGAAGAAACCAAATTCAATTCCTTCTAATGAAAACACCAGAGATCCTTCTCCCGCCACTCCCTGCCAAGGAGCTGGCGCTGTAGAGCTGTGCTGAAGCCCCGAGCCAGTGCTTCTGTTGTAGCCCCAGGAGCAAGCAGCGTTCCCGAGTGAATCCCGGCTGAGGGGCTCTGGCTGCAGTGCTGTTTGCTCTGCCCCGGGGGCGGCAGCAGGGACCTTGGGGGCAGCACTTACGCCGAGGGCATCACACAAGGTTATCTGCACTTTCTTTTGGGAGCTTCCCCAGCCAGACTCTCAAACAGGAAAGCAAAAGAAAGTAAAGCAATACTGGGTTTTCCTTGTTTCTTAGGGGAAGTATCACTGCAGTTTGGATTTAAACTAGAAGAGGGTAGATTTAGATTAGATATTAGAGAGTATATTTTATAATGAAGAGGATGCAATGCTGGAAGGTTTTGCCCAGAGAATCTGTTGTTGCTCCATCCTTGAAGGTGTTCAAGGCCAGTTGACATGGGCCTCTGAGGAACCTGATCTTGATGAAAATGTCCCTGCTCCCAGGGGTTGGACTAGATGGTGGTTAAAGGGGCCTTCCAACCCAAAGGTCTCTGTGATTCTGTGATGCTTGTCCCATGTTAGTGTGCCAGTGTACTACTTGAAGTTCTTTGGCATAACAAAGAGATGTTAGCCAGCTCCAGCCAGTTTTCTGGCCATTTCCATTGTCACCATGTCCAGCACACTCCACTTACAAGCTCCTCTTTGGTCCCTGCAGGCTTTAGCCTACCACCTGTCAATGGCACAGCTTCCAGTGTGCAGAGAAAACACCCTGGTAGTGCCTTGAAGAAGAAGGTCTTGAGGAAGCAGGACAAGGTGCCCTCAGTGGCCAGTATGCCCATCATCCAGGAGGAAGGCAGTGTCCCATGCAACTCCTCAGGTAAGCCTGCTCCATGGCAGCTTTTTCCCATATGGATTTTTCCTTGCACAAGGAGCACAAACTGCCTCCTGCCTCAGCCAGCACAGCTGGGCTCTTTGGTCCATAACCTGTCCTGAGAATGAACAGCAAATCTACTTTGCAGTTACTCCAGCTTGGTAGTACATCAGCAGTTGGTTCTTAGAGATCCATTGGAAAGCTGAGCTGAATAAAATAGTGGTAAAGGCCTAAGCTCTGGCTTTTGCCCATCCTGATAGTCAAAAGTACAGCGCTGGTGCCAGGAGCCAGCTGGAACTGCAGAGATGAGGTGCGGGGCAGTGTGCCAGGGTGTGCTCACTGTGCACCTACGAGTGCCACCACCATCACTTGTCCACTGACCATCTGGGCCCTCTGCCTGTGCTGCTGTCCGGCTCTGCAGCCAGCTTTTCTGCTATCCCAGCAAGGCTTGTCTCTGCATGGCAGGCAGTGGCTTGGTGCAGTCGTGCTGCAGCTGCCACGAGTGTGCAATGGCTCGTGGCTGCTGCCATCCCATGGCCTGCAATGCCAAGAGGGAACAAGCAGTGTCTCCTGTGTCACAACACCCAAATAGAGTGGCTGTGTGTAGCAGATGACAGCCAGGAGGGGCTGCCTGGTGCTCCCAGGCTGTTTGCTGCCTGCAGCATATGCACAGCACATTATCCCTGGTGGCTCTTATCTCTCTTTTCTGGGTAGTCTGCCTGTGCTATGATCCCAAGTAAGGTGAGATAAGAAGAAGGGATCTAGGAATGACACTTGGAATGCTCTTTCCTAGTGATGCTACTTCCACATTCAGAATTGGCCAGAACGAGCCTTACATGGCTCTCCACTCTTATGGAATCTAGATGTGTATGTCTACATACTTCTGTAGGGACATCACTTATGTCAGTGACAGGGGTACATCAGTGATACCCAGATTAGCTCTCGTCTGAATATTTTTGATATTACAGTTTCCCTCACAATTTTTGAGATCATGCAAAGTAGCACAAAAACCCTACTGATTCTCGACTACTTCATCTAGATTCTGTGCCATATTTATACTCCATCATTTTTGAAAGCTCAGCTGTTTTCATCTACACATTAGAAAATGAGCTTTGGAGTGCATGACATGAAATTTTTGATTGACAGTGCTTTTGATGACAAATGGGTTTCATAAGAAATGCATGTATCATCTGATTTTGCTCACACCTTGTAATTTTTTTTCCTAACAAAAAAACCTTAATTACAGTAAACCCAGGACAACATATTATCAAGAGAGTGCATCTGTCAACAATTTGCATCTCTATTTGAATGTTTTTATCCTCAGTTTGCATTTGGAAAGCTTCTGTATGTATTATCTAAACTGGAAATTACATTTTTCCACAAAAGAAAGCTTAGACATTGCAGAGTGTGCACACACGTCCATTTGACGGCAAATAAATTCCACTCAGCATGTTTGAAATACAGCCAGTGTGTACCTCGGAGACAGTAAAGATTCCTGATGTTAGGAAAGAATAAAATCTATAAACTCCTCCTTTCCCAATAGTAGGCTAACATGTATGTGCACTCAGCTACCTGCTGTCTAGACTATTTGAAGTCAATGGGATCAGAGGCGCGGTCAGGCGTGATGGGTCTGGTATGGCTGTTCCCTGGGAGTTGCTCCATGAGGATTCAGCCGGGCCCAGCAGGGCTGGGTTGTTCACGCTTGGCTTGGTGCTGCCACGAGGCAGCTGCAGGTCTTCCTCAGGGAATTGCAGTGTCTCTGTCCTCAGGGCTGGAGGCAATCAAGGTGCTGGGACAAGAGAGGCTCCTGGAAGTTTCCTCCTGGGGTAGCCAGTCCCGCTGGTGGGCACAGTGTGGCAGGGAGTGGGAGTTCTGCGGCCTCAGGAACTGCCGCTGGCTGTGCTACCTGTGGCACTTGGGAGCTGGCAATTGCTGTGTGGGCAATTGTCAGGTTTAGCCTGGAGCTGTGCCCAGCTGGGGAGCTGTCAGAAAGCAAGGAGCCCAAGGTGGCAGAGGGCAGGGAAGTGTGTGAGCCAGTGCCAGTGTGCAGCACATGGAACTCTGTGTGGGAGCTGGGGCTGCAGGCCGCTCCATGGCGCGTGCCTTGCCCGGGGCTGCAGCACTCAGGGCTGACCCTCTCCTTACAGTGACCTCGCAGACGGCCACTGGTGCCGAGCGCCGAGAGGAGCTGCTCTGTGGCAACGGGCACAAGGACACAGCCTCTCCTGTTCCACAGCAGTCCTTGCGGGAGGCACTCTCCCTGCTCGACAGCGATGACTGGTAAGAAAGGCCCCGGTCACTCTGTCTCCCTCTTAGTGTTAAGGGAGGTTAGAAGTGAATCTTGCTAGTGCCTCTGAGCCCTGACAGCCCAGAAGGCCAAAGGGCACTTGTGAAACCACCTCAGAGCTGTGAGGGGATAAAGACTGGAGTGTTGCCTTTTCTTGGCCTTGGAATGCAGCTGTGCTCCAGCTGCAGCAGGTCTGTGCTGTTTCCTTGCTTTGCCTGCTGGTCTGTGGAGTTGCAAAGGACATCTTGAGGGAAGAGAGGAAGCTGTGGGACGAGATGATTTGCTAACTGAAGGCAGAAGCAGGATGGCAGCAGTTCTGATTGTAGAGATTTGGGAGCCTTGAGGCACTGGCCCAGTGGGACTGAGTCAGATTTCTCTCTGGTCCCACTGCTGACAGCAATGACAGGTCACAGGGTCTCCCTGTGACCTGTTGCATGTGGATCTCAGAAGCAGCTGCAGGGAGTTGCTGTTTCTGAGAAATAGACTGATCTGTGCTTTCTTGTCTCACAGCCTGTCATTGATCCTGAATGGGTCATGGCAGAAGAGAAGGAGAAAGAAATGAAATCGTCTAGGAATCTTGCACTTTTAGAATTGAACTTCCTTCTCACTGCTTCATATGGGCCTAGGATGTTTTGTCAATACTCACCAAGTATCCCAAAAGTAGACAGAATGAGGCCCAGATGTGATAAGCCTACAAATGTTAGGAGATGCTGACTGTCTTTTTGATGTCGAGTTTAGCATCCCCTCACTGGTGGATGCTTCACTCACTCAGGGGTAAAGACTCCATTCACACTGGGATAAGCAAGAAAAATCTGCCACATCTGCCACATCCTTGTGCAGAGTCATTTCCTTTGCTTTCTCTTCCCCATTTTTGTTTGGCGCCCTGTAAGGTGCTGTGAGTTTCTGCAGGTATTGGGGGGTCCAGGCGACACTCAGGGGTACCTGTGGTATCTGTCACCAGCCCTGCGCAGCAGCCCTGATGCCTCACACACCTTTCTGTAGCTCCAGGCCTGCACAGCGCAAGAGTTGAGAGACAGAGTTGTCTGCACCTTTTAAATGACATGTGTCTGTAGTGTGGATTGTTTTAGATAGAGGATTTTGGGAAAAGGCAGACTTTTGACTATTCTTGCCCAGGTGTGGAATCTTCTGGGACATTCTGCTGCTGTTTGAGAATGTGGAGGTGGAGTGGAAGGGAGTGGGTGACAGACAGGCCTAGATTGTAGAGTGGAAATTCAGCTCCAGAGTGCCAGTGCAGACTCACCCTTATGAACTGCCTGCTGAGGCTGGCAAAGAAGGAAAATGTCCCAGTGACAGCCCGATGAGATTGTGTCTTAGGTACAGGTACAGGAATGTGACAAAAAAACCCAGCATGGGCCCATCTCACAGCTTGTAGGAAGCCATGCAATAGGAGCCAGAGATTACAGATAGGCTGTCTTCTAAAACAGCCATAAATTAAGACTCTGAAGGTCCTGTATTTGCCTCTTGGATTTGTGTATGCTTTTGAATGCCACAGCATCCTGTGGAAATGAGATCCAATTCATTAAGTACTCCTTGAAAAGCACCTCCCATTGTTTGACTGAGCTGCCAGCCTGGTAATTGCAGGGGTTGCTTCTTAGTTCTCGGCTGGAGAGAAAAACCAATCTTTTTGGTACTTGCCTTTCAGGGAGATGAAGGAGAAGGGACTGGGCATCATCAAACACCTGGCTGGGTCCCATTCCGAAGTCCTGCTTTCAAGACTTCGTGAGATTTGCTTGGCTGTTACCAGTGAGGTGAGGACACTGTTCTGAATTGTCCCCTGTACTTCATACACGATGTGTAGGGTAGATATGTGCTTGTTCATCTCCATATGTGCTCAGGGACTACCTTCATTTCTGTTTTTCTACCTTCTATTTCTAATGTCTGTCAGCTATCAGTAGGATCTGTGTGTACATGGAGCTGTATTTACTGGTAGGTTGGGTATCTGACACGCATCTTTGAGTGAGCTGCCATTAGAATGAAATGTGCAAATGCAGAAACAGATCCACTAGTTATGTTATTTGCCAGCGTTCTAAGCTCTGCCCGAGCTGTAATTCAACACTGCAAATTAGTCTGTAGACCTGAGTCTGTGTTTTCTGTTTCCTGGCTGCTTGCTTCACCTGCTAGTGTAGCTTTTCTGAACAGGAGCACGTGACTCTTTTATCCTTATGACTTGTGCCTTTGTGATTTGAACGCAGCACTTGCTTTCATTTGAGTCTTTGTTTATCACATAAAAGAGCCTAAAATCAAAGCACATGTCATTATAGAGGGGTTAAGTAGAACATTTCAGTGAAATGGGGCTTCTTTTAGGCCTGAAGTAAGCAGGTGTGAGGCCAGAAATTGGTGCCAGAGGAAGTGCCTTTCTGTGCTTGTGCTCTTCTGCTCATTGGGTGCTCTCATGTTCCTCTGTACACAGTGGGACATGTTGTCATTTCCTGGGACTTTTGTCGAAGGCCACTGGTTTTCTATTCAAGGTGATTCTTATGTTTCCCCTCATGACTTCCCCAGGTGGCCAACCTCCGGTCTAAGGTGTCCCACTCGGCCATTATCACTCTGGGAGAGTTTTTTATGACCTTGAAGGAGGACATGGACTCTGAGGTGGATGAGGTTGCTCGGGTCCTTCTCAAGGCAGTGTGTAACTGCCCAGAGTTTGTTGAGAAAGCAGCCAGTCAGACCCTGGGGATCATGATGGACAACGTGACTCCTGCATGAGCAATCACGGCTCTTGTGGACAGTGGAGTCAGGTTCTTCTTCTTTCAGTGATGTTCTTCAGCTTCTTGTGTGCAGGTGGGAGAAGGGATGAGAGAAAGAATAGGAATAGTGGGACGGAAGGGTCCTGTATCCTTCATCTTCTGTCAACTCAGTGTCTGGATTCTCTAATCCAACTCCATCCTTTCCTCTTGTCTCCAGTTTCTGCCCTCCTGCCGCCTATGAGTTCTCAGAATCACAGAACTGTAGATTATGGGGAATTGGAAGGCACCCATCAGGATCATTTAGTCCAGCACAGAACACCTCGAGGGTCACACAATGTGCCTGAGATTGTTGTCTAAATGCTTCTTGAACTATGTCAGGCTTGGTGCTGTGACCACAGGTCTGAGAGCCTGTTCCAGTGCCCAACCACCCTCTGGGTGAAACATCTTTTCCTGATCTCCAACCTAAACCTCCTCTGACTCTGCTTCCTGCTGCTTCCTGGAGTTCTCCCAGTCTGTCAGAGTTGTCTAAATGTGATGAATAGTGGGGAAGAGAAAATGCCTGCAAAGGCCAAGGATTTGCTCTTTTGTGCTTTTGTGGGAAGGGACACAATTGCAATTGCAGGTGTGATCACTCTTTAATAATTCAGAGCACTAAGCACAGAGGCCTTGGGAAAAACCATGCATCCTCATTATTCCATTAACTTGAGAAATAGGGAGGGGACTTGATGGGGCATGGAGTATGTGGGGGAGAATGTGCTGCATGTGGCACAGGCTGCACAGCAGGTACAGCTCCTGCCAGAAGGAGGCTTGTATGACTGTCCTGGCCATAGAGCTCTATTTTCTATTCAAACTGATATTTCATGTTAGCCTTGAGATGATGAATCACTTCACAGGCACCTTCACATGCCAACTGCCATGAGACAGCTGAAGCAAATGCTGCCTTAAGTGTTTGTGCTGGGCCTGGTAATTGCCACTCTCTAGAACCAGTCTAAAATGACTGCCACTCATTCATCAGCTTTGCAATATATTAAAACGTTCAGATGTATCCCTTGCCAAGCCTCAGAGAAGAAACAGGCTGTACAGCTGTATTTTCTGCAACTTCAGAGCCCCCAGCATGTTTTCTATTCATTTGCTGTTTTGCAAAGCTCTGCAGATTTGGAGATTAATGGCTGGACGGAGCCTCAGTCCTTCTTCAGTGCTGTGTAGTGGGTACCCTCTGATGGGTCAGCAGGAATTGTCTTACATTTCTAAAGAAGTCATACGTAATCTATTTCTTTAATCTTTCTCAGAGTAAATATTGAGAAAGCAATTGAGTATCAGATAGTGCAGGGAGACTGAATTCCTCCCTCTTCCTTGCAGGCAGTCCTTCTGTCCAATGCTAACTTTGAGTTTTTCTGAGGACAGAACCTTCTACAGGTTTCTAAAGTGTCAGGGAGAGCCCAGGCCTCCTTCCCCCAGCAAGGACAGGGAGCACGCTCTGGCCAAGACCTGTGCTGCTCTTGCTCCTTCTCCCTGTGCCCCAGTGTTTGCTCTCCTGTTCCCAGAAACTGCCACGTCCAGGTGCGGAAGTGTGCGGCCAAACTGCTCCTGTCCCTGATGGAGAAAATTGGAGTCACGAAGCTCCCAGGCACAGCCAGGGCTGAGAGGCTGGCACACGCGGCAGGGACACTTGCTCAGGACTGTCACAAGGATACAAGGTAATGATCTTCATTTCACCTCCTGAGACAGGAAAACTCTTTTGTGTCTGTCTATAAAGGTAAAACCACAAAAGAGTGGAAACTGAAGAAAATATAAAATTACCTGTGTGCATAAAGGCCAAACTCTCAGAGAATATGGTGAGTGGTATGGGACCCATAAGGGTTATTGATTCCAGCTCCTGGCCATGTGCAGGACATGCCAAGAGTCACTCCATGTGCCCAAGAGCATTGTCCAAATGCTTCTCGAGCTCTGTCAGGCTTAGTGTTGTGACCATTGCTCTGGCTTGCCTGGGGAAATGAGTGTACTGGGTGTCCTGAGGTTGTCCAATATAAATTAGTATTGCCTACTTCCTGTGACTTGAAGGACTCTTTCCTGAGATAAGAAGAGCTCCGATTAGGCAGTGAAACAGTTTTGTTTGGTCTTAGGTGCACAACACAAAGCCAAATTTTTAGCTAATATTCATCACTGGAGGATCCCAAACATCTATTTCTCATTAACTTGAGACTTTCCTAGAAGCATTTCAGAGGTCTTTAGCTAATATATTTAGGCTTTCTAAACTTTTTCTGCAGATTTCTCTAATGCTGTCTTCTGAGGTTTAATGACCTCCAAATTTCTTCTTGAAGAGAAATGTGTGTTCCTAGTGGCAAAATCAACCAAAGCCACCAAATTCCCCTTACTGTGATGATTAAATTCCCATTAATAGCATCCAAGAACGAAGAGGAACTAGCTGCCCCTGTGCATACATATAGTATAGAATTACCAATAGGAAGCATGAGGTGTTTTGTTCTGGCTTCCCTGTTAGTTCAAGAAAGGCAAATACTGTTATTGTATTGCCATTGCAAATGGCAGGAAGGTGCTGCTAAGAGGATCTAATAAGAAAGCAGATGTGTTATGCTTGCTCCCTGGGATCCTTTGATCCCACAGAAGCACACCCGCAGTTTCAGAGTTAAATGGTATTTTTCTGTTGCCTCACGTTCTCCTCTTGCCTCTTCTGTTCAGCTGACAGCACTGCAGAGTGACAAGTAGTGGTAAAGCTCTCTCTTTGCTGAGTAGGTAATGCCTTCTCATGCAAGGATTGCACCTGATGAGTTTAAGGCATCAGCCTCTTCTGCTAACCGTCTCCCTTTCTTTGTTCCTTTTTTTTTCCCTTTTCCTTCCTTCCTTCCTTCCTTCCTTCCTTCCTTCCTTCCTTCCTTCCTTCCTTCCTTCCTTCCTTCCTTCCTTCCTTCCTTCCTTCCTTCCTTCCTTCCTTCCTTCCTTCCTTCCTTCCTTCCTTCCTTCCTTCCTTCCTTCCTTCCTTCCTTCCTTCCTTCCTTCCTTCCTTCCTTCCTTCCTTCCTTCCTTCCTTCCTTCCTTCCTTCCTTCCTTCCTTCCTTCCTTCCTTCCTTCCTTCCTTCCTTCCTTCCTTCCTTCCTTCCTTCCTTCCTTCCTTCCTTCCTGCCTTCCTGCATTCCTGCCTTCCTTTTCATCTTTCCATAGGCATTATGGACAGGAGATGGTGAAGATGTTGCTGAATGACCAAAACTGTAAAAAGCTTTTGGAACGATCCGTTCCGCCCTGTGACCTGGAAGATATTCTGAGAAGAATGAAGAAGAAAGTAAGTGCTTGGCAGGAGAAATGTCTCCTTTGTGCAGGTGTTGCCACTGCTAATAGGAGATCAAACATACCTAGTCTGTCTATCTCATTCCTCTTCTGCTGAATCATTTTGCTCCTGGGAATGAGCTGTGAATCCCCACCCTCTTCATCTGCAGTCCACAAAGGAACTGATATTATTAGGGAAAAAGTGGGGTTTTGAATATTTTGAATAATGGTCACAAACAGGAAAGCAGTAGAGGAGAAAATGAGTTTACATTTGGGTGTAACTCCCCCACTGCGCTCTCCCTACTCTGCCCCCAGTAAAGCAATTAAAAGACAATAGTGCTTCTGAAGAGAATAAAGTCTTTGCAAAAGACACTGGAAGTAGTAGTGCCAAGACAATTTCCAAAAATGCAAATTTGTCCAAGTCAATCCTAATTATTACAATTACTGTCTGTCTTTTGGGAATATTGCTTGCTGTCAAACCTTGTGGAGCTGGTAGAAGCTTGGTGAATTCAGCAGCATTCAGTAGAAAATGATTTCTTTGTTTGGAGGGAAATTTTATTCTTTTTTATCTACCTTATAGAAGGGATTGTGCCTTTGAGCGGGAAAAGGGAGAGCCAGGTTGAACCAAATCACCATCCAACATAATGGGACCACTCCCCAAAGAGTCCAAATTTTTCTGCTGCTTCCTTTATGAACATTTGTTGCCAACCAGTTTGCATTCTTCCCATTTATAGTCAAGACTCATGCATTTGGGTTTTAGACTGCTGCTCAGTATTTCATCACCCATAACCTGCCTTGAGCTATTGCAAACAGAGTGTTGGCATCACTGATTCTCTGGCCTGTTTCCTTCTGTCAGTTAGGAAATGTTTCCCTAAGCCTTGCTAGAAGTGATCCTGGTTCTAACTTGTGTTTTAAACAGGCAATTTCCTATTTAATATTCTAAAGATTGATGGGGCTTTCTCTATGTCTTTGTAGGGGATGGAAGAGCAGAAGGGTGAATGCCCAACTGTCAAGAGCCCAGTGAAGATGAGGAGCGATGGCTCCAATTAGCCCCAGGCCACATTGCCTTCTAGTCAAAGGTACTGAGCACTTTTGTTAGATGAGACAAAGCACATGACAAGCTGGACATGTCTCTTCCTCAGGAAAATCTTTCTAGCAGTGATGGCCTGTGCCAGAGATTGTTTCCTTTCCCTACAAATGCTCTATGGCACGAAATGTCTACTTCTGCATTGCACTGAAGAAACTTCTCTGGAGAGAGAACATTAGGTGACAAAAGGCACCCATTGGTTGCAGCTCAGACAATTCAGTGCAGTGTTGAGGGCAGTGTTGTTGTGGTTAGGAGAGGGCTATATTTCCACTGCCTGACTTGGGACAAGTCAATTCAACCAGGGTTTTTTTACATCTGAGTGGAGTTTTTTCAGATGGGTGTTTTGATGAGAACTCCCAGCCTAGAAGCATGATGCCATTCCCTAAACCAGCCATTCCCGTACAAATGGTTTGGCCTGGCTGAACCATGCTTTTCTTACCCTCCAACATTACCAAGTTTGAGTAGTAAGTAGCAAGGCAAATCCTGAGCAACTTTGGTCAACAGGTGTCTCAATGGGGACTTTTTGTCTTGATAATTCTGTCCTTCATATAGTTTGCTTGATGGACAGCATGTTTGGTTGATTTCCCACTGTGCTGCAATCTGCATTGAAGAAAGGAATTTGGTCCTTGCTGTGTCTTCATGACAGTGGCAGAGCTACTTGTACCTGTTCTCCTCTGACTACAGAGGGGATTTATTTAGCTCTGTCATGCTCAGCGGTGGCAGCAAAGGACCACATGCTTCAGTAGCATAGCTAGGAGCTTCCCATGCTCCTGGAAGAGACAGGTTGATCCAGGAGAATTGTTCCCAGTGGGTTTATGAAGCTGTGGATCTAGTCTCTAGGAATGCAAACTTAATGTGAGTGTTGTGCTGGGATGTCTGTCTTCTGTTTTTATCTGTGTTACTGATTTTCTGGATGCTTCAGATATGCCCCTGTTCATCTGCTCAGATGCATGTGAGCTCCTGTTCTAGATTGTCATGCCTGGTGTAGAGACATTTCTCCAGAGTGATGAGTTTACTTATTAGAAGACTCACACCTCCCATAACTGGAGGCATTTAAACTTGGCAGTAGAGTTTCTCTTTCCCCACAAAGCAATGTGTGCCTGGGAATCCATCTGAAGATAGATGAGATGCATCTCATCCTTGGTTTTGCTGAGTGAGCACTGGCGAGGATGTTACTTACAGATTGACTCCCATAAGGATTGTCATGAGGTCCATGTGGTTTTTCAGAGCCTCATGATTTTCTAGCTTGAAATCACATCATTAGGAAAGCTCCCGTAGATGTTTTGCTCACAATTATCTGCAGGTATTGTCACCAACAAGTTGTAATTTCGTTTGATTTTCCAGGGTGATGTCGACCGCTGAAGGACGCCTCCTCCACCGTCGAAAAGCCCAGATCACGTTACCTCCAGCTAGGGATGAAACGGAGACGCTCCAGAATCTTTACAATCTCCTGGAAGCCAAGGGGTTTGAGGCACGGCTGGAAGGAGTGGCACTCCTCCTAGAGCTGTGCAAAAACAGCCCCAAGCTCATCACCACTCACATTGTCCAGGTATGTAGGGTATCTTCACTGTTCCTTCCCTTTAGCTCCTCTCCCAAGCCTGTAGGAGTAAAGTTAATTCAGTGTGTCTTGGCACTACATCCTGGCTGTTTGGGACAGGCTGGTCCCTCTGACCCAGACCAATTTAATGGAGGTCCAGGCTTCAGGACAAGTTCTTTCAGTCCAGCTGCATTTGTCTGGCAGGTGCCTATTGATGCTGTTCATCAGAAGATGCCAGAATTTTCCATTGGTGTAACTTCTGCTGTCTCCTAGTCGCAGTTGGGTTAAGTGAAGGGAATCCAGCCACTGAAAGCATGGCAATTATTCTCTAGACAAAAAATGGGTTTGGATGGGGAAGACAAGTATCAGGCTGAGTTGGTTTAAACCAAATATTTTTAAAAGGATACTTCTGTAATGTCCATCCTGTTTGCACAGGCAAAACACGGGCTACTTCTTTCAATCCGAGTCTCTATTCCACTTGGTAAAGATGGTGTTTACCCTTCTTGGATACTGAATGCTCATTTCTACATCCCTTCTTCAAACTAGAACATTATAATCCAGCTTTCATACTGTTTGTTCTCTTCACAGATTTTTGATTATTTTCTCCTGAGAGTATCTGACACACACAAGAAAGTGAAGCAGATGGCGCTGGACGTGCTGGCAGAAATCATTGCCATCCTGGAAGATGCCTTGAACCCAGTGATGGTCCTTTTGGTGGAAGGAATCCTGAAGAACCTGAACTCAAAGGACCCTGGGGTTCATGCCACAGCTGTGAATGCGCTGGAAGCATCCATTGCTCATTTAGGTAAGGCTGAGCCCTGACATGGACTCTCGCCCACTGTGTCTCTGCCTCTCTCACACAAGAGAACACTGAGTGCCTTGAGAGCTCTTGGTGCCTGTGGAACACTCCAGGTGACATCCACCAGAAGCTGTGGGGGTGCAGTCCTTATGCACCAGACCCCAACAGGCTTGAATGGTCATCAGCATTTCCCAAAAGTGCCAGGAGCCCTTGGGTCTGTGCTGCTTGTCTGGAGAGGAGATCCTGGACAACAGCTTTGCTGCAATTCAGAGGCAAAGGAGGTTTTGGAGTTTGCTTGGATCCCATTTGATTTCCCAGATGAAGAGCTTTGCTGTTGGCATGAAGGGACACTGGCCCATCAGAGCTTCTGCAGAGCATCCTCCTGGAAGGCTCCACATTATAGGCATGAGCTGCCTATTTTCCACCTTTCTTCTTTGTCTTCTTTTTTCAGCGGGGAAGTTATGATTCACCAATTTAATTTCTTTGAAACTAACAGATAGAAATCAGCTGTCAGTTATACATTCTTACACATGTTGTTTTGCATGGGGCAGGACGGCTGCAGCAAATAGCTACACAGGCAAGGGCTGCTCTAAATTCCTTTGTTGCAGAGATTTATGTCAGCTCTGAAAATGATGCACTGTGGAAATATGCCTGAAAAATGGAGAGTTGAAGATGCAGATCTTCAAGGGCAGGTTCTACTTTCTCCACCTCAGCTGCTCTGTGACCTCATGGACTACCTGATTCAGTGCCTTTCTGTATCCCAAGTCTGGGCTTCTTCCTGCTTACTCTGCAATGCAAAACCGTTTCACTGCTTACTTGTGATTGAAGTCTTGAGGTCCGTGATGGGAAATGTTTAACATAGCTCTTGGTACAGCAGAGAATGTTGCATTTACAAATGTGAAAGGAGAGATTTTCTTTGGGAATTTAAACCCCTCCCAGGTAGGCTGGAAGGAAAGAAGAAAAGGATTCAAACATCAACAGAAATTTACTTGATTTTATAAGCTGAGGCTGCCCTTGCCCTTTCCCTCCCCACTCTCTTTTCTCCTATGACCTCAGAAGAGTGAGCAGAAATGTGTGTTTCTCTTGTAGATAAAGTATCACTGATGAAAGAGTTTAGCAACCAGTGGAGTCAACTGAGTGGCCAAGCTCTGCTGGAGGTCACAGTGTGTATCACAGGTATGGCATCCCCTTGTAAGTCAAGAGGTCTTCCCAGGGAATATTTACAGGGAACTCCTGTGAATAGACAGTAGAGTAGCTGCTCCAACTGGGGAGGTGCTGAGCTTGTCCCTGCTGCCCAATCCCCATGGCAGGTGTGTTTGGCAGGTTTTCCCTGGCTGCTGCAGAGGTGTGCAGCACCTGAGATGGGGGTGGCGCTCAGCCTGGGGGCTGAGCTCTCCCTGGGGTATCTCAGAAGCCACGTGCAGGAAAGGGAAGGGCTAAAAATACCCGAACTGGCTCCTCTCTTGGAAGCTCAGGGACATCTGTGATCCATTAGGGAAAATGGTGGCAAGTGCTGTTGCAGGGGATCCGTTTCTTTTGTCCTCATGGGATTGTCGTTTTGCTCTTGGAAAGTTTTGAGGTTGAACCCTGCAGTGCCTGGGGTCACAGCTTAGGTCAAAACTCAACACACATATTAGAGGCATGGATTTGGTGCAAGACAGCCTTTGGGGGCAGAGGGGCAGAAGCAGAGTGCTGAGGCTCCCTGTCTGTGCTGTCCAAGTGGCACTGGACTGAGCATTTCAAGGTGTGCAAACAGTGTCTTCCTGTGTCACTGCTGTCCAAAATGCTACAATTGCAGCTGATAATTGATCCCTCAGAGGAGCTTGCTATGTCAGCAGTAGGCAAGGAATGGGAAAATGATAATCTTAATATATAGTAGAGAAGAAGATTTATAGCCTTGCTTGAACTGGGGCTAAATCCACTAAGTGAGGCAGCATCTTGAAATGCAAGGTTTGATACACTTTGTGTCTTCATTTGGAATCTCAGAAGGACAATGTTCAGTGATTAGAAATGTCAAAGGCCCTTTGAAGAGCATTTGAATCGAGTAGATCTCCATGAAGAGGGAATTTAGTTTTGGAGTTATTTTGATCTCCTTTTCAAAGAAAGGAATGAAACATAAAATAGGACTACTTTAGAAAGAGCAGATGTTCTCTCTGAGATTAGTCTGAACAGACAGTGGTTTCTCAAGTACCGTGTTGACCACTGTCTTTAATTGCATTTAAACTGAAATTGACTCCTATTTTGAAATGGGTACCATAACCCTTTTTCTACTTAGCAGAATTGGTTTTGGGTACTTTCAGGAGCTGTTTAAATGTGGATGACTGCTGGTGGATTAACAGCCTAGAAAAAATGAAGTCTCTTCCACTACAGAATAAGAAGTGGCTGCTATAAAACACTTTGCCTGTGCACAAATTAAGAATGGTCTGCAGAGCATTTTAGAGTTTGATCTCTCAGCTAAATCTGCCATGCAAGGAGCCTATTGGTAGGAAATTTAAGTCTGTATTTGATATAGTTCAGTTCAGGAAATGAGCAGGGAACAGGCTTCAGAGAGAACGTAAGAAAACACTCGTGCTTTGGTTAAAATTTAGTCCACGGTGTAGCATTTTTTTTCTCTCTATTCTGCTATTTCAGTGCACATTATAAGAAAAAATGTGATTAACAATGGAAGGGGAAATGCCATTAACATATGGAAATGGACAAATGCCACGACAATGGGGTCTGGGTAGTTATCTAAGACACCCTGAGGTTTGAACAGGTGTTTGTTGGAAGCCACAAAAGCATTCTGCCAAAGACACCAGCTGGCCACTAATGTTTCTAATCCAACTGTCAAGCAGCACCCATCTCTGGTGGGCTGGAGTTTGGAAGTGTAGTCCAATACTGTCCTTTGGTATTTGCCACTGAGCAAAGGGAAGAGCCAGATTAGACTTTGGCACTTGATATCAACGGTGACAAAAATGGAATTATCCATTACATTAGAAATCTCTCAATTGCCTCTCTACAGTTACTTCCAAATCTTCAGTGTGGGCTTAAAGAACTTCCTAATGGAAATAACAGGCAAGTTGACATTTCAGTCATTAATCTGCTCACTGCATCAGTCTGTTGATGCAGAAGCAGATAATGAAGTGATCTAGTAAAGGTACAAATCCTGCCACAGCTACAAGGCTCTGTTTGGAGAAATTAGTCCTGAGAGGTTGGTGGTTCTGTGTTGGGGAGGCTCAGCTGCTTTGTCCGTTTCTGGATCATGGTGCTCTGTGTGCTATTTTGTTGCTCTTAGGCAGAGAGGCCTCCAAGAAGCAAAACCAGAGGTAGATCCTGGTTTGCCTTGAGCTTGGTGGTTAAGGAGCTTGTGTCTCTGTCCTGGCAGTGCTTGTGGAAGGGGTTTATGGCAGGAGCCCTGAGGTCGTCCAGCGCTACGCCCTGCCCGTGCTCTGGTCCTTGCTGGAGAACAAGGCGCTGCCTGTCCGAAGCGCCAATGTCCGCACTGTGGTCACCAGGCTTGCCTCTGCCCTCCACGAGGTGATGGGCACCCAGCTGCAGAAGCGTGCTGCCAGCCAGCCTCCACATGTGCGGATAAACCTCTCCAGCATTTTGGGCTGGTGAAGGATGGATGTGCTCCAGAAAGCTGACCAAGTGCTGAGATGGACACCTCCGGATCTGACATTTTAGCTGTGCCAAAAACGACGAAATACTAAAGAAGGTTGTGCATCTGCCCCTGCTCTCTCCACTGCCCTTCATAGTCATGGCATGCTCAGGGGGCCTGAAACAACTGCAGACTGAGGACAAGGGGAAGGCTGAGCAAGGCTCAGCCTCACACAGAGGTAAGGTGGGAGCTGGGCCGCTGTCTGGCAGGAGGAAGGGTCTTGTGCCAGCCTGGAGAGCCTGTGCACATTGCCAGGGAACAGTCCTGCCCTGCAGGTGCCCCCTGCCATCAGCTCTGCTGCTCCCAGTGTCCCGTGGAGCTGTAGGGTTGCTGAGCTGTGGGGCAGGGAGAGGAGCAGGAGGCTGCATGTGCAGCTGATCCATTACTGGCAAGCACAGGGCTCTGGGCTCCCTGCTGTCCCAGGGCATCCCAGAGGCCAGGGTGTTCCCCTGGGAGCTTTGTGCAAGTGGGTCAGGGTGTGCCCCTGGCCTGCCTCAAGTGGCTGCTTGCAGGAGTATGTTTCCATGTGCAGCTATGTAGAAGTTTCCAGGAAATATGTCCCATGAAATATGGAGCTGTGGAGCCTTTAGTTTTGCTTTGTGGCCTGTGTTAATACTTTGTGTCTCCACTTTGCAGACCTTACATGCTGCAGTGTTTCCAAGACGTTTTCTCTGGACATTCCTATGTGGATTAACTCACTAAGTCCTTGCCTCCACTCCAGAAGAGCTCTTTCCTCCAAGATCAGGAAGGAGCTGCCACCTGTCTGAGAACTGATTGAAAGACAGGATTCATACATTAGCCTTTAGAGTTACAGATGTACATATGTTATGATTGGTATCTGTAGGTTTGAAGAAACAGGTTTCAATTGTAGAAATGTGTAAAACAGGGGTCTCTCTCAGAGAGAGATTAGAATGCAGGAATTGAATTAAAACCTTTAGATATTTATCTAAAATATATTCAGCCACTATTATATGAAATAGAGATGCAAGATTAACTTTTGAGTAAATAAGTGAGAATATGTTTTACATGCCTTAATGAGCAAAAGCCTTAGGATCCAGTGTAAAAAACAAGCTTCTAAAAAAAGCTTTAGTAAGAGCTCAAAAACTGTTCTAGACATAATAAAAATACAGTAAGCGTACTGCTTTCATTTGTCACATAAAATAGAAAGGCTCTATGTGCAAGTTATACATGAACTTGCATATTATAGAACTAGAATTCTAATAGGTTTAGTAGAAATGCTTCAGATTCATGTTTTTAGCTCATTGGGTAATTTGTAAATAAGAATCCATGCACTAGGGAGAGACTCTCTCTCCCCCTCTCTCCTCACCACCATCATCACTGTCCGGAAGAAGATTGGAGCTGCTGCTGCAACTTCTGTCTCTGCTTGAGAGTCTGTGCCAGGCCACAGCTTGTACCTCTGCTCAGGAATCTGTACCAGGCTGCAGCTTCTGCTTCTCATCAGGACTCTACTTCAAAACCTTTTAACATAGACTTTAACACCTGGGACTCTTGCTCTTTTGAAACTGATGTGCCTTTACAAGAAACAACTTTATAGCAACCAAGAACTTCTGTGTTCTTTTGAAGACCTAAACCCATGACAATATCAACATTCGATTGTATCTTCAAAATTTTGATGATATATTTTTAATTGTATATATTTTATTTTGATTAAATGCTTATGGTTTTTCTTGAATTATAAATAAACGAAATTTTTTTATAAAACAAGCAGAGAATCCAAGACCAGCACCTGCTAGTCTAGAGGAGATGTGCTGTGTTTACGGGAGTGCAGTTCACTTGGTGTGCCATGTCTCACTGTACCTTTCCTTGCTGGGCCTCTCCTCTTCCTCTTTTGACATGTTTTCTTTGTGGCATTTTGGCTGCCATTTGTGACTTGGCATTACAATGGGGCCACATATTGATATGTTTGCCTGACGCTGGAGTCAACAGATTCTGTATAGTCAAAAGTTTTTCACCTGGATGTATTCTGCGCTCGCAAAAGACCTGAGCAAAGAAACAAAGAGAAGTGTTCCAAAATCCCAAAGCTTTGCTCCTTTGCAATCTCACCCAGATCTGGCTCAGATGTGTCTTCAATCACCATTTCATAGGTAAGAAGAGGTCGTGGGAAAAGATGCACTGCTTTAGAAAAGACATTTGTATGTACATTTAGCCAGCACAGCAGTTCAACAGTGTTGTTTTTAGCTGTTTTGCAGAAGGGTGAGTGGACTGTGAGGCCAACAAAAAGTGACAAGGTTTCCTCAAATCTATTTATACTCCTGAGTGGCAATCAGCTCAGAGCTATGGGATAATACCGTAGAGCATCCCACACACATTCTGCCTCCAAGAAAAGCTAGGCTTGGCTTCTTAGAGTGAAATAAATAGAAGAGTTATTTTGCAGTTTCCTGTCATCGTCATTTGAATCTTTTAAACTTTCAAACATTTCAATTTGCTTTGCCTTTGGGAAAAACAGTTTTGAGCCCAGTGCAAACTGTAACCTTTTGACAGCCAAGTCCTCACAGTTGCCAGCTTCAGATGTTACAGAAGAAAATGAATGTGACAGTGTTAATTAGGTTTTCTGAAGGAAAAACTCTCTGTCAAACTCTTATGTGTTTGCTTAGCTATGGGTCTAGTCCTGGCCTAGTAAAGCCCAGGCAGGGTGGCAGGTGTCAGGGAAAACTAGTCTGTGAGCTTATAGGATTGCCATCACCAGCAGAGGGATTCCTCTGGAGACAAAATTAGGGACCCTCTCCATGTCCCAATATTCTCTTCGAACTTTCCCAAATATCTAAGAAAAGGCAGTGCAACTTCACATCTCCTTGCACACCTACTGTTTGAATAGGGGCATTTTTGTCCCTCCTCAAAGTCATTGCTCTTGCACACCAGAAACATGAACATCCACAAAGGGGAATGATGCCTGGTCCTCCTGCTGGTGCTTCAGAGTCCTGGTACGTGAAGATCTGAGTAGCTTCCAATATTAACACTTAACAGGCATTTCATGCTCCTTCAAGATATCCAGATGTCAGGGCTTTTTGTTTCAAAGCAGCAGCTGTAGCATCACTCTCTGGCGAAAAACAGTAAATGGGAAACAGCGATTGCCAGCATTGGAAGAGTGGGGAAAAACCTCAAGTGTCTTTGTCAAAAGAAAAAAGGGAAGAGTGTAATTGCCAAAGATTCACTGGATCAGGTCTTTACTGCATGCTTGCAAGAAGATCATTTGGGACCATCTTTTTGAATCTCATGCAGGAAAGGAGCTCTTAATAATACCATGCTACTTAAACCCACATTGGGCTGTAGCTCTGTAGTGGCTCACAATGAAGCAGATTGCCTGCTTTGTCACTGCCAGCCCTGTTGATCCTGAAAGTCACCGTAGCGTATCCCATGCCTGTTTTGCCTCCACGAAAATCTTGGCATCCCTTATTAGTGTGTGAAATAAATAAGGAGTAATAAAATGGACAATTACCTGGTCAGTTTGGAGGATATAATCATGCTTTCGCATGTCAGCCCTGTACCTCATGCTTCCAAGGTGTGTTACTCATCATGAAATATTTTAAGAATAAATCTCAGCTCTCATGTTCCATCAGAATAAAGTTGCATCAGATCATGGAGAATTCTGCTGGCAGGAACAGGACAAAACCCTTCCAAGACTCACTTGCAGTTGTCCTGGATTTCTGCAGCCCTGTGTAGAAAGCTGCTGTAGGCAGAGTGTTTGGAGCTGGTTGGATGGCCTTTATGAAAGATGAGTAGAACAGTATGCAGGGCTCTCCTGGCAGAAAACTGTTTGTCCAAGAGCAGGGACATGGTGCTGGCAGAAGTGGAGCGGCCCCGCTCCCAGCGCAAGAGTCTGTGAGCTGAGCCGTGCCAGGGAGAAAAGACACCGAGGGGCTCCAGCCCAGCTGCTTCACCTGCCGGGACCGTTCCATGGAGCTGTGCCATTGGGAGAAAGTTGGCACCGGACGAGCCACCGAGCTTTCATCTGCTGCTCGAACTGCTCCGTGACAGCTCCTGTTTTTCCTGAGAGAGAACCCGGCACATCTTGTAATGCACGTCATGGGGGGATTTTCCTCTGGCATTTTGGGTCTTTGTTCCAGTGGGGAGGACAGTGAGGTGAATCATTAAAAAAAACAGTATAATCACCGACAAAGACCCTCTAACTAATTAAAGTTAGAAAGTGGTATGTTTATTCACTGGCGGGTGGCACGGGAGTCACCTCCAAAAGGCGTGACCGTGCCGAACAAGGTTCTTTGCCATCTATTTATTCCCCAAGATCTTACATAGAATACATCTGCATAACCCCAGCACCTCCCATCCCCATCCCATATTAAAATGAGCCCATTAGTCCTTCACGCGTGCGCAGCTCTTCTCTTGAACTGGGTCGGTGGTCTCAAAATGGGTCAGTGGTCTCGAAGGATGAAGTCAGGAGAGTCTTCATCAGGTCTCTGTGACCCTCTGGCACGATCCAAGGCCCCATGCTTCATGGTTAACAGTTTACTTATCTTACATTCTTCTGTACATAAATTTATTATAGCAGATAATTATACCAATTAGGTCTAGCCTAAGCACATAGTAATTATTAACCTACCATTTACCTACCTAGCTTACATCTTGGTCATGGAAACTACTTCTACTCTTAGCAAAAATTCTAACTTTTTAAAACCATGATTCAGAGGTCTGACTGTTTGATATCCAGGAGTTACTGACTTGTTTTTCCTTGCTTTGTAGGCATTCTGTTTGTTAATAATCTGTTGTTTTTTTCCTACTTTCATCTGTTAGTTTTGATTTCCTATTGCTGGAAAAGAATTTTTGGAACATGTTGGATGAGACAACTTATTCCATAGTGTCCTGTTTTAAGGTGTCTCAAACTGTGTTAGATAGATGGCTTCACATAGGAACATCCCCAAGGCTGCTGAGGGGAAGGCAGAGAGGAAGACAAACCTGGTATTTCTGAGGGAAATTCCTTGACACCAAACCAACCTGAGTCATCTAACAGCTGATCTGACATCTCGAGACATGGGCCAAAAGGGAAACCTTTCAGTGTGTTTGGTCAAGGCCAGGCTGTGCTGAAGGCAAAGGTGTGTCAGTGCACTTGGCTCCTTCTCTCCTTATTGTGTCTGGCATACACAGGAGCCCACAGCTCCTGCAGAAACCATCACAGCACTCAGTGGGAGCAAACTTGCGTCCAGTCCTCACACAGAGCTGGGGTATCCAGCACTCCACCTCATTGGAATGAAGAACTGTTCCAACCCTCTTGGTAGGAGCTGAGAGGTTTGGCCTTCAGATCAGCTTCTTGCCAGCTCTTGATTTGCTGCCCTGGCTAAGCTGCTGCTTGTGCCAACATTTTTTCCACGGCTGACAGCCCTGCTCTGCTGGCGAGAGGCCCCTGCAGGAGCTTGTGCTGGTGCCATTCAATCTTTCAGATCTTCCAAAGGAAAGCTCAGGGCAGAACTTGTCAAAAGAGCTTTGCCAGGTCAATGCTTTTAACGTTAAATCTTTCCTCTGTATTCCATGTCATGCTCAGTAAATGTTTGAGGAAGCAATTTTGCTGCTCCAGAAATTCCACAAATCATGCAGTTAAACCTTAAGAGAACATGATTTGGGACATGTAATCACACTTGAATTCATTGTGCAGAAAACTACAGGAGCACTTCTTGTGAGCTCTGTGTCTAAGCTAAGTGACCTTGCCACCAAGAACTTGGAAAAGTGGGGAGAGATGGAATCAGTAGCACATTGTGATTCTCCCACATCACGTGCCTGAGTGACACAACGACCACAGCTGTGCTCACTTTGTCACTATGGTCCCTTGCCCAGAGTGGGTCACACTGTGGGAACAGGAGGCCTTAGATGTGGCTCGAGCTATGGCTCCATGGCCTTTTGGCTGTCAGATTGCATTTGAAGGAGGCAAGGAGGAGGTGGAGGACTTTTGCACAGGATAAAAAGGATTTATTACTTTGGACAATCCATGGGGCAAAAGACAAAAATGGCAAAGCTGCAACAACTTAAATATGGGGAAGGTTCAAGGGGAAGGTACAATTTCTTAGCAAATTGGAGAAATTCTGAGGAGGGGATAAAGGGTAGGATTTACAAAGGCATTGTCCAGAGAGAGAGGTAGGGGTAAACCTGGGCCACATGGACTAATTAGACATCGAGTTTTAACGCATTTCCAAAGAGGAATTCTAAGCAGGAGGCAGGCACAAAGCAGGATTGACAGGTAGTTGAGGACAGATTGACAAGGTGGGTGAGAGGGTATAATTTTGGACTAAACCACAAGATTAGACAATGACAAAACCTACCATTAACAAGAAACACACTGCAACACATGAGGAATTGGCTGACTTCCACTGGGGCAAGGCCTTTTTACCCTACCTCAAAACTTCATGCTACAGATAGTGATGGTGAATCCCCCATGGCCTTGTCAGGCCACACCATGATCTCAGAAAAGCTTGTTAGGCCTCGGCCTTGCTGAACAGCGCCTGGGCTCAGCTCCTCTGGAGCTGATCACAAACACGGAGTGCTCCCAGGAACTTGTGCTGCCTAACGAGCTCCTGGGCTTTCCCATGAACAACCTTGGAAACTGCTTTTCTTGCCTGGATGGCATAACATCCCTCCCCTCACGCTTTCAAAGGCAGGCTGCTGCCCCAAAGTGCGGCCATGACAAAGCATTTTATGGCTGAGGCCACTCTCTTGTGGCCCATCAACAGCGCTCCAAAAGGGGCCCTTGGAGCTCTCCTAGACCACAGCGGCTGCCAGCAGCAACCTCCCTTGCAGTGGGGCCTCTCGGAGCCAGCGAGCTCTCCAGTTTGCTGCACTCGCAGGATCGCCCATCAACAATGGATCCTGGGCCCATCCCCCCTCTCCTGGAGGCTCCAGTTTAACTTCTGTTAAGCTTGAGTGAGTGCTGTTAAGCTTTTAGGCCGCATTCCTTTTTATCCTTGTCCTTTCTGTCCCTTTGTCAAATGCACCTAAAAACACACACACACACACACCCACACACACTCACACACATGCACACAGTTCTCGATTCATTTCTGGTTTGATTGACTCCAATTTGTTTGTTGCTTTTTTTTCCCTTGTTTGTGCCTCAACTGACTAGCAAGTACTAGTGTATAAGTTGTCAACAAATTTTGTAGAGCTTAATATTTTGTTGCTTAATATTCAATCTGTTTTTCCTGATAAAGCTGCCTGTGAATTTTTAAGCAATATCTTTATTTTTAAGCAAACACTTGTTTGTAACTAAGCTTGGGAGTATGAGGCACAGGATTGACACTGGAAAGCAGAAGAGTAACTCTAAAGTGACAAGTTTCATTGTCCATTTGATTACTCTTCTATTTATTTCACTCTAAGAAGCCAAGCCTAGCTTTTCTTGGAGGCAGAATGTGTGTGGGATGCTCTACGGTATTATCCCATAGCTCTGAGCTGATTGCCACTCAGGAGTATAAATAGATTTGAGGAAACCTTGTCACTTTTTGTTGGCCTCACAGTCCACTCACCCTTCTGCAAAACAGCTAAAAACAACACTGTTGAACTGCTGTGCTGGCTAAATGTACATACAAATGTCTTTTCTAAAGCAGTGCATCTTTTCCCACGACCTCTTCTTACCTATGAAATGGTGATTGAAGACACATCTGAGCCAGATCTGGGTGAGATTGCAAAGGAGCAAAGCTTTGGGATTTTGGAACACTTCTCTTTGTTTCTTTGCTCAGGTCTTTTGCGAGCGCAGAATACATCCAGGTGAAAAACTTTTGACTATACAGAATCTGTTGACTCCAGCGTCAGGCAAACATATCAATATGTGGCCCCATTGTAATGCCAAGTCACAAATGGCAGCCAAAATGCCACAAAGAAAACATGTCAAAAGAGGAAGAGGAGAGGCCCAGCAAGGAAAGGTACAGTGAGACATGGCACACCAAGTGAACTGCACTCCCGTAAACACAGCACATCTCCTCTAGACTAGCAGGTGCTGGTCTTGGATTCTCTGCTTGTTTTATAAAAAAATTTCGTTTATTTATAATTCAAGAAAAACCATAAGCATTTAATCAAAATAAAATATATACAATTAAAAATATATCATCAAAATTTTGAAGATACAATCGAATGTTGATATTGTCATGGGTTTAGGTCTTCAAAAGAACACAGAAGTTCTTGGTTGCTATAAAGTTGTTTCTTGTAAAGGCACATCAGTTTCAAAAGAGCAAGAGTCCCAGGTGTTAAAGTCTATGTTAAAAGGTTTTGAAGTAGAGTCCTGATGAGAAGCAGAAGCTGCAGCCTGGTACAGATTCCTGAGCAGAGGTACAAGCTGTGGCCTGGCACAGACTCTCAAGCAGAGACAGAAGTTGCAGCAGCAGCTCCAATCTTCTTCCGGACAGTGATGATGGTGGTGAGGAGAGAGGGGGAGAGAGAGTCTCTCCCTAGTGCATGGATTCTTATTTACAAATTACCCAATGAGCTAAAAACATGAATCTGAAGCATTTCTACTAAACCTATTAGAATTCTAGTTCTATAATATGCAAGTTCATGTATAACTTGCACATAGAGCCTTTCTATTTTATGTGACAAATGAAAGCAGTACGCTTACTGTATTTTTATTATGTCTAGAACAGTTTTTGAGCTCTTACTAAAGCTTTTTTTAGAAGCTTGTTTTTTACACTGGATCCTAAGGCTTTTGCTCATTAAGGCATGTAAAACATATTCTCACTTATTTACTCAAAAGTTAATCTTGCATCTCTATTTCATATAATAGTGGCTGAATATATTTTAGATAAATATCTAAAGGTTTTAATTCAATTCCTGCATTCTAATCTCTCTCTGAGAGAGACCCCTGTTTTACACATTTCTACAATTGAAACCTGTTTCTTCAAACCTACAGATACCAATCATAACATATGTACATCTGTAACTCTAAAGGCTAATGTATGAATCCTGTCTTTCAATCAGTTCTCAGACAGGTGGCAGCTCCTTCCTGATCTTGGAGGAAAGAGCTCTTCTGGAGTGGAGGCAAGGACTTAGTGAGTTAATCCACATAGGAATGTCCAGAGAAAACGTCTTGGAAACACTGCAGCATGTAAGGTCTGCAAAGTGGAGACACAAAGTATTAACACAGGCCACAAAGCAAAACTAAAGGCTCCACAGCTCCATATTTCATGGGACATATTTCCTGGAAACTTCTACATAGCTGCACATGGAAACATACTCCTGCAAGCAGCCACTTGAGGCAGGCCAGGGGCACACCCTGACCCACTTGCACAAAGCTCCCAGGGAAACACCCTGGCCTCTGGGATGCCCTGGGACAGCAGGGAGCCCAGAGCCCTGTGCTTGCCAGTAATGGATCAGCTGCACATGCAGCCTCCTGCTCCTCTCCCTGCCCCACAGCTCAGCAACCCTACAGCTCCACGGGACACTGGGAGCAGCAGAGCTGATGGCAGGGGGCACCTGCAGGGCAGGACTGTTCCCTGGCAATGTGCACAGGCTCTCCAGGCTGGCACAAGACCCTTCCTCCTGCCAGACAGCGGCCCAGCTCCCACCTTACCTCTGTGTGAGGCTGAGCCTTGCTCAGCCTTCCCCTTGTCCTCAGTCTGCAGTTGTTTCAGGCCCCCTGAGCATGCCATGACTATGAAGGGCAGTGGAGAGAGCAGGGGCAGATGCACAACCTTCTTTAGTATTTCGTCGTTTTTGGCACAGCTAAAATGTCAGATCCGGAGGTGTCCATCTCAGCACTTGGTCAACTTTCTGGAGAACATCCATCCTTCACCAGCCCAAAATGCTGGAGAGGTTTATCCGCACATGTGGAGGCTGGCTGGCAGCACGCTTCTGCAGCTGGGTGCCCATCACCTCGTGGAGGGCAGAGGCAAGCCTGGTGACCACAGTGCGGACATTGGCGCTTCGGACAGGCAGCGCCTTGTTCTCCAGCAAGGACCAGAGCACGGGCAGGGCGTAGCGCTGGACGACCTCAGGGCTCCTGCCATAAACCCCTTCCACAAGCACTGCCAGGACAGAGACACAAGCTCCTTAACCACCAAGCTCAAGGCAAACCAGGATCTACCTCTGGTTTTGCTTCTGGGAAGCCTCTCTGGCAAGATCAGCAAAATAGCACACAGAGCCCCACGATCCAGAAATGGCCCAAGCAGCTGAGCCTCCCCAACACAGAACCACCAAGCCCTCAGGACTAATTTCTCCAAACAGAGCCTTGTATATTTATGAGACTTTGTACCTTTAGTAAATTATTTCACAATCTGTTTCTGCATCAATAGACTGATGCAGTGAACAGATTAATGACTGAAATGTCAACTTCTCTTCTATTTCCATTAGGAAGTTTCTAAATCCACACTGAATATTTGGAAATGCACCATAGAGAGACAATTGAGAGATTTCTAATATAAAGGATGATTCCATTTTTGTGACCCTTGATGTCAAGTGCCAAAAATCTAATCTGGCTCTTCCCTTTGCTCAGTGGCAAATACCAAAGGACAGTATTGGACTACACTTCCAAACTCCAGCCCACCAGAGATGGGTGCTGCTTGACAGTTGGATTAGAAACATCAGTGACCAGCTGGTGTCTTTGGCAGAATGCTTTTGTGGCTTCCAACAAACAGCTGTTTAAAACCTCAGGGTGTCTTAGATAACTAACCAGACCCATTTGCTGTGGCATTTGTGCATCTCCACATTTTAATAGCCTTTCCCCTTCCAATGTTAATGGCCTTTTTTTCTTGCAATGTGTACTGAAACAGCAGAATAGAGAGAAAAAAATAATAGACAAGGGACTGAATTTTAACCAAATCACGAGGGGTTTTTCATAATCTCTCTGAAGCCTGCTCCCTGCTCATTTCCTGAACTATATCAAACACACACTAAAATTTCCTACCAACTGGCTCCTTGTATGGCAGATTTGGCTGAGAGATCAAGCCCTAAAATGCTCGGCAGTACATTCTTATTTTATGCACAGGCCAAAACTTTTATAGCAGCCACTTCTTATTCTGTAGTGGAAGAGACTTCATTTTTTCTAGGCTGTTAATCCACCAGCAGTCATCCACATTTAAACAGCTCCTGAAAGTACCCAAACCCAATTCTACTAAGCAGGAAAGTGGAAATTAATTTCAAAGTGGAAATTAATTTCAGTTTAAATGCAATTAAAGACATTGGTCACTATGGGACTTGAGAAACAACTGGCTGTTCCTACTAAATCTCTGAGAGAACATCTGCTCTTTCTAAAGTAGTCCTAATTTATGTTTCATTCCTTTCTTTGAAAAGGAGATCAAAATAACTCCAAAACTAAATTCCCTCTTCATGGAGATCCCCTTTATACAAATGTCTTTTAAAGGGCCTTTGATATTCCTAATCACTGAACACTGCCGTTTTGAGATTCCTAATGAAGACACAAAGTGTATCAAACCTTGCACATAAAGATGCTGCCTCACTTGGCAGTGGATTTAGCCCCAGTTCAAGCAAGGCTATAAATCTTCTTCTCTACTATATATTAAGATTATCATTTTCCCATTCCTTGCCTACTGCTGACATAGCAAGCTCCTCTGAGGGATCAATTATCAGCTGCAATTGTAGCATTTTGGACAGTGTCGACACAGGAAGACACTGTTTGCACACCTTGAAATATTCAGTCCAATGCCACTTGGACAGCACAGACAGGGAGCCTCAGCACTCTGCTTCTGCCCCTCTGCCCCCAAAGGCTGCCTTGCACCAAATCTGTGCCTCTAATATGTGTGTAGAATTTCGACCTAATTGTGACCCCAGGCACTGCAGGGTTCAACCTCAAAACTTTCCAAGAGCAAAACGAGAATCCTGTGAGCACAAAACAAACGGATCCCCTGCAACAGCACTTGCCACCATTTTCCCTAATGGATCACAGATGTCCCTGAGCTTCCAAGAGAGGAGCCAGTTCGGGTATTTTTAGCTCCTCCCTTTCCTGCACGTGGCTTCTGAGATGCCCCAGGGACAGCTCAGCCCCCAGGCCGAGCGCCACCCCCATCTCAGGTGCTGCACACCTCTGCAGCAGCCAGGGAAAACCTGCCAAACACACCTGCCATGGGGATTGGGCAGCAGGGACAAGCTCAGCACCTCCCCAGTTGGAGCAGCTACTCTATTGTCTATTCACAGGAGTTCCCTGTAAATATTCCCTGGGAAGACCTCTTGGCTTAGAAGGGGAGGCCATACCTGTGATATGCTCTGTCACATCCAGTAGAGCTTGGCCACTCAGTTGACTCCATTGGTGGCTGAACTCTTTCATCAGTGATACTTTATATACAAGAGAAACACACATTTCTGCTCACTCTTCTGAGGTCATAGGAGAAAAGAGCGTGGGGAGGGCAAGGGCAATGGCAGCCTCATTTTATAAAATCAAGTAAATTTCTGTTGATTTTTGAATCCTGTTCTTCTTTCCTTCCAGCCTCTCCTTTCACATTTGTAAATGAAAAGTTTTCTGCTGGAGCTATGTTAGACATTTCACATCAGAAATCTCAAGAATTAAATCACAAGTAAGAAGTGAAAGGGTTTTGCATTGCAGAGTAAACAGGAAGCAGCTCAGATTTGGGATACAGAAAGGCACTGAATCAGGCAGTTCATGAGTTCATAGAACACCTGAGGTGGAGAAAGTAGAAACTGCCCTTGAAGATGTGCCTCTTCAACACTCCATTTTTCAGGCCTATTTCCCTTGAGCAGCATTTTCAGAGCTGACATAAATCTCGGCAGCAAAGGAATTTAGAGCAGCCCTTGCCTGTGTAGCTATTTCCTACAGCCATCCTGCCCCATGGATGTCAGCTGGAGTGTTCCACAGGCACCAAGAGCTCTCAAGGCACTCAGTGTTCTCTTGTGTCAGAGAGGCAGAGACACAGCTGGGGAGAGTCCATGTCAGGTCTCAGCCTTACCTAAATGAGCAATGGATGCTTCCAGTGCATTCACAGCTGAAGCATGAACCCCGGGGTCCTTTGAGTTCAGGTTCTTTAGCATTCCTTCCACCAGACGGATGATCACCGGGTTCAAGGCATCTTCCAGGATAGTGATCATTTCTGCCAGCATGTCCAGCGCCATTTGCTTCACTCTCTTATGTGTGTCAGATATTCTCAGGACAAAATAATCAAAAATCTGTGAAGAGAACAAAGAGCATGGAAGCTGAATTAAAATGTCCTTGTTTGAAGAAGGGATGTAAAAATGAGCACTCAGCAATGTTAAAGATTAATGCAATCCTTTCTGTCAGGTCAGCAAATGCTTGCACAATTTCACTCTTTTCCTATGGGCCACTCACTGGAATGGCTGCGCAACCTCATTCTGGAGTAAAGATTTTCATCTCTTTTTTAGAGGTTTGTGTGGGGACAGAATAGTTCCTATGGTGTCTCTCTTCACCTATAAATCATTAAATTAATTGCATTTATTCATTCAAAAGACTACCTTTGCTTTACAAGTATGGAAGCAGATATTTACAATGCTCATTTTTCTATGTAGTTGCCTCAAGTACTGAGAGCAATTCATGATTTTGCAAAACTATGGCCAGACGACATCTAAGTTTTATTTTGTCTGTCTCAGAACCTGTCTGCAGAAATGCAGGCCTCTGATCAACTCTTCCAGAATCCAGACAATTTGTCTAATTAACAGGTAGACTTCTGAAATTTAATGTGCTGTACAGCTCTCATTAGAGCAGGTTCAGTCCCTTGACAGCCACATCTGGACTCAATGTTCTTGAAGGTCTCTTCCAAACTAGTGATTCTGTGATTATTAGGCACCATTTTCTAGAAAAAGGGGAAAAGCAGCTTCTGGGAGGAGAAGGACGAGACCTGTCCTTGGCCATTTTCCTCCTTTTCCAAAGAGAAAAATAAAAACAACTAGGATGAGCACCATCATTACCAAGTGGAATGGAGACAAGAATGGAAAGAAATAGCCAGAGTTTTGACTGTGCAAGACAAGATGGAGTTTACAAAAGTACCCTTGGTTTAAACTAGCCCAGCCTGACACTTCCCTATCCAAACCCATTTTTTTGTCTAGAGAATAATTGCCATGCTTTCAGTGGCTGGATTCCCTTCACTTAACCCAACTGCGACTAGGAGACAGCAGAAGTTACACCAATGGAAAATTCTGGCATCTTCTGATGAACAGCATCAATAGGCACCTGCCAGACAAATGCAGCTGGACTGAAAGAATTTGTCCTGAAGCCTGGACCTCCATTAAATTGGGTCAGTCTGGGTCAGAGGGACCAGCCTGTCCCAAACAGCCAGGATGCAGTGCCAAGACACACTGAATTAACTTTACTGCTACAGGCTTGGGAGAGGAGCTAAAGGGAAGGAACAGTGAAGATACCCTACATACCTGGACAATGTGAGTGGTGACGAGCTTGGGGCTGTTTTTGCACAGCTCTAGGAGGAGTGCCACTCCTTCCAGCCGTGCCTCAAACCCCTTGGCTTCCAGGAGATTGTAAAGATTCTGGAGCGTCTCCATTTCATCCCTAGCTGGAGGTAATGTGACCTGAGCTTTTGGACAGTGGAGGAGGCGTCCATCAGAGGTTGACTTCACCCTGGAAATTAAAAGGAAATTACAACTTGTTGGTGACAATACCTGCAGATAATTGTGAGCAAAGCATCAAGATGAGCCTTCCTAATGATGTGATATCAAGCCAGAAAATCATGAGGCTCTGAAAATCATTGTGGACCTCACGACACTCATTACAGGAGACAATCTACACATATTATTAATGCAGAAGTAAATATTTTGTGCCACAGAGCATTTGTAGGGAAAGGAAACAATCTCTGGCACAGGCCATCACAGCCAGAAAGATTTTCCTGAGGAAGAGATATGTCCAGCTTGTCATGTGCTTTGTCACATCTAACAAAAGTGCCCAGTACCTTTGACTAGAAGGCAATGTGGCCTGGGGCTTCTTGGAGCCATCGCTCCTCTTCTTCACTGGGCTCTTGACAGATGGGCATTCACCCTTCTGCTCTTCCATCCCCTACAACGACATAGAGAAAGCCCCATCAATCTTTAGAATATTAAATAGGAAATTGCCTGTTTAAAACGCAAGTTAGAACCAGGATCACTGCTGCCAAGGCTTAGGGAAATATTTCCAAACTGACAGAAGGAAACAGACCAGAGAATCACTGATGCCAACACCCTGTTTGCAATAGCTCAAGGCAGGTTATGGGTGATGAAATACTGAGCAGCAGTCTAAAACCCAAATTCATGAGTCCGGAGCATAAATGGGAATAATGCAAACCGGTGTCAACGAATGTTCTTAAAGAAGCAGCAGAAAAATTTGGACTCTTTGGCGGTGGGCTCACTGTGTTACATAGTGATTTGGTTCAACCTGGCTCTCCCTGGTTCTGCACAAAGGCACAATCCCTTCTATTTCGTATATTAAAAAGAATAAAAAATCCCCTCAAACAAAGAAATCATTTTCTACTGAATGCTGCTGAATTCACCAAGCTTCTTCAAGCTCCACAGGGCGTGAAAGCAAGGCAGTATTCCCAAAGACAGACGGTAATTTTAGTACTTAGGGTTGACTTGGACATCTTTTGCATTTTTGGAAATTTTCTTGGCACTACTGCTTCCAGTGTGTTTTGGAATGACTCTCTTATCTTCCGATGCACTATTCTCACTCAATTGCTTTACTAGGGGCAGAGTATGGAGAATGTGATGGGAGGTTACACCCAAATATAAACCCATTTTCTCCTCTTCCCCTTTCCTGTTTGTGACCAATATTCAAAATATTCAAAACCTCACCTTTCCCCTAATAATATAATTTACTTCATGGTCTGCAGATGAACAGGGTAGGAATTAACAGCTCATTCCCAAGAGCAAAATGATTCAGCAGAAGAGGAATGAGATGTTTGATCCCATGTTTGATCTCCTATTAGCAGTGGCAATATCTGCAAAAAGGAGACATTTTTCCTGCCAAGCACTTACTTTCTTCTTCATTCTTCTCAGAATATCTTCCAGGTCACGGGCGGGAATGGATCGTTCCAAAAGCATTTTACATTTTTGGTGATTGATCAACATCTTCACCATCTCCTGTCCATAATGCCTATGGAAAGAAGGAAAGGAAGACAGGAAGACAGGAAGGAAGGATTCCAGGAAGGAAGGGAGGGAGGAAAGGAGGAAGGAAGGGAGGAAGGGAGGGAGGGAGGGAGGGAGGAAGGCAGGAAGGCAGGAAGGCAGGAAGGCAGGAAGGAAGGAAGGAAGGAAGGAAGGAAGGAAGGAAGGAAGGAAGGAAGGAAAAGTGAACAAAGGAAGACTATTAATCAAAGAGGCTGATACCTTATAACTCATTAGGTGCAATCCTTGCATGAGAAGGCATTGCCTACTCAGCAGAGAGACAAAAAATACCATTTCACTCTGCATCTGTGGGTGTGCTTCTGTGGGATCTAAGGATCCCAGGGAACAAGTGAAACAAATCTGCTTGGTTATCAGATCCTATTAGCAGTGCCTTGCTGCCATTGCACAATAATTTGCCTTTCTTGAACTGGTAGGGAAGCCAGGACAAAACACCTCATGCTTTTGTACTGGTTTCACCTGGGGAGGACAGACCCAGAGAGAGGTTTTCTTTATGAGAACTTGCTTTGCAAGTTGATGAAACTAATTGAACGCTGGTTTGGTTATGGACAGCTTGAGGAAGTAATTAGAGAAAGATAGTTCACTCCATGAACACACATTTTGAAGAAGCTAACCTGGAAAAGAGCTCTCTTTCTCTTCCAGCAGCAATGGAGGTAACACTGGCCCGGCCTGGCTCCACTGCAGGCTGCGGGCCTGGCAGGGGGGCAGGACCGGGTCCCTTGTCTGGGGAACTGGAGTGTCCCAGCAGGGAGGAGGAGTGGCCATCAACAGTGGCCAGGGAGACTGATTGAGATCCCAGCTGCTCCCCCTCTTTCCCTTTTTTGCCAGTAGGAAACCACAGTTTTCTTCAAGAAGAAATTTGGAGGTCATTGAGCCTCAGAAAACAGCATTTGAGTAATCTCCAGAAGAAGTTTAGAAAGCCTACATAGATTAGCTAAGGAGTCCTGAAATTTTTCTAGGAAAGTCTTAAGTTAATGAGAAATAGATGTTTGGTATGCTTCAGTGATGAATATTAGCCAGCCCTTTGGCTTTGCTTGACTGGCTAATTGGAGCTCTTCTGATCTCAGAAAAGAATCCTTCAAGTCACAGGAAGTTGGCAATACTCATTCCTATTGGACAACCTCAGGATACCCAGTACAGTCATTTCCCCAGGCAAGCCAGAGCAGTGGTCACAGCACCAAGCCTGACAGAGCTCGAGAAGCGTTTGGACAATGCTCTTGGGCACATGGAGTGACTCTTGGCATGTCCTGCACATGGCCAGGAGCTGGACTCAATGACCCTCATGGGTACCATAAAACTCAGTGCATTCCAAGATTCTTTGGCTTTCATCCACACATTGAGGTAACTTCACATTTCCTTTTGTTTCCACTCTTTTGTGGTTTTGCCTTTACAGACAGACACAAAAGAGTTTTCCTGTCTCAGGAGGTGAAATGAAGATCATTACCTTGTGTCCTTGTGACGGTCCTGAGCAAGCGTCCTTGCCGCGTGTGCCAGCCTCTCAGCCCTGGCTGTGCCTGGGAGCTTCGTGACTCCAATTTTCTCCATCAGGGACAGGAGCAGTTCGGCCGCACACTTCCGCACCTGGACGTGGCGGCTCCTGGGAACAGGAGAGCAAACACTGGGGCACAGGGAGAAGGAGCAAGAGCAGCACAGGCCTTGGCCAGAGCGTGCTCCCTGTCCTTGCTGGGGGATGGAGGCTTGGGCTCTCCCTGAAAATATAGACACACATAGAAGGTTCTGTCCTCAGATAAACTCAAAGTTAGCATTGGACAGAAGGACTGCCTGCAAGGAAGAACAAGGAATTCAATCTCCCTGCACTATCTGATACTCAATTGCTTTCTCAATATTTACTCTGAGAAAGATTGAAGAAAGAGATTACATATGACTTCTTTAGAAATGTAAGACAATTCCTGCTGACCCATCAGAGGGTACCCACTACACAGCGCAGAAGAAGGACTGAGGCTCCATCCAGCCATTAATCTCCAAATCTGCAGAGCTTTGGAAAACAACAAATGCAGGAGAAACATGCTGTGGGCTGTGAAGTTGCAGAATATACAGCACTGCAGCCTGTTTCTTCTCTGAGGCTTGGCAAGGGATACATCTGAATGTTTTTCCCTATTCCAAAGCTGAGGAAAGGATGGCAGTCATTTTAGACAGGTTGTCCTGTTCTAGAGAGTGTCTTTTGGGAAATATCAGGCCTAGCACAAACACTTAAGGCAGCATTTGTTTCAGCTGTCTCATGGCAGTCGGCCTGTGAAGGTGCCTGTGAAGTGATTCATCATCTCAAGGCTAACATGAAATATCAGTTTGAATAGAAAATAGAGCTCTATGGCCAGGACAGTCATACAAGCCTCCTTTTGGCAGGAGCTGCACCTGCTGTGCAGCCTGTGCCACATGCAGTATATTCTCCCCCATGTGCTCCATGCTCCATCAAGTCCCCTCCCTAGTTCTCAAGTTAATGGAATAATGAGGATGCATGGTTTTTCCCAAGGCCTCTGTGCTTAGTGCTCTGAATTATTTAAGAGTGATCACACCTGCAATTGCAATTGTTCCTCTTCCCACAAAAGCACAAAAGAACAAATCCTTAGCCTTTGCAGGCACTTTCACTTCCCCACCATTCACCACATTTAGGCAACTCTGACAGACTGGGAGAACTCCAGGAAGCAGCAGGAAGCAGAGACAGAGGAGGTTTAGGTTGGAGATCAGGAAAAGATGTTTCACCCAGAGGGTGGTTGGGCACTGGGACAGGGTCCCCAGACCTGTGGTCACAGCACCAAGCCTGACAGAGTTCAAGAAGCATTTGGACAACAATCTCAGGCACATGGTGTGACCCTTGGCGTGTTCTGTGCAATGTCGGGAGCTGGACTAAATGATCCTGATGGGTGCCTTCCAACTCCCCATATTCTACAGTTCTGTGATTCTGAAAACTCATTGGCTGCAGGAGGGCAGAAACTGGGGACAAGAGGAAAGAAATGAGGTGGATTGGAGAATCCAGCCACTGAGTTGACAGAAGATGAAGGATACAGGACCCTTCTTTCACACCATTCCCATTTTTTCTCTCATCCTTCTCCCACCTGCACACTAGAAGCTGAACAATACCACTGAAAGAAGAAGAACCTACCTGACTCCACTGTCCACGAGAGCAGTCATTGCTCGTGCAGGATTCACATTGTCCACCATGATCCCCAGGGTCTGACTGGCTGCTTTCTCAACAAACTCTGGGCAGTTACACAACACCTGGAGAAGGACCCGAGCAACCTCATCCACCTCCGACTCCATGTCCTTTTTCAAGGTCACAAAGAGCTCTCCCAGAGTGACAATGGCCGAGTGGGACACCTTAGACCGGAGGTTGGCCACCTAGGGAAGTCATGAGGGGGAAACATAAGAATCACCATGAAGAGAAAACCGGTTGCCTTTGAAAAAAGTCCCAGGAAATGATCCCACTGTGTACAGAGCAATATTAAAGAATCTTATGAGCAGAAAAGCACAAGCACAGAAAGGCATTTCCTTTGGTACCAATTTCTGGCCTCAGATCTGCTTACTGCAGGCCTAAAAAAAACCCCATTTCATTAAAATGTTCTACTTAACCCTTCTATAATGTCTTGTGCTTAGATTTTAAGCTCTTTTATTTGATAAACAAAGAACCAAATGAAAGCAAGTGCTGCTTTCAAACCGTAAAGGCACAGGCCATTAAGATAAAGAGTCATGTTGTTCTCTTCAAAAAAGCAACACCAGCTGGTCAAGCACTCAGCCAGGAAACAGAAAACACAGACTCAGGTCTACAGACTAATTTGCAGTGTTGAATTGCAGCTCGGGCAGAGCTTAGGACGCTGGCAAATAACATAACTAGTGGATCTGTTTCTGCATTTGCACATTTCATTCTAATGGCAGCTCACTCAAAGATGCGTGTCAGATACCCAACCTACCGGTAAATACAGCTCCATGTACACACAGATCCTATAGACAGCTGACAGACATTAGAAATAGAAGGTCTAAAAACAGAAATGAAGGTAGTCCCTGAGCACACATGGAGATGAACAAGCCCATATCTACTCTACACACCGTGTATGAAGTACAGGGGACAAATTAGAACAGTGTCCTCACCTCACTGGTAACAGCCAAGCAAATCTCACGAAGTCTTGAAAGCAGGACCTCTGAATGGGACCCAGCCAGGTGTCTGATGATGCCCAGTCCCTTCTCCTTCGTCTCCCTGAAAAGCAAGTACCAAAAAGATTGATTTTTCTCTCTACCCGAGAACTAGACAGCACCCTCTGAAATTACCAAGCTGGCAGCTCTGTCAAGCAATGGGAGGTGCTTTTCAAGGAGTACATCATGAAATCGTGGATCTCATTTCCACAGGAAGCTGTGACATTCAAAAGCATACACAAATCCAAAAGGCAAATAGAGGGCCTTCAGAGTCTTCATTTATGGCTGTTTTAGAAGACAGCCTTTCTGAAATCTCTTGCCACTTGCTCTGTGCAGGTCCGGAGCTACAGGAAGGTCTGTGAGGCATCAGGCTGCTGCACTGGGCTGGTGACCGATCCCACGGGCAGCCCTGAGTGTTACCTCGACCCCCCCACACCTGCAGAAGCTCTCTGCACCTCACAGGGCACCAAAAAAAAAATGGGGAAGAGAAAGCAGAAGAGAAAGGGCAAAGCCTATGCAACGGCACAAGCGGGTGCACCATGGCAGATTTCTCATGCTTATCCCAGTGTGAATGGTGTCTTTACCGTTGGGTGAATGAAGAATCCACCAGTGAGTGGATGCTAACTCAGATATCAAAAGGACAACCAATATCACATAACATTTGTAGTGTTATCACATCTGGGCCTCCTTCTCTCTGTATCTAATTGTGGGACACATGGTGAATATTGACAAAACATCCCAGGCCCATATAAAGCAGTGAGAAAGAAAACGTTGAATTCCAAAAGTGCAAGATTCCTAAAGGATTTCATTTCTTTCTCCTTCTCTTCTGCCATGACACCTTCAGGAGTAATGACACGCTGTGAGACTTGAAAGCACAGCTCAGTCCATTTCTCAGAAAGAGCAACTCCCTGCAGCTCCTTCTGGGACGCACATGCAGCAGGTCACAGGGAGACCCTGTCACCTGCCATTGCTGTCAGCAGTGGGACCAGAGAGAAATCTGACTCAGTCCCACTGGGCCAGTGCCTCAAGGCTCCCAAATCTCTACAGTCAAAACTGCTGCCATCCTGCTTCTGCCTTCAGCTAGCAAATCATCTCGTCCCACAGCTTCCTCTCTTCCCTCAAGACGTCCTTTGCAGCACCATGGAGCAGCAGGGAAAATAAGGAAACAGCACAGACCAAGGCCAAGAAAAGGCTGCTCTCCAATCTTTATCCTCTCACTGCTCTGCAGTGGTTTCTCCAGGGCCCTTTGGCCCTCTGGGCTGTCAGGGCTCAGAGGCACTAGCAAGATTCACTTCTAACCTCCCTTAACACTAAGAGGGAGACAGAGTGACCGGGGCCTTTCTTACCAGTCATCGCTGTCGAGCAGGGAGAGTGCCTCCCGCAAGGACTGCTGTGGATCAGGAGAGGCTGTGTCCTTGTACCCATGGCCACAGAGCAGCTCCTCTCGGCGCTCGGCACCAGTGGCCGTCTGCGAGGTCACTGTAAGGAGAGGGTCAGCCCTGAGCGCTGCAGCCCCGGGCAAGGCACCCGCCATGGAGCGGCCTGCAGCCCCAGCTCCCACACAGAGTTCCATGTGCTGCACACTGGCACTGGCTCACACACTTCCCTGCCCTCTGCCTCCTTGGGCTCCGTGCTTTCTGACAGCCGCCCCAGCTGGGCACAGCTCCAGGCTAAACCTGACAATTGCCCACACAGCAATTGCCAGCTCCCAAGTGCCACAGGTAGCACAGCCAGCAACAGTTCCTGAGGCAGCAGAGCTCACACTCCCCGCCACACTGTGCCCAACAGCGGGACTGGCTACCCCAGGAGGGAACCCCCAGGGGCCTCTCTTGTCCCAGCACCCTGATTTCCTCCAGCCCTGAGGACAGAGGCACTCTGCAATTGCCTGAGGAAAGACGTGCAGCTGCCTCGTGGCAGCACCAAGCCAAGCGTGAACAACCCAGATTCAATTCTGGTCAATGCTGAACTTGGAAATAGCATCACTAAAAAAGAGCATTGCAAGGATCATTCCAAACTCCCTTCTTCTTATCTCACCGTACTTGGGATCATAGCACCGGCAGGCTACCCAAAAAGGAGAGACAAGAGCTACTAAGGACTATCTGCTGTGCATTTCCTGCAGGCAGCAAACAGCCTGGGAGCACCAGGCAGCCCCTCCTGGCTGTCATCTGCTACAAACCGCCACTGTATTTGGGTGCGGTGACACTGGAGGCGCTGCTTGTCCCCTCTTGGCATTGCAGGCCATGGGATGGCAGCAGCCACGAACCATTGTGCACTTGTGGCAGCTGCAGCACGTCTGCACCAAGCCACTGCCTGCCATGCAGAGACAAGCCTTGCTGGGATAGCAGAAAAGCTGGCTGCAGAGCCGGACAGCAGCACAGGCAGAGGGCCCAGATGGTCAGTGGACAAGTGATGGTGGTGGCACTCATAGGTGCACAGTGAGCACACCGTGGCACACTGCCCCGCACCTCATCCCTGCAGTTACAGATACCTCCTGGCACCAGCACTGTACTTTGGACTATCAGGATGGGCAGAAGCTTAGGAAGCCAGAGCTTAGGCCTTTACCACTGCTTTATTCAGCTCAACTTTCCAATGGGTCTCTAAGAACCAACTGCTGATGTACTACCAAGCTGGAGTAACTGCAAAGTAGATTTGCTGTTCATTCTCAGGACAGGTTATGGACCAAAGAGCCCAGCTGTGCTGGCTGAGGCAGGAGGCAATTTGTGCTCCTTGTGTAAGGAAAAACCCGTATGGGAAAGAGCTGCCATGGAGCAGGCTTACCTGAGGAGTTGCATGGGACACTGCCTTCCTCCTGGATGATGGGAATACTGGGCACTGAGGGCATCTTGTCCTGCTTCCTCAAGACCTTCTTCTTCAAGGCATTACCAGGGTGTTTTCTCTGCACACTGGAAGCTGTGCCATTGACAGGTGGTAGGCTAAAGTCTGCAGGGACCAAAGAGGAGCTTGTAAGTGGAGTGTGCTGGACATCCTGACGATGGAAAGGGTGAGAAATCTTACTGGAACTGGGTAGCTTCTCTTTGTTATCCCAAAGTACTTAAAGTAGAACACTGGCAAACTAACATGGGACAAGGATCACAGAATCACAGAATCCTAGAAGAGTTTCAGTTGGATGGCCCCTTTAACCACCACCTACTCCAAGCTCTGAGAGCAGGGACATTTTCATCAAGATCAGGTTCCTCAGAGGCCCATGTTAACTGGCCTTGAACACCTTCAAGGATGGAGCAACAACAGATTCTCTGGGCAAACGCTTCCAGCATTGCATCGACTTCATTATAAAAAATACTTACTAATATCTTATCTAAATTCATCCTCTTCTAGTTTAAATCCAAACTGCAGTGATACTTCCCCTAAGAAACAAGGACAACCCAGTATTGCTTTTGTTTTCCTGTTTCAGAGGCTGGCTGGGGAAGTTCCCAAAAGAAAGTGCAGATAACCTTGTGTCATGCCCTCGGGCTGTGTGCTGCCCCCAAGGTCCCTGCTGCCACCCCCGGGGCAGAGCACACAGCACTGCAGCCAGAGCCCCTCAGCCAGGTTTCACTAGGGAACGCTGCTTGCTCCTGGGGCTACAACAGAAGCACTGGCTCAGCGCTAGAAGGAGCTGAATTTGATTTCTTCCGGGTTGCACCTTGGCTGAAAAGCATTCTCCTGGACTCACCTTCCCTGGAAGCTGCTCTCCAGGAGAGAGTCTGAAGCCCTAGGCTGCTTTGCAAGAGAGAATTTTCTACTCTAAAAGACTTTAGAGGTGAAGCTGATATTCTGTTCCTGACTCTGTGAGGTCATGGGCAAGACACTTCATGCCTCTGGATTTTTCTTTGGACAATGGACGTCAATCCTATGCAAGCTTCCACTCAGATGCAAGAGGAACAGCCGCCCAGTCTGATTGCAACACTGCAAATGACAAGCAAGGGGTCAAAAAGGACCACAAGTGTAGGCACCACTTACTTGCTTCAGCTGCATCTCTGGGCTCAACTCTCTGTGGAGGCAGCTGCAAGGATGTTTTCTCCTCTCTCCTTTTCTTCATCTCTCTCTCCAAAAGCTCAATTTTCTTCTGCTCTAAGTTCTTTTGAGCCAACTTGCACAATGGCGGACAAACCTAATTGTAATGGAAATACATCACAGCCTGTGAGCAGAGACTAACAAACCAGGCACAACATCTCATCAGGAGCACAGAGTCCATAGAGTGCCATAGTGTTTAATCCAGCTCCATATACATTCCAAGAGTTTCAGGAGAATGTCTCTCATCCTCACTATGGCAATTACACACAGTGAGGTGGAACACTTTAGTGCCACAACCTTACACTGCTCTGACTGCAACCTATGACAGGAAGCCCTGCTCGAAGCATTCAAGTCACAGGAATGCTCCAAGACAAATGAAGAGCTCCCATGACCACTGAGCAGGCAGTTTAGTTCCTACAGGCCATGGCAGGAGAATAAAAAACATGTGCAATATGCAGCAAGGAGGGGAAATTAGGTGTTGCTTAACACTCCTGGCCAGGAATTGCAGCTGTTTCTCACTTCCTGGCTTCTGAAGGACTCAACTCCAAAGGACTCTGAGACCAGGAGACCAAAAGGAGCAGTCATGTGAAAACAAGTTGCAAAAACATTGATATTAATGGGCAGAAAATCTTAGAATGAGAGGGCTGTGAGATACAGCCAGAAAGGTAACCAGGAAAAATCAAACTCTCCCATTTTATTTTGCAGCCTTGCTTAATACTCAACATTAGAATCTTTGCATCTCTGCTTCTCAGGGTGCCCTTTGCCCACCTTCACTGATGTACAGCTTGCTCTGCCATTTACAACTTCTCTAAAATGGCCTTTGCACATAAAAAATGCTTCAGACATGGCCTTAGTACCATCTCCAAACCAGTGACTTTGGCACCACTGGAAACAGCCAAGCAATTGCTCTATAGCTGTCAAATACATTCCCAAGAGTATCTCCATCCTCCAAGAACGGACAATGATGATTTTCAGGGACATTTTGGGCCAAGCACTAAACAGCCACTGGAAAGGAACTCTGCTCATCCCTGTGCTTATCCCTTACCTTTCCAAAGCCGTCCCTCAGGTCTTTGTCACTTGTAAGACCAGGACTGGTGGGATGATCCATCTCCGTGGCCTGGCTCAGTGGGAGGCCTGCTACTGGAAGCAAAGGTTCCTGTAAATCTCTGGCAGACTCAAGCCCTCAAAAACATCATGCTGGGCAACAGGCAAGACAGGTTCCAGATTGCAGAGCTCTCATAAGACACTGAGATGGTGCATGAGATCAGCAGGGTACATATGCCTGGACCCTATCCCAGTGGATGGGCTACTGGCAGGAGACATGACATTACTGTGTTGGCCAGCAGACTGAAACCTGCTACATGATGAAGGCCTCAGCCCCCCAATGCTGGAGAGCCTCTGTGTTTGATAGGGAAGGGCAGAGATGGAGATTGCTCTTGACAGAGATTCTTATCTGCCCTTATGCTGATTTGAGTAAACATCTTCTTTCCAGTTCCTAAAAGAAGTCCCAGATTCTAATACCTGTATGTATTTGGATCAACATCTTCTTCATTTTGTTGGAATATTTCAGAGGACATTAAAAGATTGCAGGAGTGTTACCAAACATAAATGGTTTTCTTGACACTAGATAATTCATTTTCCCCAAGGATTTTCATTCTAAACTGTATGAGCTTGGTCCACTTTCGGGCCAGCCTGACTAAAGGCTGATTTTCTTAATACAAATAGAACAATGTAACTCATTCTGAAATACACTCCAAGACAGCTATTAAAATTCAGAAAACTAATCATTCCATACAACACCATTTATACTTTAAGAGCTTAAAATCAAGTGGCAACAAAGTAGGAAAAAAACAGTGTTGCAAATAAGGATTTCTTGCCATTGCAGACTAGTAAGAAAAGAGAGTTAGATGTGGACTTTGAGGAAGGAGGGCAATTATGGATGGAAGGTAAGGCCATGGAAATTAAAGTTATCTGTGAATTTGGCAGGGAAACTCCTGATCCTAGGGTAATCTCCTCGGGAGCACTGCAGCCAGTCCGGTTGGCAAAATGGACACAGAAAGGGTAACTGAGGCCACGATGCAAACCTAAGGATTCTGAAGCTCCATAACTGATGGGACATATTTCCTGGAAACTTCTACATAGCTGCACAGAGAAACATGCTCCTTCCAGCAGCCACTTGAGACAGGACAGGGGCACACCCTGACCCCCTTGCACAGAGCTCCCAGGGGAACACCCTGGCCTCTGGGATGCCCTGGGACAGCAGGGAACCCAGAGCCCTGTGCTTGCCAGCAATGGCTCAGCTGCACATGCAGCCTCCTGCTCCTCTCCCTGCCCCACAGCTCAGCAACCCTACAGCTCCACGGGGCAGAGCTGATGGCAGGGGGCAGCTGCAGGGCAGAACTGTTCCCTGGCAATGTGCATAGGCTCTCCAGGCTGGTACAAGACCCTTCCTCCTGCCAGAGAGCAGCCCAGCTCCCACCTTACCTCTGCGTGAGGCCGAGCCATGCTCATAAGGGAACAAGTGAGTTAGGTATCTCAAACCTTTATAATTAATTCATCTAACGGGTGAGGAATTCAAGGGGATTTTGAATTATTCAGAAAATTGCTGGGCTGTACCCAGGGTTTCTCAGAACCAACCCGGAGCCAAGGGACCAGGGGATCTGATTCCTTCTGCTGCATCAACAAAACTGTCCCTTCAAATTTCATCTCTTCTATTTTTACATGCCCAGTGAACGCAAAACAGTAACAACAGACTTTCACTGAGGCTTTCAACTTGAAAGCATTGCCTGACACAGATGCACCAGAGACCCCATTTTGTCTGCCACAATTCTACTTCTCAGGGATCAGCCAAGGCAGGGATGGGGGGACAAGGCAGAAGGCATCTCCTCCCCCAGCCTCAGCCTGCAACACTGACACAGACAGAGAGAGTCAGGCAAGAGATTTGTCATCGTCAACCTGCCATAGGTGGCTTTGGGCTTGTGCTGTCAGAGGATGACAAACTCAGACCCTGCATAGGCTGCATCCATTTAGAAATCTTTTTCTCCTTAATTGGAAAATTCATAAGGACTTTCTGTCACAGGAAGTTTCCCTATTTCTCATAGTGCATAATCGGGCAATGTCCATGAAACTCCTTCATATCTCAAAGAGTCAAACTCAGAAATTGATCCAAGGAAAGGTTTTCTACATCAAGAACAGGGAACATTTTTCATTTCATGAAAAATGCCTTCTTTTTTCTACTAATTGTAACACTAGAAATGCTGCAGGGAGATAAAGGGCATGTGCAGGATGGAGAGGAATGTATCCCTTTCTTATGTTGAATGTCCAGGGACTCAAGGTACCACTCCTGCTCCTGCCACTCTACTACACACTGGAGAAAACACTGAAGGAATTTTCACTGCACCATTGGACCACACTCGCAGTGACTGGGCTCTGGGTGACTCCATGGAGCCAATCAAGGAGTTGAAACAAATTTAAAGAAATTCTTAAGAGTGATTTTTAAACAAGCATTCAAAATGTCACCTGGGTGTCAAGATTCCAATGGGAACTTTAGGACAGACATGCTCTGTACCTACCTGCATGTTCAGACTCCTTGCTGCTTCTCCTGATGGATGGTGGCCTTGAGAAAAAGGAGCACAAAAGAACATATGAGGAGAAGGAAAGGGAAGTGGTATAGCATGAAATGAAGCAAAACTTCCCAAACTGGTCACTGTGACAGAGGAAATGAAACACATAAATCCAACATGATGCAAAGCTGATTAATTGTCCTTAAGCTTTCAGTTGCTGCAGTCTGACAGAGCTCGCCAAGCTTCAGCTGAAACACAGCACTCATTCTTGAACTTGCATCCTAACTCCCAATTCTGCTGTCTCTCCTTTTGGACCCAAGCGGCTCCTACACGCTCTCTGAAACAGCAAGAGCTGCTAAGGTGAGACACGAGTCTGTATGGAGGGCAGCTACTTTGGTACTGCTGCCAAAGCTTGACTTTGCCTGCTCGTGCCTTACACTGGCGCCAGTCTCGTGCTGCATGTGGTCAGAGCACTGCTGTGTCCTGAGAAGGGTATTCCACCTCTTTTCTCTTTCTAGAAGAAAAAGGCTTTTTCCAACTCAGCTGCTAGGCAAGGATGTCTAGATGACACTTTAAAAGCCCGACCTAAGCTTTTCAATTGGAATGATATTTCTGTGACTCCTTCTTTCTTGTTTTTTATCTTTCCTTATCGTTCAGATAAACTTGACAGCTACATTTTCTCACACATTACCAAACTGATATCTTTCCATCAGGTACAGTCCTATAACTTGTCTCTAGCACCTTGCCCTTTTTGGTTTTAATCCCAAGCCTCATTATTAAACATTGATCAGACTTTAATTCTATACCTCAAAACTTGTCTCTGATCTCATTGCACAGTGCAGGCCCAGGCAGAGGGAAATTACGCCTGACATTTACTTTGAGATCCCTTTCCTTTCAAACAGCTGGCAACTCACAGTGTTCTCCAGAATCTGACAATTACTCCCAGGAAATAATTGCTTTCCAAAGCTAGTTTTCATGGCCTTTATCTCTGTAACTCCCACTGAGTTCTGGGTTGGGTTTTGTTGGTTGTTTATATTTCTCTTTACAACAAAGGAAATGTTGGCACATGAACAACAGCACCCCGTGTTAAAAGTAAAAGAAGCACACCAGATTTTGCAGACACCACTCCAGCAGGCAGTATTTGTCCAAATATATTCTCCTGGGTGGTGCTGCAGTAGACAGTCAAGGATCACAGTATTCAATGAGCTGCAGTATCCAGCCCCGTGCAATACAGTTCCCCAATGACACCACAAACATTACACAGGGAATCAATAGACAAGCCCAGCAGAGGACCCATCTTGAGATGCCGTTAAGCTATACCTGCTCTTCCCCATCATCACCTCTGCTCTTGGGACATATGGTGTGGGGTTTGACATTGAGCTGGATCATCAGAGATGGGCAAAATGGGGAATACACAGAGCTTTCCTTAAATACATGGGAGACAGTTGACTGTGCAAAAGAACCTCACAAGGTGGGAAGAGCAAGCTGAACAGGAGAGTGGAGCAGCAGTCACCTTGGCTTACCTCATCTCCTGGGACTCTTGGACATCCTGCTGCAGAGAGCTGAGCAGAGACCCTGCAGCACTGCCAACACGGGGATCTACTGACTTGTGTATAGGGGGAATCAGAGGAGGTCCCAATAACCCCTTCTTCATATCCCCAACACTGGGATGCAGCAATGAAACCTGAAAAGAGAAGAACACGTCGCTCAGATGAAGCATCCAGCCTTCCCCCATTCATGGCCCAAGATATTTAGCCATGCTTTTACCTGGGACCTGACAGGAAAACACAAGTCAAACACATGGGGAAGCATGGCCCAGGATGGGGAGTGGAAAGGGAAGTGGTGAGAGAGAGCCCATGTCCCAGATTTGCCACCTCTCTTCTCATGCCCACTTCTCAGCAAGTGGGGCTACGTTCCCGGCTGGAATCCCCATGTTTGGCATCAAGATGTTTAGGGGTGCCTCTGCCTCCACTGGCCTTTAGATGGTATTGTAATGGGTTTAGATCACTCTTCTCTCTCTGTCTCCTAGGCACCTCACAGCCACTGCGGATTTCGTTCTATGTCTCCACAAAGCCATTCTGCAGGATGTCAAAACCTGCTTTTCTCAAGCCCCTCATTTCTTCTGCTGCTGCCCTTCCCTCTTACAGTTCCCCAGCAGCCTTTCAGCCCAGGAGCTGCTGAACTCTCAGGATGCTCAGAGCTCTCCAGCTCCCACACCTCCATCATCTCAGGCTCACTGGCATTCAGGAGGATCAGCACAGCTCCCTGCCCTGCTGCTCTCTGGAAGGTCTCTGCCTGCCCAACTTGCTCCAGGACGCCATGCCATGGCCAGGAACGGGAATGGAGGCAGTGGGGGCAGATGCACAGCCTTCCTTAGTATCCCATCCTTTCTGGCACAGCTAAACAGACAACTCGGGACCAGTAAAACTTCAGTGAAAGACGCAGAACCTGTCAGGGATATACTGGGCCCTTTCTCAGCAATGCTGAAATCAAGTACACACGCCTTTGATTGGACATTCTGTTTTCCAAAGCTGTTGTTCATCTGCATCCTCCTGCACCCCATGGCAAACCCAAAACAACTGCAGGTGCTGGTCCTGCTGCAAAGGCAATCATGTGGCTGGGCTCTGGGCTGCTCTCCCCATGGCCACCTCCCATCCTTTCCCTCTGGACAAAGCCATGCCAGAGCACACAACTGCCCAGTAGCTGATGAAGTCTAGAAATAGCATCAGAGACAACTGTGCACAAGGCCATGGCTGTACAACTCAGAAGCTGAGACGATCTAAAACTGTCTTTACAGGACTGCCTGTTTTCCAGCAAACATCATTTTCCAACCCAACCTGACAGATTTCACAGAAAACACCACCATGACATAGACATTGTTCACAGACAGTCATAGGTTATTAAATGTAGAAAGATTGCTTGGCCAGATTGGTCAACTTTAGCTGCTCTGACTGTTTGTTGGGGTTTTCTGAGCCATAAGACAGAGGAGAAGCTGCAACAGAGCCCGGAAACCAGTTAGAGATCTCTCTTGGTATTAATACAGGTTGAGGAATACAGTTGAAGTCTGCACTACACACCCTTTGCAAAGACAGTCTGAAATGAAGTGTCCAACTGAGCTCTTCCTTGGCTCAGGTGTTTCCATGGACTCATACCACATGAAAAGTTCTGCGAGGTCAGCTTACAGTACATAAACTGAAAATCTACTGCACAGGTCTTTGCTTCGTCTCTTTACCTTTTGTTCTTTTCCCACTGAATTCAGGTCCTGGCTTTTTCTACTTTCCTCATCACAGACGGAGCCATTGTTCCCTTTCTCCTTCTCTCCACTGCACATCTTGTTTGGGTTGATGGAAGGAGAGCCCTTCCAGATGGGAATCAACGGTTTGGAGGGAAGGAGCATAGCGGGATTTGCCAGGGCAAACCTCTTGGCAAGAGGGTAGCCAGTTAGGCCTGCAAAGTGGAGACATAAAATGTAACAGAAGCAGCAATTCAAAACTAAAGCACCCGAAGCTCCATATTACATGGAAAACATTTCCTGGAAACTTCTACATAGCTGCACAGGGAAACATGCTCCTGTCAGCAGCCACTTGAGGCAGGACAGGGGCACACCCTGACCCCCCTTGCACAGAGCTCCCAGGGGAACACCCTGGCCTCTGGGCTGTCCTGGGACAGCACGGAGCCCAGAGCCCTGTGCTTTCCAGGAATGGCTCAGCTGCACATGCAGCCTCCTGCTCCTCTCCCTGCCCCACAGCTCAGCAACCCTACAGCTCCACGGGGCACTGGGAGCAGCAGAGCTGATGGCAGGGGGCACCTGCAGGGCAGAACTGTTCCCTGGCAATGTGCACAGGCTCTCCAGGCTGGCACAAGAGCCTTCCTCCTGCCAGAGAGCGGTCCAGCTCCCACCTTACCTCTGTGTGAGGCTGAGCCATGCTCACAGGGGAACAAGAGAGTTAGGTGAACTCTCACTTTATCCCAAAATAAACACATCTAATGGTTGAGGCACTAGAGGGATTTTTGAATTTCTGAGAAAATTTCTTTGGTTTCAGTTTTCATGGAACTAGCCTGTGTTTAATTCCTCTGAACAGTATTGTGTTTATCACGTCTGAAAGGAAAGGTAGAAGCCTCAAATGATAAGAGGGGAAAAAAGACTCCTTGACATTGGCCTTTTGTGAATACCCTGTAAAGACCCTCACAGCTGTGACTGCTATTCCTGCAAACCACAAAGAGACCTCAGCAAACAGGCAGGCCTTGCTGCTGTTTTTATAGCACTTGAATATCTTCCTCAGTGATAGATTCAACCACCAAGCAGAGGAAGAACAAGAAATTTATCTGTAGTGAGACCCTACATTGATGGCAAAGAAAGAACTAGAACTTGCATCTCATGACCATGTCTAATTTGAGGTCAGCTGTGGCCACAGTCCCTGACCTGGTTGACATTATGAGTGATTTGGCTACTGTCAAAAAGGAGGAAGCAGAGTAAACTGATGACAGAATGTTGTGATGCCATGGGTGTCCTTGCAGGAACACCTGTAGCTGTTAGCCATCAACTCTGAGAGAGAATCAGCACTAACCAACAGGGACCAATTTTCCCTGAAATCTGGTGGGACTTTTTTTTCCATCTGGCTCAGGCCTTTCAGCTCCTTTCCATCCTCACCTTTTCCTTCTGTGGTCTTTCCTTTTCTAGTCGAATCCATGTTTGAACCAGTACTTCTGTCTCGAAGAAGTATCTGGGGTTGTATTTGGAAGCACTCTGGCACTAGACAGCAATTGGAGCTTGGTGCCCAGCCCTAGAACAAGGTGGCGTGACTCCAATCGCCAGCAGTCGGCACAGACAGGCAGAGCCAGACGCGTCTCCTGCCGCTGTGTCTGTGTCAACCACAACCTTCACAGCCCCAGCGCGGGGCTGCCCCTTTGTGACGCACTCGCCCCTGGTTCTCTCGTTTCCATGGCCACAGAGCCCCCGCCCCAACTCCATCCCTTTCCCTTCCCAAGAGCAGCCAGCCCTAGGCCTGGCCAGGCCAGGCCTGAGGATTTGACACTGTCTACGAAGTAGCTGCTTTCCAAAGCTACTTTTCAAGGCCTTTATTTCTGTATTTCCCAATCAGTTCTGGATTGCAGCTTGTTGCTTGGGGATTTTGTTTATTTCTCATCACAGCAAATAAAGTTGTGGGACACAAACAATGGCCCAGACCTTGGAAGTAAAAGATGCTTTGCGCTCCCCAGTAGATGACCCCTGAATTCAGTTGGCTGATATCTGTAGGGAACAAATTGACCGTCCCAACGTTCCACCTTTGCACTGCTTCAGGCATTTATTTCCTGATTTCGTTATTGCAGGGACACCCAAACCCAACATAAACATGATTTGCCTCCAAACATTTCCCATCTTGGCAGTTCCTGACAATTCAAAATTTTCTTAATGGAAATAGCTTGGGGCAGGTCATTCTGAAATACTCTGCAACACAGAAGTTAAAACTAATCGTGCTTGATTGGGCAGAACTAAGCCTGAGCCAAGGGACCAATTGGTCTGTTCCCATTTTCTGCATCAGCAAAATTCTCATCTCTCCAATCTATTCAAAGAAGCTTTGCACTCTGCATTAGATGCCCCCAGTATTCAGTTGGCCAATGTTATCAGTGTTCCTGTAGGGTGTAATTTGGCCATGCCAAGGCTTTCCTTCCTTGTGACTGGGGTTTATTCCTTCTTTCTTTCATGCAGGCACACCCAAACCCAACAGTGCAATACCTGCCTCAAAATGATTCTCATTTTGACTGTCCCTAAAAATTCAGAACTATATTCAGAGTGTTTCCCTGCTCCCAGGGACAGGCTCCAAGGCTGGGCTCTCACTTGCATGGAATGAAGAAGAGCTGCTGCACTTGCCAGTGGCTCTGGGGGCTCACAATCAGTGCTTTGAATGCAGCTTTTGTATACACTCTGCCTCCCTGAGCTGAGCAGCATTCCTGGGCATCAACACCACCTCTACAGGCCAGCATCCTCCCAGCACAGCGGCAGGAACGAGATTGCAGCAAGACCTGGCTGAAGGAGTCTCCAGTCTGCTGCAGCCCTTCACCTGCAGCAGAATCATCTTGCACTGCCATGGGGGGAGCAAAGGGGGTGACGGGCTCTTTGCAGATGAGGGTCTCCTCGATGTGCTGCTGCTGCTCGCTGGGCCTGATTCAGGTGCTGGTGCCTTCCCCTCAGCTGTACCAGGAGCCTGCCTGGAAAAATGACACTGCCAGTGCAAGTGACAGCCACCGATCCCTGCCATGGCCCTGCCCACAGGGCATCCTGCCTACCAAACTGCTCCAATCCTACCAAACTGTCCAACTGATGTTAGACAACATAAAAATACATTCAAACCATGCATTTTCCACATTCTGTCAAAATCATGGCCACAGTCCACATGTTGGAGGCAGACTGCTGTTGGCAGAATGGGGGAAGCCCCAGCAGCTGCTCTCCCCATGGCTGGATGCCCATGGCAGCAGAGGCAAGTCTCTCACTGTGCCCACTGCTGTGCTACCCGGTGCTCTGGAGCTGTTCCCACTGAACTCCAGATGCTGCTACAGCAGGAACATCTCCTCAGACTTTTGATAACAAAGGCTTTGAATGGGATACAGGACTTGGCACAAGAGCTATTAAAAAATTAAAAGGGAAGGGGCAAGGGAGTTTGAATTGTCTGCTCCTTTCTAATACCAGCATACCTGGATTTAAGTAGGGACATTGAGCTAATCCTACTGGGGACTGGTTTGTAAGCCTTGTCTCCAGCAATTCCCACCAGTCTGCAAGGTTTCTTCAGGAGAAAGGAGTAGTTAAGATTTTACAGCACGTCCATGAGCAAGTCTAAGCCAGAACTCAATGGACAAGACAAGTAATCACAAATCTGCCACCCATTAGGAAACAAAGCAGGAAAGAACATGAAATAAAGGCCATTGCAGCTAAGTTTCCTGCATTTATCCCATGGTCCAACCTTACTGTACAAAAGCACCTCAATTCAAACGCACAGCTTAAGGTCAAGGAATAAAAGTGTTTTGAGAGCATTTAAAGCCTGATTCCCTTTCTTTTCAAGGAAAGGTAGATGTTAATTCCTTAAAAACACAAATGATGATCTTTTTGGGACTGCATCCTTCAAAACAAGGAATGGACGCTTAGAGCTGCAGAAATGTTTCCATTGGAAAACACCTTTAAGACCAGAGAATTCTTCCAATAAGCTGAGACTGCTAAGACTGCCAAGGCCACCACTAAAGCATATCCCAGGACAGGATGCTATTGGACTTCTTGGCGACCTGGGCACTTGCTGGCTCACGTTCAGTCACTGCCAACCAGCATCCCCAGGTCCTTTTCTGCTGGGTGACATTCCAGCCACTCTGCCCCCAGCCTGCAGCCTCCCATGGGTTTGTTGTGGCCAAAGTGCAGGATGGGGCACTTCACCTTGTTAAACCTCATGCAAGTGGCCTCAGCCTGTGATCCAGCCTGCCCAGATCTCTCTGCAGAATCTTTCTACCCTGCAACAGATCAACACTCCTGTCACAGCACAAGCTGGCTTGTAGCTAAGCAAGTAATTCGGCCATAGCTAAGAGATTCGTTTGATTAGCCTGGTTCCACAAGTAAGCCCCCTTGGTGAACAATGATAGCATCTATGCAAATCCAAACAGGGATTTCACCCAATGTCGTTCCATCCTAAGCTGCAGACACCCATTGATCAGAGACCTGAGCAATCCGAACTCCTATCCAATCACATGTGGATACCCAGGAAATCCAGACCCTCTATTAAAGGAGGGCTCAGAACAATAAAGAGGCTTTTTGTCACATGAATCACAGTCATGTCGTCTGTCTGCAACCACAGCTCCATCCAGCATTATATCTGGTGACCACGGCGTGATCTGACTTAGCCATCCCATGTGTGTGTAGAACAGGGGAGACAAACAGCGTGCCAGCAGAGCCATAAAAAGCAGCAAAAAGCTGGACAGAAATCTAAAGGGAGTGAGAAGACCTGCTAAGCAGGAAAAAGCTAGACAAAAAATTTAAAGTGAGTGTGGAGAACCCCTAAAAACAACAAAAAACAGCCTGAAGCACAGTTTCCAGCTCAGCTCTTACTTGAGTCTGTTGCTTCCCTGGGCTCACACCACAGGAAAAGGTCTCAAGAGTCCTTTTCTACTGATGCCTTATGTTTAAGGCTTCACATTTCTCAGATTCTGTGCTGACTAGGTGTGGGACTGTGAACTTCATATTAAGTGTTGCTAGGTTCTCTTCACAGGGGAGTTAGTCACAACAATCCTTTTCCAGCTTCAGAATCGAAGACAATCATTACCCAAAAAGCATAAACCATGGCAAAGTGAAGGGAGCGGACCAGGAGGATGGAACTTCGTGACCTGAAGCTGTAATTGGGCAACTAACCCCCAATATGTAAATGGACCAAAACTTTATAAATAAGGTGTAAAAACTCATGAGTGGGATCCACCTTGGATCCATCCTGGGTGTAGCTCTGGCCAGGCTCTTGTACTGCCCCAGGTGTATCCTTTTAAGGCCTCAGGGGAAACCCTGGGACTCTGAGCCCGTCCCCGCCTCTCCCTGCCGTGTTTGGGAGCCGGGCAGCCACTGCCCAGCCCCGCCATTTCTCTGGCCCTGCTTCGCCGTTTTTACTACACTGTAACCACTGTCCCCCTGCCTGCCAGGACACTCCGCGGCCCCTGCTACAGCTGTGGAGTTTCTGCTGCCTCTCGCTTGCTCCCGCAGGTGAGCCCACCCCGCAGTGCCAGCCGCCGCTCCCAGGTTCCTGCTGCAGCGCATTCTCGCTGCTCAGCCCGCCCGCCATTTCCGTGAGGGAGAGGAGGCCGAGCCCGCGCCACAGAGCCCCCCGCCGGCTGTGCCCGGAACTGCACCAAGGGGAAATCGCCTTCCAGGGTGGGAAGACTTCATTGGGATTTCTCTTCTTGTTTGCTGTTGTTAGCATTGCTGTTTGTTTGCCGTGTTATACACACACATTCCAGCAAGGAACTGTTATTCCTTGTCCCATATCTGTGCCTGAAAGTCCCTTAATTTCAAAGTTATAATAATTCAGAGGGAAAGCGGTCATATCCTCCATTCCAAGGGAGGTTCCTGCCTCCCTTGGCAGACACATGGCTTTCAAACCAAGACATTTGTTTACGTGCTCGTGAGTGCTCTCATAAATTATACTGAATTTTGGTAAAAGGTTTTTGTTCTTCATCAAAACACTTGAATACTTTCTAGCATTGAAAAATTTTATTTAAAAAGGTAATTTTTTTTTTCTGGCAAGACAAAGGTACTGTCAAGTCCTACTCCTGCTTCCTCTCCCCTCCTTGATTCAGCCAGGTGCTGAAATTATCTGAGAATGTACAGAGAGATGCAGCCATAGAGCAGCTGAGAAAAGTGATCTGCTCACCTACCCTCCGTCCGAGGACACCAGGGGCAGGACTGGCAGGGCAGAGCCAGCTGAGATCAGTTTGTCAGTGCAGGTGCACTTATTGGGTGGCATTGCCTGAGAATACTGTGCTGCCTTCTAGATCGCCCTTTCCCTAGCCTGCAACAGAATGTTAGAAATATAATAGTCTCTTGCTGTTTGCTGATTGCAAAATATTTTAGGGTTTTGGGGTTTGTTTTTTGATCTAGGTTTTTAAAAATCCATCAGCCTTTGTGCATATTTAGTCCTCCCTAACACTGTGTTAGGAATAAAGCAGCGTTAACCAGTCACATATAATGAAAAATTGAAATCTGGGGGCTGAAAATGAATTTTCTTGGAAAAATTAAAAGTTTCTACAGCTAGTCCTGTGCAATGTTACAGCATTACATAAAGGCATAAAGATACTTCTGATCACATTCTCCTGTAATGGATTTGGGTATTCCCACTAAAGATTGCCTTTGCCTTGGTTTCCATCCAAGCACGCGATGCTGATAGGCAGCCAGTCCTGTGAGGAACAGCCCATAGCTTCTCAGCTCTGCCAAATTAGCCTTTGATCTCCTGAAAACAGGAACTGTGAGTGGGAACTGGCATCCAAAACAAGTCTCAGGGAGAGTCACATTTGTTGATCAATAATGGGTCACATTTGTTGATCAATATCACTCTGCATCCATGCCTACTCTTCATAATTAAGCAGCAAACAAGACTTCTTACTGCTACTGCCCCTTTGGAATTCAGAAAGTTTGAACTCTAAATTTCAGGCAATAATCAAAGGGAGAAACGCACATTCTTGGAAGGAAGCAAACTGTCTTTTAGCCCAAGTGGGTCTGTCAATTAAGAGAGAAAGAATAACACTCCCCACTGCTTGATCCTTACATCTCTATGCGACTTTCCCCAGTTCATTATGGTTGTGGTGGTGTCAACTCTTGCCTCTGCATAATGAGACCATATGTTTATGAATGACAACAGTCGTGGATTCTGTTGCAGCTCCTATCTCAGGGATTGCTTTTCTGTACTTCAATGAGCCCTTCAAAATGTTGGGGGTTTTTTTGTTGAACATCTGCTTATACACAGGGGATGTTCTCATGCTGATTTTGTCCAGCAGTTACAGCCTTTGAGTGCATTGGCTGAGGATGCTGTCACCCTAAGAAATTCTGTTCAGCAGCCAGACTATATGCCATGAACCATTCCTTCAGGAAATCCATCTTAAACTCATTTTGGTCTAACACAGCCAGAGCCATATATTACAGCAAAGGGAAACTGTGCTTTAGATCTGCTAAGTGTGATTGAAACACATTACTAATTTTCTCAATACCTGGACAGTTTTATCCAAGAAAACACCATTGCAGGAGAAAAAATCTCCATCATAGGGCAATGTTAATGATCAAAAAAATGCCTTTGCCTGGACTTCAAACCAGAGCCAGCTGCCAGAGAGAAACCCACAGAAAATTGACTGTTGCAGGTTACTGAAGTGGTGTGTGCTACATGGTAGAGTGCTGCTACCTTCCTGAAAAGTGCTTTTAGTAGAAGGCAGTCAGGCAGGCACACGAACACACACAAGGACCACACAGCCACAGCTAGCAAAATGGAGCTGACAGAAAAAGACAAGAGAGGTCTTCTATATGGAGTTCCGATGAGGTTTAATGCAGCCAAACACCAAAGGGGTCCAGGGATAGAAGATCACAAACAAGCAAGGGTCCAGGTTTATATAGGAGGACAGAGGGGTGGAACATGGGATCAGGGTCCAATGGGAATAGGGGAAATTGGCACAGAGGTGGGGTAAGGGACTGGGAAAACCAATGGGGTAACCAGGGTGGAACACTGCACCAAACTGGGACCAATGGGAATAAAGGTAAGGGAGAACATTCTAGGGAAAGGCCATATAGGGATAACAAGGGGGTCCGGGCCAAGGACCAATGGGGAAAACAAAACTAGGGTACATTAACAAAAAATTGCAAAGAACTGTGAGGAGAAGCTTTTTGTCTCCATGAGTTAAATGTCCTTTAGGCGACTCCTCATCTTTCCTTCCAGGGCATGGAGATTGATATCTCTCTGGCAGGCCCCCAGACCTCCACAGGTTATGCTCCAATCTTTTTAAAGTCTAACAAATTTTGCCTTACAACATTAAATTATTGACAGTATCAATACAAACCTGGGTATAGATTTGTCAATACAGGTTTGGTTTTTTTCCTCAATGTTAAGACCATGCAATATATCTCCTCTGCCTCTACATGCTGTGAAGCTGACAATATTTCAGTATGAACAAGTTCTTGGAGAAGACAGACACAGTGCATAGAGGTCTATTAATTTGTTAAACACCTCAACATTAACTAAAGCCTTACCAGGGCTGGGGAGGGAGGTTTGGAGGAGTGAGAACCAAGGAACATGTTCCTCAGAGGATCCAGATTCCCTGCATAATCCAATATAACCAACATAATGGAAATGAAAGAGAGATGTCTCCTGGGATCACAATACTGCTGGAAGTTCTCTGTAACCAATAACAGGAAAGAAGAGTCTTTTCCTCTCTCTTTCCAAATACTCTCTTTCCAATCCTAATTCAGCAGAAATATTTTTGATTATTTTAGTTGGGTTTTTTTTTTAATCAGTCCAGATTTTCTCTAGACTGAAAAGCATCCTTCTTAGTGGATACCATTTCAGATTACAAGTGCAAATGAGAGAAGTGTCTGATGGACAGCAAAGTCCCCAGCTGTCAGAGACTGAAATATTATAGTTTATGACTTCAATATTTTCATGAAGGAATTTGAAAATTGTATTACAAAAGCTGCGGAGGAGACCACCACACTTTGACTGAGGCCCTATATCACTCGCTGATGAAAAAGTAACAGCTCAGGGCTGGGGACATTCACAAAGCACAAGCCTAATATCTTCGGGGTGGGGACCACAGTCCCAGGGCTTTCAGCTGCAAGGCTTGGAACAGACTCTCACGCCGAAGGGTGGGGGGAAAGAGGCTTTGGGCACTTGTCGAGAAAGACTCTGGTGAGAGGCAGTGACAGCCCATCCTCTGCTGTGCAGAGCAGCCCAGCTGTGGGGCCCCTTCACCCCGGGGAAAAGGCTTTTCCACAGCAGAGGGGGTGTCATGGCCCATCAAAGGCACCCCAAGGAGTCCCCAGACCCTGCACTAGAGCACTGCAGCATGATGTAGCAGATCCATAGTGTTCCAAGGGACAGTGTCCAACTGGCCCCCTGCAAGGGAGGTACGTGGGTATTCCACGTGGCCCAAAACGTGTATTAATCCCCTGGATTCTATACTCTCCAGTGTGGTGTGGTGATGGGGACCCTCACCAACAAGAAGACCATATGGAAGGGAGAAATGAGATGTCGTTGGAACCCCTGGAATGATTATATGCTTCCACCTAACCATGTCACTCTTTCCCTGTCCCCCCACCACACACTTCTTTCTCTATTTCTTTCTTTCTTTCTTTCTTTCTTTCTTTCTTTCTTTCTTTCTTTCTTTCTTTCTTTCTTTCTTTCTTTCTTTCTTTCTTTCTTTCTTTCTTTCTTTCTTTCTTTCTTTCTTTCTTTCTTTCTTTCTTTCTTTCTTTCTTTCTTTCTTTCTTTCTTTCTTTCTTTCTTTCTTTCTTTCTTTCTTTCTTTCTTTCTTTCTTTCTTTCTTTCTTTCTTTCTTTCTTTCTTTCTTTCTTTCTTTCTTTCTTTCTTTCTTTCTTTCTTTCTTTCTTTCTTTCTTTCTTTCTTTCTTTCTTTCTTTCTTTCTTTCTTTCTTTCTTTCTTTCTTTCTTTTCTTTCATGATTTTTTGCTTTCTTTCTTCTCTCTGCCTCTTTCACTATTAATTAAAAAGATACCAATTCTTTGGCATCAACATTTAATCTCGTTTGGTTTTAATCTCATTTAAGAGTATTTTGAACCTTTGAAGTTCTTTGCATTTTGTACTCAGAGACTTAGCTTTCTTTGCTCTTCTGGGTTTAAACTGGTCCATAACACCAGCACACCAGTAAGGTATGCAGTCCTCTGGGGTGTCAATGATTGAGACAGGGACAGGGACTGCTGATTCATGATCAGAATCTGAATTTTACTGTGAGCTACATATGCTTATATAACATCTTCAGGAAGGCTAGTATTTTTTTTACTACATTCATTGGGTTAAACATCACACAGACAAACATTACATTTCTACTTAGTTAAATCTTCTTTCCTGTCAGCCAGTCTTTATGCAGTCTTGTGGAATTTTCAAAGCTCTGTTTGCTCTTGCCAAGGCATCTTGTTTATCAAACTGCATATACTGATTAAATCCACAGTACTCTCTTAGCTCCCACACTGTAGTAGCACTGAATTACTGTGGGGAGACCCCTTGCCTTGTCTAGGATTGCCATTCAGTTCAGAGCCTCTCAAACAGGAGAAAGGGAAAAGAAGAGCAAATATGTTTTATTTGAAAACACTTGTGTCACTCTTTCTTCATTGCCTTTCTCCCTCTTGCCTGCTTGAACATCAAGGATGTGAGAAAATGACCCTCACTCCTCATCTGAATTTTTAAAAATTTAGTAAAGGACAATAGGGACAAAATCAATAAAGCCAAAGTAACAGCGCTGGGTGTGTAGCTGCAGCCAGAGGCACACCAGCTAACCATAGCAGCTCTTCTTATATACCCTTGCAATTGCATCTGTCAAATACATATTCATACAGGTTATACATATTCAAACATTTCTTTGAACTCCTGTACATGTTCCAGGAACTCTTTAGCATGGTTTGGCTCCTGACCCACCTTTCTAGAGCATGTGCAGTAATCGTGGATGTGGTTTTAAGGGTCGTGTGTCACCTCCTCACAAGGACTCAGTGGTTTCAGCAGGTGACAGTTCTTGATAGTGTCAGTAGCCAGGGCCCTCATCATGTCCATTCCCCAAATATTATCTGACCATGCAGGTGGTTTTAGCTATTTCAGTTACTGTAAGTTAACCACAAGTACTCTAAATCAACATCTGCTATTTCGCAAGTATATCTGAGTTATTTTCACTATTGCCAAATAATGTTAATTACAAAAATAAAAGCATTAGTTATTATTTCACAACTACAGCTACTCCCACAAAAGTTTATATTACATTATAATGTACAACACATAGCACCCACTTTAATATTGGTGAAAAGCCAAAACTATGATACGTGTTTATCGCAAGGAGGACGTGCTCTTTAAAGAAGCAATCCTCTATTCTTGTGCATTCACCACAGTATAAGATATCAAAAGCATCTCCTTTTCCTGTTTTCCTGACATTAGTAACTTCCTAGCTGCTAAACTACAACAGCTCTGCCTCAGTTTAGTGGTAAGAAAGTTCAAAAGCCATATTTCTCCAACAGGAGAAAGTGTAACATCCTCAGGATGTGGATCTTTTAGTCTTGGTATTAATGAAAGAATCTCTCATCTTAAAAATAGAAACATTAATTATATTCTTTTAAAAACTAAGAAGTAAGAAATACATGCCTAGTATTAGATTTGTCACATTGATCCTGCAGACTGGAAAAAACCACCCCAACCATCTACCCAACTGATAAAACAAAACTGAAAAATCAGGTTTGTTCTATGCAATATGAACAGAAAGGGGATTGGTTCATTTGGGGGTGAAATAGTATGGTATAACTTCAAAAAAAACCTACCTAGAAAAAAATAGAAGTGATTTTTAGATAAAATAATCACATGAATTATATTTTCCTCATGCAGGGAAAAGAAAGATTTTGTGTTTAAGTCTGATGTTTTAGGAGCACTGATCCACTCATTCATTTCAGCATTTCATTTTCTTCACAAAGGTCTGTCTGCAGGATGAATACAAATTGTTAGCATTCCTAAAAGAGCCTCCATGCTTTGTCATTATTGGAAACAATAATGAACGTATAGGGATGCCAGTTTGAAGGCAGGGATAGAGGGCAGTGGCATCAATCCCATGCTTTGCAGACATCAGATCTCTGTCATGTGCAAACGTTAATGCCAGCACAGCCTGTCATTTTTTTTTCTGAGTATTGTTTGGCTAATGTTTTTTTAGAAATGTAGAATACAAGAAGAGCTCAAGCCTACAACAGCATCATTTTAGAGCTCTGAAAGCCCTCCTCTACCCTATAGAATATGGCTTTATGGTATATTGTGCTCATGCATAAAATACTGGTGCTCTTTGTTTTCTAGGTAAGAAGAGTACAACTGAGATGACTTGCATCTGCATGGATCAGGGTCCATCGAGTGTTGTCATTAATTATTAGGCCAAAGGATGCTCATATTTTCACTGCAAGAGGCAAAGAAATTCAGATGAGGCTTTTCCAGATAATCTTGTCTTTGAGCAGAATTAAGACACACTTTTGGTAAGTCCCAAGGGTGGGGATGCAGTGGTCAGGATCGTATGTGAATTTGAGGGCTTTTTCTTGTGTGCAGAATCTTCTAGTGTTTGCTCCGTGGGAAAGACACAAGTTTGATATTTATGCATTCATAAAATGATAGAATTTTTAATGGATTGTCCCATACAGGGTATTTTATATTGTCCTGCTGACTATCAAGGGATTAGTCTCTAGTAAGGGTAATGAAACCCTGAAAAGTCTTATGATTCTTCTTCCTTGATTTTTAACACTCCTTAACAATACTGTGTTCAAATGTGTATATTAGGAATATAATGAAATATAGCAAAGGCCTCAAATCAAGATCTTTTCTTTTTAAAGCGACATCTATTTTTCACTTTGACTTACCAGTTGTAGTTTGGCTGATATTTCCAAGGCATGGAAAAGCCCCATGAAATATCTCATTACACTGAAGTTCTGCTGGACCCACATTCAGGAGACTTCTTGCAAGTCAGGAGGCTGAGTATAATCAAAGTGCAGATTTGCTTTGACCCCTTCTGTTCTTTGATCTTCAAAGAACATCTTTGTACATGTGGCTCTTCTAAAATGACCCAATATGCACTTTCTAAATGCTTAGTGGAAAGTATAGCTCAGTTGAAATGGCAGCAGGGATAAGAATATGTACATTGGCAGCTGCTGCATGTCTCCTTGCCATTACCTATAGTGAGACCCGCAATTGGTCTCTGGGTTAGAGAGGGTTAATGAATGAGATTTGTTTTGAGAAGCATTCTCTGACCAAGGCTGTTGGCATGGAGACCAAGAAGAAAAAGGAGAGAAGAAGATAACCTGGAAAAAAAACCCCTGCAGCAGTGGAAAGTATTTTGAGAAATATCCTGGGAAGAATAAGGGTGGTGAATTTTCCACCAATGACCGTTATGTTGACTTATTGTAAACAATGGTGAAAGTGTAAACTATATAAAGGGTATCAGAGATGGTGCATTGTTGTAATAAACAGATACTAGCCTTCTGAAATGCAGTGTGTCTATTTGTGTCTCACGCCCACCCCTACAGTGACATCTGGTGACACCGGACGTGATCTGCAGTTGGACTGCAGGGTGCCTGCAGGGCGGAGCCAGGTCGAGGCGGGATCAGCAGCGAGTCCAGACACAATTAACGGTGGTATATGGAATACAGGTGAGCTGCTGAGAAAAAAAAAAAATAATAAAGAGAGAGAAAGAGGGGGGAAAATGGGAAGTAATATATTGAGCGAAGAAAGTGTTGCCTGTCGACAGGGAAAGCCTGATTGGAAAGAAGAGGTGTTAACCAGTGACTATGCCCTAGTATGTAAGTGTGGGCATCACATGACTTTAAATACTGATAAGCATTGCCTTTAGTGCTTGGAAAGACATTGAAAATTAATTATGGGATATGATATCTAAACGGGAGAAGAGCTGAAGAAGTTTGAAAAAATACAATAAATAGACATTGCAAACCTGTTGCTATAAGCTGCATTTTTGTCAAAACGTGGGAGGAGGTAGGCCGATATGGGCAGCTGCAGGGGAAGATGGGATGGCCGTGGAATCACTAGCTGCGTGGTATCTGATTTGAAATGTATTGCTGTAATTGAAAGAAGTTGTGATGGTTGTTGCCGCTGCTGCCATCCAGCTCATAGAGACCCTTGGCTTAAGACAACTTGTTTTCATAGAATCATTCCTTTTTCCTCTGCCTACAAACAATGAGAGATAAGACTATAATGAGAAGGACTGTTTGCAATCTGACAGAAAGCAAGATGCCAGTACAGCTTAAAAAGATTGGGCTTCTGGTATTTACTGGATGAAGAAAGAGAAAAAAAAAAAAACAAACAACCAAAAAACCCCACAGAACTGTGTTGGTTCCCTGGGCTGGGAGGCCCCACCAGCTCCTTTGAGCTCTTTTGCCTCCCCCCGAGCCCTGCACCGCTTGGCTTTCCTCGGCACAGTGCAATTTCCCCCTTTTACCCCTCTCCTTCCCCCCCAGTGCTTGCTGGAGAGCAGCCGACCAGCTCTGTTTGCTGAAGCTATGATGCACTGTTATCAGACTGTCTAAAAGTGGCATTGAAATATGTTTGATAAAGTTAACTTTGTCCTTTTAATGATTTGTGATTTTAATAGGACTTCCTAGAGTTATTTGAAGTTATCTGTCTGTGTGTAATATGGCAATATCTATTCTTTTTAACAGAAATGTTGATAAAATTTACCATATAGAAGTACACTAAATTGATATTGGTTTTTTTGCTAGGTTATGATTTGGAAACTTATATACTTAAAAATATTGATAAGTAGATAATATTTATGTCTTTTTACTTCTGGGAATTTTTTTGCCAATGTTTTACTTGCATGTTAGTAGAAGAGCAATTAATTTTCATGCCCAGACTGCAGAGCTGTTATCTAGGTTCTGTAACCTTGAATTTTATCTACCATAGGTATTTGAAGCTTAGCTATAATTGGTACACGGAATTCCACATCATGGGTAGACGATATTGTGTTAATTTTGCCAATTTGCTTGCTTTTTGCTTCGCAAATGTAATAAAATATTTTCATTATGTATTTTGCTGTGATTTTGCTTGAACCATGTTAACAAATAGCGTGTATTTCAAAACACCTGAAGACAGTTAGCTGAGCAAAAGGCTTTAGAGAAATCTTTTACTAATTGGGACTTACAGGCCAGCTGAGATCTTTTGTCTTGGCACAGGTTCAACAGTTAGGCCTGAGTGCTTTAATTAAGACAATGGAAATGGCATCTCTGAAAGAGAGATATGTTATTATACAGCGAGGTCTGCTTGCTTGAATGAACAAAAAGTAAAGCCTAAGATAAACCCAGGCAATACACTGAGTTGTAAGGATCTGTAGGAATTGATATCTTCCTTGCAGAGACAGTGACTATTTTGACAAAGCAAATATATAAGGTGCCCCTTTGGTGCCTATGGTCATGTAGGGGAGAGTTTAAGTGCTCTTTTACTAGGAAGATCTAGTAGTACTATTCAGGGTATTAATGTCCATTTAGGTATTATTGATTCTGATTATTTGGGACAGATTCATGCTATGGTATCAGTTAGTGATCCTCCTGTTGTTATTCAAAAAGGAACTTTTATTGTTCAACTTATTCCTTTTGTGAGTTGTGTTCCAATTGTAATGGACTGGAGTCATGGCACAGGGGGTTTTGGCATCTGCAGGAGCACCTCTGGTATTTTGGACTTAAGAAAATGACAGATCATCGTCTGGAACAAGAGTGCATTGCCACGGCTAAGGGCCATCATCCAGAGACTATAATTATCACAGGTTTGATTGACACAGGAGCAGGTGTGACTGTCATTTCACAACTTTTTTGGCCTTCATCATGGCCCCTCACTCGAGCAGATTTTAGAGTCGTAGGATTGAGTGATGCAACTGTAGGTGATATGCCTGCTGTTGTAATTAATGTGAAACATCCTGAGGGCCAACAAGCTAACATCAGGCCTTATGTTACCAATGCTCCATATAATTTATGGGGACGAGACTGTTTCTCTCAATGGGGTCTAGAAATCACTGCGGGCTTTTAGCAAGGGCCACTGTGCTGCAGGGTCTTAAGTGTGCAGTGGAAATCTTGACATGGTTAACAGAGAAGCCTGTCTGGGCCATCCCTATTGCAAGGCTTATTGCCCTGTAAAAATTTAGTAGCAGAAAAGTTGCAAGCTGAGCATATTGAAGAATGATTCATCCCAAGGAATACCCCTGTTTTTGTTATAAAAAAGAAATCTGGGAAATGGAGACTTTTACATGATATACGGCAAGTAAATGCTGTGATGGTCACAATGGGAGCTTTACAATCAGGCCTTCCAACATCCACAATGATTTCATAGGGATGGAAAATAGTTATCATTGATTAAAAAGACGGTCTTTTTTACTATTCTATTGACTGAACAAGAGAAGGAAAAATTGACATATATTGTGCCTTCTCTGAATTATGCGGACCTTGGCAAATCATTACATGGATGATACCTTGTTGGCATCTGAACATGAATGATAATTGTCAAATTTTGATTAATGTGCTGTGACAAATTTGGAAACTTTTGATTTAATCATTGTCCCAGAGAAAGTACAGAAGCAAATGCCTTGGAGATATGTGGGGTTCAAAATAAGCAATAGTCAGATTGTACCTCAACCTGCCACTTTAGGCATTGAAGGAAAGAATCCTTCAAGTCACAGGAAGTTGGCAATACTAATTTATATTGGACAACCTCAGGTTACCCAGTACAGTCATTTCCCCAGGCAAGCCAGAGCAGTGGTCACAGCACCAAGCCTGACAGAGCTCGAGAAGCGTTTGGACAATGCTCTTGGGCACATGGAGTGACTCTTGGCATGTCCTGCACATGGCCAGGAGCTGGAATCAATAACCCTCATGGGTCCCATACAACTCAGCAAATTCCATGCTTGTATGGCCCTTCTCCACACAGTGAGGTAACTTCACATTTCCTTTCATTTCCACTCTTTTATGGTTTTACCTTTATAGACAGACACAAAAGAGTTTTCCTGTCTCAGGAGGTGAAATGAAGATCATTACCTTGTGTCCTTGTGACGGTCCTGAGCAAGGGTCCCTGCCGCGTGCGCCAGCCTCTCCGCCCTGGCTGTGCCTGGGAGCTTCGTGACTCCAGTTTTCTCCATCAGGGACAGGAGCAGTTTGGCCGCACACTTCCGCACCTGGACGTGGCGGCTCCTGGGAACAGGAGAGCAAACACTGGGGCACAGGGAGAAGGAGCAAGAGCAGCACAGGCCTTGGCCAGAGCGTGCTCCCTGTCCTTGCTGGGGGATGGAGGCCTGGGCTCTCCCTGACACTTTAGAAACCTGTAGAAGGTTCTGTCCTCAGACAAACTCAAAGTTAGCATTGGACAGAAGGACTGCCTGCAAGGAAGAGGGAAGAATTCAGTCTCCCTGCACTATTTGATACTCAATTGCTTTCTCAATATTTACTCTGAGAAAGATTAAAGAAATAGATTACATATGACTTCTTTAGAAATGTAAGACAATTCCTGCTGACCCATCAGACGGCACCTAATACACAGAGCTACAGCAGGACTGAGGCTCTTTGCAGCAATTTCTCTGCAAATCTGCAGATTTTTCTAAAACAACAATTTCAGAGAAAACATGCTGTGAGCTGTGAAGTTGCAAAATATACAGCAATACAGCCTGTTTCTTCTCTGAGGCTAGGCAAGGGATACATCTGAATGTTTTTCCCTATTCCAAAGCTGAGGAAAGGATGGCAGTCATTTTAGACAGGATGTCCTGTTCTAGGGAATGTCTTCTGGGAAATATCAGGCCCAGCACAAACACTTAAGGCAGCATTTGCTTCAGCTGTCTCATGGCAGTCGGCCTGTGAAGGTGCCTGTGAAGTGATTCATCATCTCAAGGCTAACATGAAATATCAGTTTGAATAGAAAATAGAGCTCTATGGCCAGGACAGTCATACAAGCCTCCTTTTGGCAGGAGCTGCACCTGCTGTGCAGCCTGTGCCACATGCAGTATATTCTCCCCCATGTGCTCCATGCTCCATCAAGTCCCCTCCCTAGTTCTCAAGTTAATGGAATAATGAGGATGCATGGTTTTTCCCAAGGCCTCTGTGCTTAGTGCTCTGAATTATTTAAGAGTGATCACACCTGCAATTGCAATTGTTCCTCTTCCCACAAAAGCACAAAAGAACAAATCCTTAGCCTTTGCAGGCACTTTCACTTCCCCACCATTCACCACATTTAGGCAACTCTGACAGACTGGGAGAACTCCAGGAAGCAGCAGGAAGCAGAGACAGAGGAGGTTTAGGTTGGAGATCAGGAAAAGATGTTTCACCCAGAGGGTGGTTGGGCACTGGGACAGGGTCCCCAGACCTGTGGTCACAGCACCAAGCCTGACAGAGTTCAAGAAGCATTTGGACAACAATCTCAGGCACATGGTGTGACCCTTGGCGTGTTCTGTGCAATGTCGGGAGCTGGACTAAATGATCCTGATGGGTGCCTTCCAACTCCCCATATTCTACAGTTCTGTGATTCTGAAAACTCATTGGCTGCAGGAGGGCAGAAACTGGGGACAAGAGGAAAGAAATGAGGTGGATTGGAGAATCCAGCCACTGAGTTGACAGAAGATGAAGGATACAGGACCCTTCTTTCACACCATTCCCATTTTTTCTCTCATCCTTCTCCCACCTGCACACTAGAAGCTGAACAATACCACTGAAAGAAGAAGAACCTACCTGACTCCACTGTCCACGAGAGCAGTCATTGCTCGTGCAGGATTCACATTGTCCACCATGATCCCCAGGGTCTGACTGGCTGCTTTCTCAACAAACTCTGGGCAGTTACACAACACCTGGAGAAGGACCCGAGCAACCTCATCCACCTCCGACTCCATGTCCTTTTTCAAGGTCACAAAGAGCTCTCCCAGAGTGATAATGGCCGAGTGGGACACCTTAGACCGGAGGTTGGCCACCTGGGGAAGTCATAAGGGGAAACAGAAGAATCACCTTGAATAGAAAACCAGTGGCCTTCGACAAAAGTCCCAGGAAATGACAACATATCCCACTGTGTACAGAGGAACATGAGAGCACCCAATGAGCAGAAGAGCACAGGCACAGAAAGGCACTTCCTCTGGCACCAATTTCTGGCCTCAGTCCTCCTTTTAGCTGGCCTAAAAGTAGCCCCATTTCACTGAAATGTTCTACTTAACCCTTCTATAATGACATGTGCTTTGCTTTTAGCCTGTTTTATTTGAAAAACAAAGAACCAAATGAAAGCAAGTGCTGCGTTCAAACCGTAAAGGCACAAGACATAACGATAAAAGAGTCACGTGCTCCTGTTTGAAAAAGCAACACAGAACACCAGCAGGTGAAGCACGCAGCCAGGACACAGAAAACACAGACTCAGGTCTACAGACTAATTTGCAGTATTGAATTGCAGCTCGGGCAGAGCTTAGAACGCTGGCAAATAACATAACTAGTGGATCTGTTTCTGCATTGCACATTTCATTCTAATGGCAGCTCACTCAAAGATGAGTGTCAGATAGCCAACCTACCAGTAAATACAGCTACATGTACACATAGATCCTACAGATAGCTGAGAGACATTAGAAATAGAAGGTAGAAAAACAGAAATGAAGGTAGTCCCTGAGCACACATGGAGATGAACAAGCACATATCTACCCTACACATCGTGTATGAAGTACAGGGGACAATTCAGAACAGTGTCCTCACCTCACTGGTAACAGCCAAGCAAATCTCACGAAGTCTTGAAAGCAGGACTTCGGAATGGGACCCAGCCAGGTGTTTGATGATGCCCAAGTCCCTTCTCCTTCGTCTCCCTGAAAGGCAAGTACCAAAAGGATTTATTTTTCTCTCCAACTGAGAACTAGGAAGCAACCCCTGAAATTACCAGGCTGGCAGCTCAGTCAAACAATGGGAGGTGCTTTTCAAGGAGTACTTAATGCAATGGATCTCATTTCCACAGGATGCTGTGACATTCAAAAGCTTCCACAAATCCAAGAGGCAAATACAGGACCTTCAGAGTCTTCATTTGTGGATATTTTAGAAGACAACATTTCTGTAATCTCTGGCCCCTATGGCATTGCTTCCTACAAGCTGTGAGAGTGGCCCATGCAGCTGGTTTTTGTCACCTCCCTGCACCTGTACCTAAGACACAATCCAATTGGAAAATGTCCCACTGGGACATTTTCCTTCTTTGCCAGCCCCTGCAGGCAGTTCAGCTGTGAGAGTCTGCACTGGCACTCTGGAGCTGAATTTCCACTCTACAGTCTAGGCCTATCTGTCACCCACTCCCTTCCACTCCAACTCCACATTCCCCAAACAGCAGCAGAATGTCCCAGAAGATTCCACACTTGGGCAAGAATAGTCAAAATTCTGCCTTTTCCCAAAATCCTCTATCTAAAACAATCCACACAACAGACACATGTCATTTAAAAGGTGCAGACAACTCTGTCTCTCAGCTCTTGCTCTGTGCAGGCCCAGAGCTACAGGAAGGTGTGGGAGGCATCAGGGCTGCTGCACAGGGCTAGTGACAGATCCCACAGGCAGTCCTGAATGTCACCTGCACCCTCCCACACCTGCAGAAGCTCTCTGCACCTCACAGGGCACCAAACAGAAATGGGGGAGAGAAAGCAAAGGAAATGACTCTGCACAAGGATATGGCAGACGTGGCAGATGTGGCAGATTTTTCATGCTTATCCCAGTGTGAATGGAGTCCTAACCCCTGAGTGAATGAAGCATCCACCAGTGAGTGGATGCTAAACTAGACATCAAAAAGACAGTCAGCATCATCTAACATTGTAGGCTTATCACATCTGGGCCTCATTCTGTCTAATGGTGGGACACGTGATGAATATTGAGAAAACATCTCAGGCCAATATGAAACTGAGAAAGAAAGATTCAATTCCAAAAGTGTAAGATTCCTGACCAACGCCAAGACAAGGCTGCACTCCAGTCTTTATCCCCTCACTGCTCTGCAGTGGTTTCTCCAGGGCCCTTTGGCCCTCTGGGCTGTCAGGGCTCAGAGGCACTAGCAAGATTCTCTTCTAACCTCCCTTAACGCTAGGAGGGAGACAGAGTGACCGGGGCCTTTCTTACCAGTCATCGCTGTCGAGCAGGGAGAGTGCCTCCCGCAAGGACTGCTGTGGAACAGGAGAGGCTGTGTCCTTGTACCCGTTGCCACAGAGCAGCTCCTCTCGGCGCTCGGCACCAGTGGCCATCTGCGAGGTCACTGTAAGGAGAGGGTCAGCCCTGAGCGCTGCAGCCCCGGGCAAGGCACCCGCCATGGAGCGGCCTGCAGCCCCAGCTCCCACACAGAGTTCCATGTGCTGCACACTGGCACTGGCTCACACACTTCCCTGCCCTCTGCCTCCTTGGGCTCCGTGCTTTCTGACAGCCGCCCCAGCTGGGCACAGCTCCAGGCTAAACCTGACAATTGCCCACACAGCAATTGCCAGCTCCCAAGTGCCACAGGTAGCACAGCCAGCAACAGTTCCTGAGGCAGCAGAGCTCACACTCCCCGCCACACTGTGCCCAACAGCGGGACTGGCTACCCGAGGAGGGAACCCCCAGGGGCCTCTCTTGTCCCAGCACCCTGATTTCCTCCAGCCCTGAGGACAGAGGCACTCTGCAATTGCCTGAGGAAAGACGTGCAGCTGCCTCGTGGCAGCACCAAGCCAAGCGTGAACAACCCAGATTCAATTCTGGTCAATGCTGAACTTGGAAATAGCATCACTAAAAAAGAGCATTGCAAGGATCATTCCAAACTCCCTTCTTCTTATCTCACCGTACTTGGGATCATAGCACCGGCAGGCTACCCAAAAAGGAGAGACAAGAGCTACTAAGGACTATCTGCTGTGCATTTCCTGCAGGCAGCAAACAGCCTGGGAGCACCAGGCAGCCCCTCCTGGCTGTCATCTGCTACAAACCGCCACTGTATTTGGGTGCGGTGACACTGGAGGCGCTGCTTGTCCCCTCTTGGCATTGCAGGCCATGGGATGGCAGCAGCCACGAACCATTGTGCACTTGTGGCAGCTGCAGCACGTCTGCACCAAGCCACTGCCTGCCATGCAGAGACAAGCCTTGCTGGGATAGCAGAAAAGCTGGCTGCAGAGCCGGACAGCAGCACAGGCAGAGGGCCCAGATGGTCAGTGGACAAGTGATGGTGGTGGCACTCATAGGTGCACAGTGAGCACACCGTGGCACACTGCCCCACACCTCATCCCTGCAGTTACAGCTGCCTCCTGGCACCAGTGCTGTACTTTGTTCTATCCGGATGGGCAAAAGCCAGAGCTTAGGCCTTTACCACTATTTTATTCAGCTCAGCTTTCCAATGGATCTCTAAGAACCAACTGCTGATGTACTACCAAGCTGGAGTAACTGCAAAGTAGATTTGCTGTTCATTCTCAGGACTGGTTATGGACCAAAGAGCCCAGCTGTGCTGGCTGAGGCAGGAGGCAATTTGTGCTCCTTGTGCAAGGAAAAACCCGTATGGGAAAGAGCTGCCATGGAGCAGGCTTACCTGAGGAGTTGCATGGGACGCTGCCTTCCTCCTGGATGATGGGCATACTGGGCAGTATTGGCACCTTGTCCTGCTTCCTCAAGACCTTCTTCTTCAAGGCATTACCAGGGTGTTTTCTCTGCACACTGGAAGCTGTGCCATTGACAGGTGGTAGGCTAAAGCCTGCAGGGACCAAAGAGGAGCTTGCAAGTGGAGGGTGCTCGAGACGGTGACTATGGAAAGGGACAAATAACATGCTCAGGCTGTCTAACTTCTCTTTGTTATGCCACAGAACTTCAAAGTAGTACACTGGAACACTAACGTGGGACAAGAATCACAGAATCACAGAATCCTAGAAGAGATTCAGTTGGATGGCCCCTTTAACCACCATCTAGTCCAACCCCTGGGAGCAGGGACATTTTCATCAAGATCAGGTTCCTCAGAGGCCCATGTCAACCGGCCCTGAACACCTTCAAGGATGGAGCAACAACAGATTCTCTGGGAAATCCCTTACAGCCTTTCATCCTCTTCATTATAAAAAATACTCTCTAATATCTAATCTAAATCTACCCTCTTCTAGTTTAAATCCAAACTGCAGTGATTCTTCCCCTAAGAAACAAGGAAAACCCAGTATTGCTTTTCTTTTCCTCTTTGAGAGTCCGGCCGGGGAAGTTCCCAAAAGAAAGTGCAGATAACCTTGTGTGATGCCCTCGGGCTGAGTGCTGCCCCCAAGGTCCCTGCTGCCGCCCCCGGGGCAGAGCAAACAGCACTGCAGCCAGAGCCACTCAGGCACGATTCACTAGGGAACTCTGCTTGATCCTGGGACTACAACAGAAGCACTGGCTCAGGGTAGAAGGAGCTGTATTTGTATGGAAGGGTTTTGTGCCTGCCTGGAGAGCCTGTGCACATTGCCAAGGAACAGTTCTGCCCTGCAGGTGCCCCCTGCCATCAGCTCTGCTGCTCCCAGTGCCCCGTGGAGCTGTAGGGCTGCTGTGTTGTGAGGCAGGGAGAGGAGCAGGAGGCTGCATGCGCAGCTGAGCCATTGCTGGAAAGCACAGGGCTCTGGGCTCCCTGCTGTACCAGGGCAGCCTAGAGGCCAGGGTGTTGCCCTGGGAGCTCTGTGGAAGGGGGTGATGGTGTGCCCCTGTCCTGCCTCAAGTGGCTGCTGACAGGAGCATGTTTCCCTGTGCAGCTATTTAGAAGTTTCCAGGAAATGTGTCTCTTGATATATGGAGCTTCAGATGCTTAAATTTGAACTGGAGCCTCTGTTATATTTTCTGTGTCCATTTTACGTGTCCATTTTGCAGACCTGACTGGCTGCAGTGTTTCCAAGGAGGTTACCCTGGGTTCAGGAGTTTCCCTGCCAACTTCCCTGATGCCCTTATTTCCAAGGCCTTGCTGTCTTCTACCTGAAATTGCCCTTCTTCGTCATAAAACCCATATCTATCTCCCCCTACTTATTCAGCTGGCCAATCTGCACGGTTAAATAATATTGATTTACAACACTCATTTTTTTACACTTTGCAGCCACTTGATTTTAAGCTTTTAAAGGTTAAAGGTGTTCTATAGAATGAATAATGGTCTGAAGTTAAACAGCTGTGTTGGAGAGTGTTTCAGAATGAGTTACATATTTCTACTTACAATAAGAAAATCAGCCTTTAGTCAGGCTGGCCCGAAAGTGGACCAAGCTCATACAGTTTTGAATGAAAATCCTTGGGAAAAACGAATTATCTAGAGTTAAGAAAGCAATTTATGTTTGGGTAACACTCCTGCAATCCTAAGTTTTTCTTTTCATGTCCTCTAAAACATTCCAACGAAGTCAAGAAGATGTTGATCTAAATGCATAAGGTATTAGAATCTGGGAGTTCTTTTAGGAAACGGAAAGAAGATGTTTACTAAAATCAGCATCAGGGCAGATAAGAATCTCTGTCAAGAGCAATCTCCATCTCTGCCCTTCCCTATCAAACACAGAGGCTCTCCAGCATTGGGGGGCTGAGACCTACATCATGTAGCAGGTTTCAGTCTGCTGGCCAACACAGTAATGTCATGTCTGCTGCCAGTACCCCATCCACTGGGATACGGTCCAGGCATATGTGCCTTGCTGATCTCATGCACCATCTCTGTCTTATGAGAGCTCTGCAGTCTGGAACCTGTCTTGCCTGTTGCCCAGCATGATGTTTTTGAGGGCTTGAGTCTGCCAGAGATTTACAAGAACCTTTGCTTCCAGTAGCAGGCCTCCCACTGAGCCAGGCCACGGAGATGGATCATCCCACCAGTCCTGGTCTCATAAGTGACAAAGACCTGAGGGACGGCTTTGGAAAGGTAAGGGATAAGCACAGGGATGAGCAGAGTTCCTTTCCAGTGGCTGTTTAGTGCTTGGCCCAAAATGTCCCTGAAAATCATCATTGTCCGTTCTTGAGGGATGGGGATTCTCTTGGGAATGTATTTGACTGCTACAGAGCAATGAATGGCTTGGCTATTTCCAGTGGTGCCAAAGTCACTGTTTTGGAGATGGTGCTAAGGTCATGGCTGAAGCAATCCTTATGTGCAAAAGCCATTTTAGAGAAGTGCTGAATGGCTGAGCAAGCTGCACATCAGTGAAGGTGGGCAAAGGGCACCCTGAGAAGCAGAGAAGCAAAGATTCTAATGCTGAATATAAGCAGTGCTGCAAATAAAATGGGAGCATTTGTTTTTCCTGGTTACCTTTCTGGCTGTATCTCACAGCTCCCTCATTGTCAAATTTTCTGCTGATCAATATCAATGATCCTTCAACTTCTTTTCACATGTTCCTTCCTTTTGGTCTCCTGGTCTCAGAGACCACGTCATTCAGAGTCCTTTGGAGCTGAGTCCTTCAGAAGCCAGGAAGTGAGAAACAGCTGCAATTCCTGGCCAGGAGTGTTAAGCAACACCCAATTACTCCTTCTTGCTGCATATTGCACATGGTTTTTATTCTCCTGACATGGTCTGTAGGAACTGAACTGTCTGCTCACTGGTCATGGGAGCTCTTCATTTGTCTTGGAGCATTCCTATGATTTTCATGCATCAAGCAGGGCTTCCTATCATAGATGGCATTTGGAGCAGTGTAAGGTTGTGGCACCAAAGTGTTCCATCTCACTGTGTGTAATTGTCATAGTGAGGATGGGAGATATTCTCCTCAAACTGTTGGAAAGTGTATGGAGCTGGATTCAAGACTATGGCACTCTATGGACTCTGTGCTCCTGATGAGATGTTGTGCCTGGTTTGTTAGTCTCTGCTTACAGGCTGTGATGTATTTCCATTGCAACTAGATCCGTGGTGCACTGTGCATGTTGGCTGAAAGGAACTTAGAGCCAAAGGATGTGGAGCATTTTGAGGAAGAGATGAAGAAAAGGAGAGAGGAGAAAAAATCCTTGCAGCTGCCTCCACAGAGAGTTGAGCCCAGGGAGGCAGCTGAAGCAAGTAAGTGGTGCCTACACTTGTGGTCCTTTTTGACCCCTGCTTGCCCTTTGCAGTGTTGCAATCAGACTGGGTGGCTATTCCACTTGCATCTGAGTGGAAGCTTGCATGGATTGATTTCCATTGTCCAAAGAAAAATCCAGAGGCATGAAGTGTCTTGCCCATGGCCTCACAGAGTCAGGAACAGAATATCAGCTTCCCACCTTCACCTCTAAAGTCTTTCAGAGTGGAGAATTCTCTTTTGCAAAGTCGCCAGGGTCTTCAGTCTCTGTCTTGGAAAAAGATTTGGAGAGACTTGGGCTTCCAGGGAAGGTGAGTCCAGGAGAATGCTTTTCAGCCAAGGTGCAACCTGGAAGAAACCAAATTCAATTCCCTCTAATGAAAACACCAGAGATCCTTCTCCCGCCACTCCCTGCCAAGGAGCTGGCGCTGTAGAGCTGTGCTGAAGCCCCGAGCCAGTGCTTCTGTTGTAGCCCCAGGAGCAAGCAGCGTTCCCGAGTGAATCCCGGCTGAGGGGCTCTGGCTGCAGTGCTGTTTGCTCTGCCCCGGGGGCGGCAGCAGGGACCTTGGGGGCAGCACTCAGCCGGAGGGCATCACACAAGGTTATCTGCACTTTCTTTTGGGAGCTTCTCCAGCCAGTACCTAAATCAGGAAAGTAAAGCAATACTGGGTTTTCCTTGTTTCTTAGGGGAAGAATCACTGCAGTTTGGATTTAAACTAGAAGAGGGTAGATTTAGATTAGATATTAGAGAGTATTTTTTATAATGAAGAGGATGAAATGCTGAAAGGTGTTGCCCAGAGTATCTGTTGTTGCTCCATCCTTGAAGGTGTTCAGGGCCGGTTGATATTGGCCTCTGAGGAACCTGATCTTGATGAAAATGTCCCTGCTCCCAGGGGTTGGACTAGATGGTGGTTAAAGGGGCCTTCCAACCCAAACTCCTCTGTGATTCTGTGATTCTTGTCCCACGTTAGTGTTCCAGTGTACTACTTTGAAGTTCTGTGGCATAACAAAGAGAAGTTAGACAGCCTGAGCATGTTATTTGTCCCTTTCCATAGTCACCGTCTCGAGCACCCTCCACTTACAAGCTCCTCTTTGGCCCCTGCAGGCTTTAGCCTACCACCTGTCAATGGCACAGCTTCCAGTGTGCAGAGAAAACACCCTGGTAATGCCTTGAAGAAGAAGGTCTTGAGGAAGCAGGACAAGGTGCCAATACTGCCCAGTATGCCCATCATCCAGGAGGAAGGCAGCGTCCCATGCAACTCCTCAGGTAAGCCTGCTCCATGGCAGCTCTTTCCCATATGGGTTTTTCCTTGCACAAGGAGCACAAATTGCCTCCTGCCTCAGCCAGCACAGCTGGGCTCTTTGGTCCATAACCAGTCCTGAGAATGAACAGCAAATCTACTTTGCAGTTACTCCAGCTTGGTAGTACATCAGCAGTTGGTTCTTAGAGATCCATTGGAAAGCTGAGCTGAATAAAATAGTGGTAAAGGCCTAAGCTCTGGCTTTTGCCCATCCTGATAGAACAAAGTACAGCACTGGTGCCAGGAGGCAGCTGTAACTGCAGGGATGAGGTGTGGGGCAGTGTGCCACGGTGTACTCACTGTGCACCTACGAGTGCCACCACCATCACTTGTCCACTGACCATCTTGTTGCCCGATACCCCAAATTAAAACACAAACTAACAGAGTGTCAGTTTATGCGGTGCTTTATTCGGGGCCCGGGGACCTGCAGACTCACGTCCAAAGTCAGAATCCCACTGGTTCCCTTTTTTAGAGGGTTTTTATACCCTTTTTTACAAGTGGTTTACGTGCAGAAGTACACATTCTTCTAAATAATATAGGTACATTTATCTTGTAGATAACATTTTACATCATAGATCCTTCATGGTTGCTTACCCTAGGACTATAGTGTTCTCCCCCTTAATCTCCCTCTTACGCCACTACCCACCACCAGTACTTTATTTATGACTATACTTTAACCTTATCACTAACAGTTCTGCATGCTTTGCTAAATCTTTTGAACATTGTTTCCTCAGCACAGCACATTCCTAAGTTAGTTTCCCAGGGCCTACTCTGGGAACTGCAGTCTCCAAGCCTTAGCATTACTACTGCTATTATGGTTTATACACTTTCTATTCCAATATTCAGGATTTCTAGTCCATATGGTAACAACTCCCCCCTTTTGAGCATTCTTCAGAGTCTTCTACAAGGATGCTCAATTCTTCTAAGTGATAGTTTCTAGATATGATGGTGGAGGGTTGTTTCGAGAAGTTGGTTGAATCACTTCTTTTCGAGTCAGGGCCTTCATGATTTGTGTGTGTTCCTTCTTTAGCAATCATTCCTAAAAGACATCTATACATAATCACGATTACTACAATGATTATTACAATCATTATTCCATATTGAATAATTGAGGATAACCAACTAGAGACCTGGATTCCCAAAGAACTGAATAAAGCTCCAACCCAATTATGTTCCGCATCCTTTTGTACTCCGTGTATTTTTGATTCAATTTGTTCCAATTGACCTATATCCTTTTCTACTTCCTTCGTGACATTTGGGATATGTACACAACAGTGATCATCCCTTCCTTGTAAATATCCACAAACCCCGTGTTCCTTTAATAAGAGCAGATCTAATGCCATTCTATTCTGGATTGTCATCCTGGTTGTAGCTTGTAATTGTAGATTAAGATCTTTAAATCCCTTCTTTGTCACTGCCGCCAATCTTTCCGTCTGCCCTAGCAATTTATATAACATTTCCCAGTTCCTATATGTAGATACAGGTGCAAATAAAGATTCAAGCATCCAACCGAATTTTACACTCCCCCCTGGCTCGTGCCATTCGTTCTCCAGATTTACTGTCTCGTCTGTCTTAGGGCTTAATCCCCTTTTTGTACTTTTCTCTTGGTCTTCCTTGGTTAATTTGGACTGTTTCCAAAAATGGACATAAGGTTGGTATCCCTAACGTTATTTGAGTAATCGGACCACCTATCGGTAAATGTGTAGTCCATTGGCCATGTCCCATTACCCAGACTGAATTTTCGGGGCTTCGTACTGTGGTTGATTGACAATCTTTCCAAGCTCCTTTTAATTCTCCCGTTATTGTATGGTTGTATCTCTGACATTCACATCCCCATTTTAACAACACCCGGACGGGTACTAATCCAATTTGGGATTCTGGGGTATCACAGGTTATGACTTTACTACAATTCCAACTTGATGTTTGGTCTAGTTTGTCTTGGTGCACTGTTTCAGCTCCGAGGACCCCTGGGTGTTCCTGTTTTCTTGACCCAATCCATTCGATACACTAGTGTATTGATCCGATATAACTATAGGGTTCCAGTAGGCTAGGACCCCAAATTGTTTTCCATTGTTCCCACTCTTCTTTTCTTTCTTGACACACTATTTCATAATAATAATTTACTACAGGTTTTCTCCTTTTCTGATTTACTTCAAATGTGCACCACCCAACATTTTTGTATCGACCTATTTTAGTGAATACAGGATTTGGTAATTTTAAACATTCCGATCTTTGCCCTGGGGTTGACCACTGTCTTCGATAGGTATGAACCTCTTCTATTATTCTAGTGCGATTTCGTAGCTCTTTGTTGCATTTCCTCGTTCCATTTGCTATTTTTGGGGGCATTTCTCCTAATGGGATGATTCCCCACGGTATAGGGTCACCTGCTGCCTTTGGCAAGGGCAAACATGCTGTTATTGCTGTTACATTTTGTATTTTCCCAAAATCCCTAACTAATCCCACTACCAAATTCTCTTGCCCCAATTCCTGTTGCACATTTTCCGTTTCTTTTGCTTGTCAGACCGTTCTAGTTTCTCTTATCTTGCAAAGATTCCCTAATTTGAGAGTGCAATTGATTCTCAATGAAGGACCATCCCACATGTCAACTCTCATACTTGTGGGTATTACTTGTATTGGATAAGGATGCCCTTCTGTCTTAAAACCTTCCGCCAAAATTTTTACATCTAAGTTCCCATAATCGAAACTTTCCTTGATCCATACTATGCATGAAAATTGACCAACCTGAGCTTTTTGCAGGTGTGAGATTATTAGGGTAGTATTACTTTTCTGTTGTTTCATATCCCAAATTGTCACAATCCCTTCTGAAAATACCTTATTTGTAGTGATTAATTTCCATCTCGCATTTACTTCATTGAATCCAGCTCCCTGGTCATCAGAAAACAAACAGGTTAGATTTACATTTGCCCCTTGTGGTACAATCACAGTTGGTTCAGGAGCAGTAACTTTAACAAAAGCATCTCCGATGCGAGCAATGCTTAACATTAACATCGCAATCAAGGCCTTGCCCTGAACACCAGTTTTGTGTCGGTTAAAGGTTGGACTTCCCATCGTGATGGGACTTTCTTGATTCGGGTGTAGTGTATCCAGTTGTCGATCCCCTGGACCTTTACGGCTGTGTATGTAGTCATAATCACTTGTTGGGGACCATCCCATGTTTCTTTTAGCTGTTCCACATTCCAGTTCTTTATGTAGACTTGGTCTCCAGGCTGTATATCGTGGACGGGATTCTGCAGAGGCAAAGGTCGATTCCACTGCAACGCCCCCCGTAGTGCTGTAAGAGTCTTATTAAGAGACAAAATGTAATTTAACAGTACTTGATCTCCCCCCACATCAGGGTCCCCTTTGTAAGTTACAGCATGATAGGGTTTGCCGTATAAAATTTCATACGGACTTACCCCTACTTTGTCTCTAGGTTTGATCCTGACCCTTAACAGAGCTAAAGGTAATGCTTGAGGCCATTGTATCTTTGCTTCTTGGCAGATTTTCTTAATCTGGCCTTTTAGTGTTTGATTCATCTTTTCTACTTGTCCACTAGACTGAGGTCTCCAAGGTGTATGGAGATTCCATGTTATCCCAAGTACCTTAGCCACTTCTCGCACTATTCTTGCTACAAAATGAGGTCCCCTATTTGAGGACATCCCTAGTGGGATTCCAAACCTAGGGATGATCTCTCGAAGTAAAGTTTTAATCACTTCTTTTGCTTGGTTTGTTTGACATGGGAATGCCTCTGGCCAGCCTGAGAAGGTACATACATAGACTAAAACATACTTATACCCCTGTGCTTTTGGTAATTCTGAAAAATCTATTTGCCAATAATCTCCTGGCTGTGGGCCTATTTGCAATTTTCCCATTTGCATTTGCCTACGTGTCACTGGGTTGTTCTCAATACAAACTGGACACATTGCATTGATCCTTTTGGCCATTGTTAACATCTGATTGGAGATTATTTCTCGTTTTAGAAATTGCACTAAAGCTTCTGCTCCCCAATGGCATTTGTTATGTTCAATTTCTAATATCATTTTCATTATTTTTGTCGGCAATATCACTTGTCCTACGGCAGTTACATACCATCCGACCGCATTCTTCTTAGCTTGTACTAGCCGTGCTAATTTTTCGTCTTCTGGTAGGTATACTGGTACTTTGTCCATAAAAGCTCCTGCAGGGTTGGTACGTGCTGGTAGCAATGCCATTTGGGTCCATACCTTGCGAGCAGCCTGTCTGGCTGCTCTGTCAGCCAGACGATTTCCCTGGAATGCTCTTTCTTCTCCCTGCTGGTGTCCTTTTACATGCATTACTGCCACCGCCTGGGGCTTATGTACTGCTTCCAGTAGTTGCACAATTTGTTCTCGGTGTTTAATTGACGAACCCTGTGAATTTAATAGTCCTCTCTCCTTCCATAATGCCCCATGTACATGTATTACTCCAAATGCATATTTAGAATCAATCCAAATATTTACTCTTTTCCCTTGACTCAATTCCAAGGCTCGGATGAGGGCTTGGATTTCACCTTTTTTGCTGATGTTCCGGGAGCCAAGGCTCTGGCTTCTATAACCTGTCTTAGAGTTACCACTGCATACCCGGCGTACCTGGTTCCATTTTCCACGAAACTAGATCCATCGGTATACAGCTCCTGTCGGAGAAGGGAGACGCGGACACCATATGGTCATCAGCAAAGTCTCGTTTATTGATACGCAGAGTGGCGATTAAATACAATGCTTAATTAGCTCATGCATAGTGCAAAATCTTAGCTCCTTATTGGTCTAGATGTGCTGCTTAGCTAAGCACTTCGGCATTCATGTTTTTCTCAATTCTGCGTGCCTTCCTTATCTCAAGGACACTGTATTCTTGAGACTGAGGCCCACTTTGCTAGCCTCACTAAGTTGATCTGACTATGGCCTTTTTCTTCCAGCCATTCCTGCACCAGGCTCTCTACACTTCCCCCGTTTTCTTTTTGAGCTAAAAGAGTGGCCTGTCAAGCTTTGCTAACAGTCTTTTGAATAAAATTTTGTAAGTAAGTTATCAAGCAAGGTAGCACAAACAGTCCTACAATGGAGCTTGAAGAGCGTCCCACTATTAGTCCTCCAAAAGCTTGTCCTTTGATGATCACCGGGCCACGAACTTCAGTTGGGATTTTGGTGGGGCGTGTTGTCAGCAAAGATGTCTTTACAGCGGCTGCTAGGTCGAGTCCCAGGCTCCCTGTTGTGGCTGGCTGGAGACAGGAGATGGCGCTGATGTCACGGCGGCTACTTGTGTCCGGGCGCGGTCCGCCGGGAGTTTCCCGACTTGCGGCGGCAAGCTGACGTGTTGTGCGTGTTGCTTTGGCAGTTTTGGCACCATACTTCTGGGGCACGGCACTCACGTCGGAAGTGGCCTCCTCCTCCGCATCTATAGCATCGCGCCGAAGGAGGCCGGTGGTCGCTCGATGTGGCCGGGGCTGCTGTAGAAGCACAGAGCGGAGCAAGAGCGGCTAGCACCTGCGACTGTGTGGACTCGGCTTGCTTTTGTAGCCCCAAGCCTATTTCTTTTAGTGCACTAACTAGGAAGGCCTGCGCCCCTGACGGCTGTAGTGCCATCCTCTCTAATGCCTCTTCTATTGTCCAATTGGCCCCCAAAGTTGATAATACCCTTTTTGTTGCCTCATTGCTATTCTGCAACGCACATTGCTTTAGCAGCGCCCCTCTCATATACTCTGGGACTCCTGCCTTTTCAATAGCAGCAGCAGCCTTATCTACAAAGTCCCCAAAGGATTCATTTCTTCCCTGTTTTATTCCCATATACATGGGTATGCCTGAGCTATCCTTGACCTGATCGATGGCACTCCTTACTAGACGCATGGCTTCCCTAACCTTGTCGGGTCCTGAAATCATTTGAGCCTCTGTCCTGCGGTATTGACCCAATCCCATTAGTTCGTCTATGGTAATTCCAGCTAACGGATCTCCCGGGCCCCTCTGTGCTGCAACTGACTCCTGAACAAGAGCCTGCCAATGCGCGTTAAATAGCAACTGCTGATGTTGCGTGAAAATCAGTTTCACTATACTTCTCATATCATTTGGCAACAGCAGGTATGTATCAAACAAGAAATCTAGCATCTGCTTAGCTGGCTCGCTCCGGAAACCAAACTGACTCACTGTCTGTCTCAGTTGGGCTAGCAGCTTCCAGTCGGGAGGCGAATACGCTCCCACTTGGACGGCTTGTCCCTGTTGATTTATTCCCTGTGTATACGTGACGGGAAAAGCCCAGGCTTTCGCTGCGTCAACAGCGCCCTCGTCCCCAGTCTCCAAGCCGTGTCTGGCTAACATACTCCACGCCTCCCTTCGCCGTTTAGCCATCTCCTCCCACAGGTCGCTTTCCGCCCCAGGGACAGGGTCTGGCTTCGCGGCAGGCTTAGGGACGCTAGGCTCAGACCGGCAAAGGGATTTTTTGCCGCTGGGCTGGGGTCCTTCGCCCTCGGAAGGCGGAGGTGCTCCGCCTTCTGCAATTGTCTCCGCCGCCGCGGCGGAATCCTCCTCAAGCTCTTCTAAGGGGGGTGCCGAGGGCCAAGCGCAGCTGGCCATGTCTGCCATTCCTGCCGCCCCCCCAGCGACAGGTATTTCTACTCTGGTCGTGCTGGGTGCTCGGGGCTCATTATCGCCATACTGAGCATTTCTTTTATATGCCTCTACTGCCTCCCGAGCCGCCCTTCTCTCCGCCTGCTGCTTCAGTAGCGCGTTATGAACTACCCGCCAGATCTTTCCCAGCTTTTTTGCTGTTTTATCATCCTCTAATACCGCCTCCCACAGTGCATCCCCTAACTTACGCCACTCATTCAAATCATGCACGGTGTGAGGATTAGAGAATAAACCTTTAGCATAACCCCAGGCTAACAACCCCGGTATGTCCTTCCTGGGATTAATCTCTTTTATCCTTAACTTATCTAAATGTACTATAAATAAATCATATGCTGCTTGCCTGTCCATTTTTTGTCGTCAGCGCTGTTGCAACTCTCCGGCTTCGGCAGCACGTATGGCCCAGGACCACCTTTGTAGCTCCTGGGGGTGTCTTCCCTACGTCGTTTGACACCGACCCGGTTGCAGCAGGCCCCAACTCTACTTCACCGACCGTGGCGCGTTCTCCCCCGTTTTCTTTTCAGCGACGGAGGGACGTCGGGGTTCACCATTTGTCGGAGAAGGGAGACGCGGACACCATATGGTCATCAGCAAAGTCTCGTTTATTGATACGCAGAGTGGCGATTAAATACAATGCTTAATTAGCTCATGCATAGTGCAAAATCTTAGCTCCTTATTGGTCTAGATGTGCTGCTTAGCTAAGCACTTCGGCATTCATGTTTTTCTCAATTCTGCGTGCCTTCCTTATCTCAAGGACACTGTATTCTTGAGACTGAGGCCCACTTTGCTAGCCTCACTAAGTTGATCTGACTATGGCCTTTTTCTTCCAGCCATTCCTGCACCAGGCTCTCTACAAGCTCCTATTCAGGTTCGTCTAAGGGCTCATCCTTTAGATCCTTGCGGGTAGCGTATACCTGTTCGATGGTCTCTACACAGTCGTGTACCAGGTTGCCTTCTTCTTGGGTAGCTCTAAGAAATTCGGCTGGATTGAGATGGTTAGTTACCTTCATTTCAACATCATCATGTTTCCTAAGGATTGCCAATGGAGGAGAGCCAATGCCCCCCTTTTTGTTCCAAAACTGCTATTACCATATGTGGGACAAACACTTCCATTTTCTGCCCCATAGTTAGTTTTCTAGCTTCTTGTATCAGAAGCACTGTTGCAGCAACAGCTCTAAGGCAGCCAGGCCATCCAGCGCTTACTGAATCCAGTTGTTTCGAGAGGTATCCCACCGGGCGCTTCCATGTTCCCAATTTTTGTGTCAACACCCCAATCCCCAGTCTTTGCCTCTCATTTACATATAGTTGAAAGGGTTTTGTGAGATCTGGCAACCCTAATGCAGGTGCCTCTTTCAGAGCTTGCTTCAAGTTCTGAAATGCCTTTTCTTGTATTTTATTCCATTTAAATTCAGGATTTTTGACTGCCTCATATAGAGGTTTTGCCTTTAGTCCAAATTCTGGAATCCACAACCTACACCACCCTGCCATTCCTAAAAAGGACCTTAACTCTTGTGGATTTCGAGGTGTCGGTATAGCACATATTGCCTGAATCTGGTTCACCCCTAATTTCCGAACTCCTTGTGATATCTCGCATCCCAAATAAATGACTTGTGTTCTTACCAGCTGGGCCTTTTCTTTTGACACTCGGTATCCAGCTTGTCCGAGCATGTTGAGGAGTTCAATGCTGAGTCTTCGACAGATGTCTTCTTCTGTTGAGGCTAGAAAAATATCATCTACGTACTGTAGAAGAATAAATGAGAAAGGTGACTCCTTTACCTGGGTTAGTTTCCATTCTTCCAGTTCCCGGGCTAGTTGGTTTCTAAAGATGGTTGGAGAATTCTTGAATCCTTGTGGTAAATGTGTCCAGGTGAGCTGTCTTTTTTGTCCTGTAGCAGGGTTTTCCCATTCGAAAGCAAAAATTTTCCTACTTTCAAATGCCAAAGGGATACAGAAGAATGCATCTTTCAAGTCAATTGCGTTAACCATTTAAATTTCTCCGAGACAGCTGTTAGCAATATATATGGATTTGCTACTACTGGATGAATATCCTTTGGTATACTATTGATTGCCCTCAGATCTTGAACTAACCTGTACTTACCATTGGACTTCTTTACCGGAAGTATGGGGGTATTAAATTCTGATTCATATTTCTGTAATACCCCTAAACTAACAAACTGATCTATTAAGGGTGCACTCCTTTCCGAGCCTCTAGTTTCAGAGGATACTGCCTTATCCGTACAGGTTGTGCTCCTTCCTTCAATTTCACAACTACCGGTTGTGCTGCTTTTGATTTTCCAGGGATCCCTGTTTCCCATACCCATGGTACCACAGCCCGTTCTATTTCTGTGGGGATTTCTGTTGCCTCTACTTCTTTCACCGTAAATAATTTGGCTATATTATCTTCTGGAATTTCTAATTTTACTCTTCCTTTTTCAAAAATTATTTTTGCCTCTAACTTTGATAACAAATCCCTCCCCATTAATGATTCCGGGCTATTTGGCATGTATAAAAATTGATGATCAAATTCTTTCCCCCCAAACTTTATATCCAACGGACGTAAAAATGCCCTTTCTTCAACCTGTCCTGTAACCCCTACCACCCGAATGGTAGAATCACTTAGAGGTCCTAATTTGGTGTTAATTGCAGAATACGTAGCCCCTGTATCTACTCTAAATTCCAATGGTTCCCCGTCTACTTCTAAAACTACCTTCAGATCCTGATCTAGTCAGCGTTGAGTCTGGTAGCTTCCCATCATAAAGGCTTGGGCGACACCTTGTGGCCCTCCCTGAACTGCACTTGAATTATTTATCAATCCTTCCCCGCTATTTAGCCCGAATCCCATACCTTGATTAAGTGGACATTCGTTTTTCCAGTGTCCTCTGTTTTTGCACAAGGCACACTGATCCAATCCCAATCTCATTTTTCCTTGTCCCATTTGTAATTGGTTTGGGAATCCCCTTCCACCCATCGAAATTCCTCCCCTAACCATTCCTCGTCCCCGTCCGCGCCCTCGGCCACCTCCCCGCATACCATTCCCCGTTATCTGCTGTAGTACTGCCAACATACTAGCTTGTTGTTTCTTAGCAGTCTCTTTTCCCCTATTATTATACACCTTCCACGCAACTTCTAAAAGTTTATCTAAATTTCGTGTATCTTCTCCTTCTAATTTCTGCAATTTTTTAGAATATCCTCTTGGGATTGTCCCATAAAAATTAAAGCTAGCTGCAATTTCCCTGATTCCCCTTCAATTTCTAAACTGGTATATTTTCGAGCAGTTTCCTTAAGCCTTTCTAAGAAAGCTGACGGGGACTCATTTTTTCCTGCCTTACTGAATACAACTTGGACCAGTTTAACGTCTTAGGTATCCCGCTCCGTATTCCTTCTACCAACAATTCTTGATAAGCCTTAAGTCTACGGTAACCCCCTGTTGAATTAACATTCCACTCTGGATCCTCCTGCGGCACTAAATCATTTAATGTACCGTCTGCTATTTGCAACCTAATCATTTCTCGTGCCTTTTCCATCATGGCTTTAAACACCATCTCTTTCTCAGTAGAGTCCATTATTGTATCCAGTAAGACCTGTAAATCATTCCAGTCTGGATTTTGTGTTTTAATCACCATTTTCACTACCCTTGCCGCCCGTTCAGGATCCTCCCGATAAGCCCCGGCAGACTGCTTCCAAATTAACAAGTCATTAGGAGAAAAAGGAACTTTCACTATTACTTGCTCCCCGTGGGGTCCAACCGCTTCCCGCAACGGAGCCATCAATTGTGCACCCCTTTTTCCTTTCTTCTCCTGCCCACTACGGGTCCTTTCACATAGAGGAGTACGTGGCTTATCAACGACTTTTCCTTTCTTTAAATCCTTTCCCTTTTCTTCCCCATTCACCTCTTCGTCTGACTCACTCGATTCACTCTCCTCCAGGGGAGGGACACTAGGTGCTACCAACAGAGAAACATCCTCCTCAGGGTCTGAAAATTTAACAGAATACTCCTTCTCTTTTTGCCACCCTTTACAGCCTGCACAACCATCTGTTGCTGTTTTTAAGACCATAATGCCACACTCCTTCTGCCATTCTGGCTTATTTTTCAAATAATAAAACAAATCAAGATATGGAATTTCTTCCCATTTCTCATTATTTTGTAAGAAGTGCATAAGAGGAGTTATAATATCAGGATTTAGAGTACCATTTCGGGGCCATTGCATACCCTCAGGTTCGTATTGAGGCCACACATGATTACAAAAATCAATCAATTTCTTTTTACTCAGTTCTTGACCAAAATTCCCCACCTTCCAGTGTTGCAACAAACAGCCCAAGGGTGAATCATTCGGAATTTCCATCCCCGAACTAGCCAGAGCTTTAAAGGTTTTAAAAGGCATCATAACACTCACACTCACACACTTTATTATTATTTCCACACTCACACACCCTTTACCACAGTTCTTGCCTTTCTCGTCACTGCGAGTGGCAAGTGCTGGATCTGCGCAATCACTGTTGCGTCTGACGACCAGCGCCTAGGCTTCCCTTTCCACAACCTCTAAGACGTCGTTTAATCAAAGAATAAAGCACCTTTTCGGGCTTACCTCACACAGTCGTCCGTCAGGAGCGGGGTCGGGCACGGGTTGATGTCTCCCCAGAAATCACCTGGTGCCGGCGGGGAGTAGATCAGCTCGCGAACCGCCCCTGCCGCCTCCGGAGTCCTGCCACGGTCGCCAGAAAACTGTTGCCCGATACCCCAAATTAAAACAAAAACTAACAGAGTGTCAGTTTATGCGGTGCTTTATTCGGGGCCCGGGGACCTGCGGACTCACGTCCAAAGTCAGAATCCCACTGGTTCCCTTTTTTAGAGGGTTTTTATACCCTTTTTTACAAATGGTTTACGTGCAGAAGTACACATTCTTCTAAATAATATAGATGCATTCATCCTGTAGATAACATTTTACATCATAGATCCTTCATGGTTGCTTACCCTAGGACTATAGTGTTCTCCCCCTTAATCTCCCTCTTACGCCACTACCCACCACCAGTACTTTATTTATGATTATACTTTAACCTTATCACTAACAGTTCTGCATGCTTTGCTAAATCTTTTGAACATTGTTTCCTCAGCACAGCACATTCCTAAGTTAGTTTCCCAGGGCCTACTCTGGGAACTGCAGTCTCCAAGCCTTAGCATTACTACTGCTATTATGGTTTATACACTTTCTATTCCAATATTCAGGATTTCTAGTCCATACGGTAACAATCTGGGCCCTCTGCCTGTGCTGCTGTCCGGCTCTGCAGCCAGCTTTTCTGCTATCCCAGCAAGGCTTGTCTCTGCATGGCAGGCAGTGGCTTGGTGCAGACGTGCTGCTGCTGTCACAAGTGCCCAGTGGCTCGTGGCTGCTGCCATCCCACGTCCTGCAATGCCAAGAGGGAACAAGCAGTGTCTCCTGTGTCACCGCACCCAAATGGAGCAGCCATGTGTAGCAGATGACAGCCAAGAGGGGCTGCCTGGTGCTCCCAGGCTGTTTGCTGCCTGCAGGAAATGCACAGCACATTGTCCCTAGTGGCTCTTGTCTCTCCTTTTTGGGTAGTCTGCCTGTGCTATGATCCCAAGTAAGGTGAGATAAGAAGAAGGGATCTAGGAATGATCCTTGCAATGCTCTTTTCTAGTGATGCTACTTCCACATTCACAATTGACCAGAACTAGCCTTACATGGCTCTCCACTCTTATGGAATCTAGATGTGTATGTCTACATACTTCTGTAGGACATCACTGATGTCAGTGACAGGGGTACATCAATGATACCCAGATTAGCTCTCGTCTGACTATTTTTGATATTACAGTTTCCCTCACAATTTTTGAGAACATGTAAAGTACCACAAAAACCCTACTGATTCTCGACTACTTCATCTAGATTCTGTGCCATATCTATACTGCATCATTTTAGAAAGCTCAGCTGTTTTCATCTACACATTAGAAAATGAGCTTTGAGTGCATGACATGAAATTTTTGATTGACAGTGCTTTTGATGACAAATGGGTTTCATAAGAAATGCATGTATCATCTGATTTTGCTCATACCTTGTTAATCTTTTAGCTAACAAAAAAAATTCAATTACAGTAAACCCAGGACAACATATTATCAAGAGAGTGCATCTGTCAACAATTTGCATCTGTTTTTGAATGTTTTTATGCCCTGTTGTTTTTGGAAAATAAATTTATGTATTATCTATACTGAAAATTGCATTTTTCCTCAAGAGAAAGCTTAGGTATTGCAGAGTGTGCACACACGTCCATTTGACGGCAAATAAATTCTACCTCAGCATGTTTGAAATACAGCCAGTGTGCACCTTGGAGATAGTAAAGGTTCCTGATGTTAGGAAAGAACAAAATCTATAAACTCCTCCTTTCCCAATAGTAGGCTAACATGTATGTGCATTCAGCTGCCTGCTGTCTAGAATATTTGAAGTCAATGGGAGCAGAGGTGCTGTCAGGTGTGAAGGGTCAGGTATGGCTGTTCCCTGGGAGTTGCTCCGTGGGGATTCAGCCGGGTCCTGCAGGACTGGGTTGCTCATGCTTGGCTTGGTGCTGCCACGAGGCAGCTGCAGGTCTTCCTCAGGGAATTGCAGAGTGCCTCTGTCCTCAGGGCTGGAGGAAATCAGGGTGCTGGGACAAGAGAGGCCCCTGGAGGTTCCCTCCTCGGGTAGCCAGTCCCGCTGTTGGGCACAGTGTGGCGGGGAGTGTGAGCTCTGCTGCCTCAGGAACTGTTGCTGGCTGTGCTACCTGTGACACTTGGGAGCTGGCAATTGCTGTGTGGGCAATTGTCAGGTTTAGCCTGGAGCTGTGCCCAGCTGGGGCGGCTGTCAGAAAGCACGGAGCCCAAGGAGGCAGAGGGCAGGGAAGTGTGTGAGCCAGTGCCAGTGTGCAGCACATGGAACTCTGTGTGGGAGCTGGGGCTGCAGGCCGCTCCATGGCGGGTGCCTTGCCCGGGGCTGCAGCGCTCAGGGCTGACCCTCTCCTTACAGTGACCTCGCAGACGGCCACTGGTGCCGAGCGCCGAGAGGAGCTGCTCTGTGGCAACGGGCACAAGGACACAGCCTCTCCTGATCCACAGCAGTCCTTGCGGGAGGCACTCTCCCTGCTCGACAGCGATGACTGGTAAGAAAGGCCCTGGTCACTCTGTCTCCCTCTTAGCGTTAAGGGAGGTTAGAAGTGAATCTTGCTAGTGCCTCTGAGCCCTGACAGCCCAGAGGGCCAAAGGGCCCTGGAGAAACCACTGCAGAGCATTGAGAGGTTAAAGACTGGAGAGCAGCCTTTTCTTGGCCTTGGAATTGCTCCAGCTGCAACAGGTCTGTGCTGTTTCCTTGCTTTGCCTGCTGGTCTGTGGAGTTGCAAAGGACATCTTGAGGGAAGAGAGGAAGCTGTGGGACGAGATGATTTGCTAACTGAAGGCAGAAGCAGGATGGCAGCAGTTCTGATTGTAGAGATATGGGAGCCTTGAGGCACTGGCCCAGTGGGACTGAGTCAGATTTCTCTCTACTCCCACTGATGACAGCAATGACAGGTCACAGGGTCTCCCAGTGACCTGTTGCACGTGGATCTCAGAAGCAGCTGCAGGGAGTTGCTGTTTCTGAGAAATAGACTGAGCTGTGCTTTCTTGTCTCACAGCCTGTCATTGCTCCTGAAAGGGTCATGGCAGAAGAGAAGTAGAAAGAAATGAAATTCTTTGGGAATTTTGTACTTTTAGAATTGAACTTCCTTCTTACTTCTTCATATGGGCCTAGGGTGTTTTATCAATATTCATCATGTGTCCCACCATTAGACAGAATGAGACCCAGATGTGATAAGCCTACAAATGTTAGGAGATGCTGTCTTTTTGATGTCGAGTTTAGCATCCGCTCACTGGTGGATGCTTCATTCACTCTGAGGTAAAGTCTCATTTCACACTGGGATAAGCAAGAAAAATCTGCCACATCTGCCACATCCTTGTGCAAAGTCATTTCCTTTGCTTTCTCTCCCCCATTTCTGTTTGGTGCCCTGTGAGGTGCAGAGAGCTTCTGCAGGTGTGGGAGGGTGCAGGTGACATTCAGGACTGCCTGTGGGATCTGTCACTAGCCCTGTGCAGCAGCCCTGATGCCTCCCACACCTTCCTGTAGCTCTGGGCCTGCACAGAGCAAGAGCTGAGAGACAGAGTTGTCTGCACCTTTTAAATGACATGTGTCTGTTGTGTGGATTGTTTTAGATAGAGGATTTTGGGAAAAGGCAGAATTTTGACTATTCTTGCCCAAGTGTGGAATCTTCTGGGACATTCTGCTGCTGTTTGGGGAATGTGGAGTTGGAGTGGAAGGGAGTGGGTGACAGATAGGCCTAGACTGTAGAGTGGAAATTCAGCTCCAGAGTGCCAGTGCAGACTCTCACAGCTGAACTGCCTGCAGGGGCTGGCAAAGAAGGAAAATGTCCCAGTGGGACATTTTCCAATTGGATTGTGTCTTAGGTACAGGTGCAGGGAGGTGACAAAAACCAGCTGCATGGGCCACTCTCACAGCTTGTAGGAAGCAATGCCATAGGGGCCAGAGATTACAGAAATGTTGTCTTCTAAAATATCCACAAATGAAGACTCTGAAGGTCCTGTATTTGCCTCTTGGATTTGTGGAAGCTTTTGAATGTCACAGCATCCTGTGGAAATGAGATCCATTGCATTAAGTACTCCTTGAAAAGCACCTCCCATTGTTTGACTGAGCTGCCAGCCTGGTAATTTCAGGGGTTGCTTCCTAGTTCTCAGTTGGAGAGAAAAATAAATCCTTTTGGTACTTGCCTTTCAGGGAGACGAAGGAGAAGGGACTTGGGCATCATCAAACACCTGGCTGGGTCCCATTCCGAAGTCCTGCTTTCAAGACTTCGTGAGATTTGCTTGGCTGTTACCAGTGAGGTGAGGACACTGTTCTGAATTGTCCCCTGTACTTCATACACGATGTGTAGGGTAGATATGTGCTTGTTCATCTCCATGTGTGCTCAGGGACTACCTTCATTTCTGTTTTTCTACCTTCTATTTCTAATGTCTCTCAGCTATCTGTAGGATCTATGTGTACATGTAGCTGTATTTACTGGTAGGTTGGCTATCTGACACTCATCTTTGAGTGAGCTGCCATTAGAATGAAATGTGCAATGCAGAAACAGATCCACTAGTTATGTTATTTGCCAGCGTTCTAAGCTCTGCCCGAGCTGCAATTCAATACTGCAAATTAGTCTGTAGACCTGAGTCTGTGTTTTCTGTGTCCTGGCTGCGTGCTTCACCTGCTGGTTCTCTGTGTTGCTTTTTCAAACAGGAGCACGTGACTCTTTTATCGTTATGTCTTGTGCCTTTACGGTTTGAACGCAGCACTTGCTTTCATTTTGTTCTTTGTTTTTCAAATAAAACAGGCTAAAAGCAAAGCACATGTCATTATAGAAGGGTTAAGTAGAACATTTCAGTGAAATGGGGCTTCTTTTAGGCCAGCTAAAAGGAGGACTGAGGCCAGAAATTGGTGCCAGAGGAAGTGCCTTTCTGTGCTTGTGCTCTTCTGCTCATTGGGTGCTCTCATGTTCCTCTGTACACAGTGGGACATGTTGTCATTTCCTGGGACTTTTGTCGAAGGCCACTGGTTTTCTATTCAAGGTGATTCTTCTATTTCCCCTTATGACTTCCCCAAGTGGCCAACCTCCGGTCTAAGGTGTCCCATTCGGCCATTATCACTCTGGGAGAGTTTTTTATGACCTTGAAGGAGGACATGGACTCTGAGGTGGATGAGGTTGCTCGGGTCCTTCTCAAGGCAGTGTGTAACTGCCCAGAGTTTGTTGAGAAAGCAGCCAGTCAGACCCTGGGGATCATGGTGGACAATGTGACTCCTACATGAGCAATGACAGCTCTCGTGGACAGTGGAGTCAGGTAGGTTTTTCTTCTGTCTGTGATATTCTTCAGCTTCTTGTGTGCAGGTGGGAGAAGGGATGAGAGGAAGAATGGGAATAGTGGGAGGGAAGCGTCCTGTATCCTGCATCTTCTGTCAATTCAGTGACTGGATTCTCTAATCCACCTCATTTCTTTCCTCTTGTCCCCAGTTTCTGCCCTCCTGCAGCCAATGAGTTTTCAGAATCACAGAACTGTAGAATATGGGGAGTTGGAAGGCACCCATCAGGATCATTTAGTCCAGCTCCCGACATTGCACAGAACACGCCAAGGGTCACACCATGTGCCTGAGATTGTTGTCCAAATGCTTCTTGAACTCTGTCAGGCTTGGTGCTGTGACCACAGGTCTGGGGACCCTGTCCCAGTGCCCAACCACCCTCTGGGTGAAACATCTTTTCCTGATCTCCAACCTAAACCTCCTCTGACTCTGCTTCCTGCTGCTTCCTGGAGTTCTCCCAGTCTGTCAGAGTTGCCTAAATGTGGTGAATGGTGGGGAAGTGAAAGTGCCTGCAAAGGCTAAGGATTTGCTCTTTTGTGCTTTTGTGGGAAGAGGAACAATTGCAATTGCAGGTGTGATCACTCTTAAATAATTCAGAGCACTAAGCACAGAGGCCTTGGGAAAAACTATGCATCCTCATTATTCCATTAACTTGAGAACTAGGGAGGGGACTTGATGGAGCATGGAGCATATGGGGGAGAATATGCTGCATGTGGCACAGGCTGCACAGCAGGTGCAGCTCCTGCCAGAAGGAGGCTTGTATGACTGTCCTGGCCATAGAGCTCTATTTTCTATTCAAACTGATATTTCATGTTAGCCTTGAGATGATGAATCACTTTACAGGCACCTTCACATGCCGACTGCCATGAGACAGCTGAAGCAAATGCTGCCTTAAGTGTTCGTGCTGGGCCTGGTAATTGCCACTCTCTAGAACCAGTCTAAAATGACTGCCACTCATTCATCAGCTTTGCAATAGGTTAAAACGTTCAGATGTATCCTTTGCCAAGCCTCAGAGAAGAAACAGGCTATATTGCTGTATGTTTTGCAACTTCACAGCTCACAGCATGTGTTCTATTCATTTGTTGTTTTGCAAAGCTCTGCAGATGTAGAGATTAATGGCTGGATGGAGCGTCAGTCCTGCTTCAGTGCTGTGTATTAGGTGCCCTCTGATGGGTCAGCAGGAATTGTCTTACATTTCTAAAGAAGTCATATGTAATCTCTTTCTTTAATCTTTCTCAGAGTAAATATTGAGAAAGCAATTGAGTATCAGATAGTGCAGGGAGACTGAATTCCTCCCTCTTCCTTGCAGGCAGTCCTTCTTGAGTTTGTCTGAGGACAAAAGCTTCTAAAGTGTCTAAAGTGTCAGGGCGAGCCCAGGCCTCCTTCCTCCAGCAAGGACAGGGAGCACGCTCTGGCCAAGACCTGTGCTGCTCTTGCTCCTTCTCCCTGTGCCCCAGTGTTTGCTCTCCTGTTCCCAGAAACTGCCACGTCCAGGTGCGGAAGTGTGCGGCCAAACTGCTCCTGTCCCTGATGGAGAAAATTGGAGTCACGAAGCTCCCAGGCACAGCCAGGGCTGAGAGGCTGGCACACGCGGCAGGGACGCTTGCTCAGGACCGTCACAAGGACACAAGGTAATGATCTTCATTTCACCTCCTGAGACAGGAAAACTCTTTTGTGTCTGTCTATAAAGCTAAAACCACAAAAGAGTGGAAACTGAAGAAAATATTAAATTACCTCAATGTGTGGATGAAATCCAAAGCATCATAGAATGCACAGAGTTGTATGGGACCCATAAGGGTTATTGATTCCAGCTCCTGGCCATGTGCAGGACATGCCAAGAGTCACTCCATGTGCCCAAGAGCATTGTCCAAACGCTTCTCGAGCTCTGTCAGGCTTGGTGCTGTGACCACTGCCCTGGCTTGCCTGGGGAAATGACTGTACTGGGTATCCTGAGGTTGTCCAATAGGAATGAGTATTGCCAACTTCCTGTGGCTTAAAGGCTTCTTTCCTGAGATCAAAAGAGCTCCGATTATCCAGTGAAACAGTTTTGTTTGGTCTTAGGTGCACAATACAAAGCCAAAGAGTTGGCTAATATTCATCACTGGAGAATCCCAAACATCTATTTCTCATTAACTTAAGACTTTGCTAGAAGCATTTCAGAGGTCTTTAGCTAATATATTTAGGCTTTCTAAACTTCTTCTGGAGATTACTCAAATGCTGTTTTCTGAGGCTCAATGACCTCCAAATTTCTTCCTGAAGAGAACTGTGATTTCCTAGTGGCAAAATCAACCAAAGCCACCAAATTCCCCTTACTGTGATGATTAAATTCCCATTAATAGCATCCAAGAACACAAGATGAACTAGCTGCCCCTGTGCATACATATAGTATAGAATTACCAATAGGAAGCATGAGGTGTTTTGTTCTGGCTTCCCTGTTAGTTCAAGAAAGGCAAATTCTTGTATTGTATTGCCATTGCAAATGGCAGGAAGGTGCTGCTAAGAGGATCTGATAAGAAAGCAGATGTGTTATGCTATCTCCCTGAGATCCTTTGATCCCACAGAAGCACACCCGCAGTTTCAGAGTTAAATGGTATTTTTCTGTTGCCTCACGTTCTCCTCTTGCCTCTTCTGTTCAGCTGGCAGCACTGCAGAGTGACAAGTAGTGGTAAAGCTCTCTCTTTGCTGAGTAGGTAATGCCTTCTCATGCAAGGATTGCACCTGATGAGTTTAATGCATCAGCCTCTTCTGCTAACCGTCTCCCTTTCTTTGTTCCTTTTTTTTCCCTTTTCCTTCCTTCCTTCCTTCCTGCATTCCTGCCTTCCTTTTCATCTTTCCATAGTGTAAGGGTCGGTCCGAAGTTCCCCTCGATTTTGCCTCCCGACCGTTGCAAGGAGACCTTGAGGACCCCACCCAGGCTGACTCCGAACAATGGTTTACTGGCCGGGCCAGGTGGATGCTCGTGACTGTGTGCTGGTGTATTGTGTTCACTGGACTGTGCTGTTGTGGCACCAACCAGAGACTGTGTTGTATCAACTGAGGACTGCTTGTCCGTACCTGTCTCCTGCAGCACCACACAATGGTCCATAAATCTTCCCACCTTTTGGCCAGAAGCCACTCGCTTTGGAGAAGGACTATAAAAGAGCGACCCTCTGGAAAAGACCTTTTGAGATCTCTCCACTGATGAAGACCCCCTGGAGAAAACCCCTGAGATCTCTCCACGGATGAAGACTCGTCTATCGGATGACCCGTGAGGACGCCTGTCTCGTCTGTTGGTAACTATTCTCCCATCCCTTCCTTTCCTTCCCCTTTCCCTATCCTATACCTCTCCCCTTTACCGTAACTGAATTGTTGGCATTTGATGAAATGCATTGCTGTTGTTGATTAAACTGATTTTCTGCTGTTGAATAAACTGATTTTGTCCCCTGCATTTTGCCTGTTTGCACCTTTGAGATCAAAAGAACCATCACGACCCCCGCTCTGCATTAATAGCAGATTGTGACATTAAATTGGCGTGACAGACAGGATTTTCTGGCAGACAGAAGGGATGCAAGGTTGTCTGTAGTCTGTATCAGGGGAAGGAAGTCTTACTCCAGCCGCACCTAGCTGGCCACCTTGGATGGGTGAGCCTGTCTAGAAAGCAAGGGGGGTTTTTCTGATTTCCCGCAGACTGCAGACACCTTGGTGTGGAGCATCCCCAGACTCGCTTGAGGGTTCTGTCGTCAGAATTTCACAAAAGATCTACTGGTGCAAAAGGCGGGACACTGTTGTTGTTGTTGTTGTTGTTTTTTATGATGTTTGACTACTTGGTGCAGTGAAGAGACAACCTGGTGTTTTGTAACTAAGGAGTACCTCCCAAGTAGTTTGGTCTCTTCACCCACACAGGGAAGCGAAGGGGGGCACACAGTGGAAGCTGTTTCGTTGTGTGTGGTAACTTAAGCAATAGACCTCCCTGTTGTGGTTTTTACTTGTCCTTTCACAAAATGACTGAGAATTCCACTGTAACAGATAAAGCTGCATTTTATGCTCTATTAGCTAAGTATAGCGCCAGACCGTCCCAAGGTGGGGAGGAATGGGCGAACAATAATTGGTTTAATCTGGAGAATGTGATTGATAGAATATATTCTTTGCAACATGAGTCAAGGTTCAAACTGGGCAAAAATAAAACCATACTCTGCTCAGTTTTGGGAGCTTGTCTTACGGCAGCCATAGAAACTCGCTCTAAGCGAGTGAGTGAAGAAAGCACAATTATAGATTCTTTGCAAAATCTTGTTCAAATTCTGCAAAATGAGAACCACTTGTTGCGAGATGAAAATCATATGCTACAGGCTGCCCTAAGAGAAGAATGTACCAAAAAATTAAAGCAGAATGAAACACACACAGAAACAGAGGAGAAGGAAATTGTTCACATTAATCAAATTTATCCCCAAAAGGAGCTAACTGTAATGAAAAATCTTGGGGAAAACTGCTGTCCAAAATTGAGACCTATGGCTAAAACACAATATACTTATCTTGGTCCTGATGATTTTGAACCAAACATATCTACAAAAGAAATCCCATATTCTGCCACTGAATTAGCAAAACTGAAAAAAGAATATGGGCGACTCCCTCATGAAACAGAGACTGAATATGTATTTTGAGTGTCTCTTACTGGGGGAGATCAGATTAAATTATCAGAAAGCGAAGCTAGTGGGTATTGGGGACATGGAGTTTTCTTAACAACCGGAGATAAGAGCTACCCGTGGTCCTTGACCCAACGTGCAGCTTTCTGGGCTGGGGGGCTTAACCCCCTGGAAAGGGGAGACCCTATAGCTTTAGTCGGTACTCCCGACCAACTTTTGGAAAACATTCACAAAGCTGCTTGCTTGCAAATGATACATGAGAGAAAACTGACTACCACCTATGAATCACCTATGCAATCACCTGTAATGCCTGAAATCATGACCCCTTTAATCCGTGGTCTCCCAGAAACACTCAAATCTACCGCAATTCTCCTTCAAAAAACTATCGCATCCATGACACCTGTAGAAAGATTAGATAGATTTCTTGGAAACTCACGTGAGCGATCTGGTTCCGTGGACTCTTTCCCTCCCTATGAAACCCCTCCTAGACGGACTCCAGAGTCTCCGGACAATAACCGTAAAATTTGGACATGGAGCGAAGTTGCGGAGGAATTGCTGAATTTCAGTAGGAAATATGGACCCGTAAAAATCCCAGAGGATAAAGTGGAGAAAACCAAAGGTGTTAGACACATCATTTCTCCTAGCAGTGATAAGCCAGAAAAGGGGAAGTTGAATACTTCTTGTCAGTACTGGTGGTCGTTGGGGTTAAAGAAACAAATTCCTAAAGATGTTATGGATGGCTTACCACTTGACAAGTTGATAAAAATTGTTGTGAATTGGCATTGCCCTAAGATCCTTACATCAAACTCTCCTACTGTTCAGCCTAGTGCACCCCCTCCTCCACCACGTGGAGTGAGTCAAACTTAACCCCTCCACAGATTCTGGGCAGTGAGCCAAATCAATGTCCTCTACAGGTTCTGAGAGCTGAGTCAGAGTTTCCTCCTTCTCAGTCTTTGGGAATGGAACTGAAACGGTTTCAGAAGCAGGGAAACTAGAAACCCCGTCTCTCGTGGGTGGGCCGAGGGATGGGGGGGGAACTGGTTATTTCTTAGAACGCTCACCAGGAATCCCAAAACTGGGGACCTCCTGATAACAGCAATAGTTGGTCCTAGAAGGTCACCTGTCACCTTTGTGGTTGACACTGGAGCCCAAATTTCTGCACTAACAAGAAAAGCTGCACAGAAATGTGGAGTTGTTCCAACGAGGAGACAATGTTTTGTCCTTAATGCCTTGGGGACCACAGAAGCTATGGATATAGCTCTGATAAAAATCTTACTACCTGGAGAAGAGAATTTGTTACTTATTAAAATTGTAATTGGAGATATTCCAAATGATTTATTAGGAATGGATGTCCTTGCTGGGAGACAGTGGGAAGATGAGGAGGGTTGTCTCTGGTCTTTTGGCACACCACGTTTTAATATTAGTCTGCTCCAAACCGCACCCTCCTTACCTTTCAGTAAAATTACTAATGTGAAACAATACCCACTTCCCACTGGTGCCAAAGAAGGAATCAAGCCAGTTATTCAGGACCTGAGAAATCAGGGAGTGATAATTGACACTCATTCTCCCTTTAACTCTCCAGTGTGGCCAGTCCGTAAACCTAACGGAAAGTGGAGGCTGACAGTAGATTTTCGCAGACTAAATGCAAACACAGATCCTCTCACAGCAGCTGTCCCAAATTTAGCTGTACTTATAACTTCAATTCAGGAAAAGGCTCATACAATCATGGCAACTATAGATGTCAAAGACATGTTCTTTATGATACCTATACAGCCAGAGGACATGGACCGTTTTGCCTTCACCTGGGAAGGACAGCAATACACCTTCACTAGGCTTCCTCAAGGCTATAAACGCTCCCCTACTCTAGCCCACCATGCTTTAGCACAGGAATTAGAAAAAATACCCAAACCTGACAATGTAGCCGTCTATCAATACATTGATGATATTCTGGTGGGTGGGGATGAAATAGAAGTAGTGGGGGATACCCAACAGAAAATAATCTCTCATCTGGAAAGCCTTGACTTACAAATTCCCCCAGAAAAAATTCAAAAACCGTCACAGGAAGTGAAGTTTTTAGGGATTTGGTGGAAAGGAGGTATGACATGTATTCCACCTGATACCCTAACTTCCCTGGATCAAATTAAAATGCCCGGATCCAGGAAAGAGCTTCAGCAAGCTCTGGGATTATTAGTGTTTTGGAGAAAACACATCCCCGATTTTTCAATTATTGCCAGACCCCTTTATGACTTGCTGAGGAAAAGAGTAAAATGGGATTGGACCCCTTCTCAGGAGGAAGCACTACGATTTCTGATTTTTGAAGCAACTGCACATCAAGCCCTAGGCCCTATCCATCCCACAGATCCTTTCCAGGTAGAATGGGGATTTGCTACCTCGGGACTATCAGTGTACATATGGCAAAGGGGCCCAGAAGGTCCTACAAGGCCGGTTGGTTTTTATTCTCGTGGTTTTAAAGATGCTGAAAAAAGATACACTACCTGGGAGAAGGGGCTTTTTGTTGTTAGTATAGCTCTCATAGAAGTGGAGAAAATTACATGTCAACAACCAATTGTATTAAGAAGCCCCTTCAAAGTTATTAAAGCAGTCACCAGCGGGACCCCTCCCCCTGACGGGGTGGCCCAGAGATCCTCGGTCAGGAAGTGGTATGCCCAGATAGAACATTACTGTAACATCTTCTCTGTAACATAAGGAGCTGTAAAAAATCTGGCTAGACAAGAAACTGAGAATTTGGCTAACAGCCACGATAAACCTGCCTCAGTAATTAAAGTGGCCCCTCCTTTCTCCCCTGAACAATCAGTGAATTCCTGGTTTACTGATGCCTCTGCTAAACGAGAGGGAAAAGTGTGGAAATACAGGGCAGTAGCTCTTCATACTTCATCTGGTGAACGAATTATTACTGAGGGAGAAGGCAGTGCTCAGGTTGGTGAATTAATTGCCGTTTGGAGTATTTTCAAGCAGGAGGCACATAATACCTCTCTTGTTTGTATTTACAAAGACTCCTATGCTGTGTTTAAAGGATGTACAGAGTGGCTTCCTTTCTGGCAGCAAAATGATTGGGAAGTCAACAGAATCCCAGTATGGCACAAGGAAAAATGGCAAGAAATTCTAGATATAGCTAGTCACGGGAACTTTGCTGTGGGGTGGGTGGCTTCTCATCAGACAGATGGAAATTTAGCTGGTGAATGGAATAATGCCGCTGATGAGTTAGCAAGACTAAGTCCCCTGAAAAAGGAACAAATTACAGAAGATTGGGAACACCTGTTAGAATGGTTGCATATAAAAAGACAACACACAGGTGCCAAAGATTTATACAAAGAAGCCCTTGCTCGTGGCTGGCCTGTCACCAGGGAAATGTGTAAAACATGCATATCAGCTTGTGAGCAATGCCGCAGACGACTAGAAAGACATCCTTTGGAAGATGACCCTTTGCACTTAAGGAAAGGTAAAGGCCTATGGGATGCATGGCAGGTAGACTATATCGGCCCCTTTAAGAAGTCTGGTGGTAAACACTTCGTGCTGGTGGGAGTGGAAATAATTTCAGGGTTAGTTCAAGCTGAAGCCTTTAATAGAGCTACAGGAGAAAATACTGTTAAGGCATTGCGAGAATGGTTTGGAACATTTCCAAAGCCACAGGAGATTCAATCTGACAATGGGTCTCACTTTACTGCTAAAGTAGTACAGGAATGGGCAAGGGAGGAAGGAATAAAGTGGACTTTTCACACCCCCTATTATCCTCAAGCCAACGGGATTGTAGAAAGGACCAATGGTCTAAAGTGACTCCTAAAGCCACATGAGGGAGGTTGGGATCTTCGATTATGGCAAGCTGTAAAAGGTATAAATGATAGATGGGGGGTAAACGGGTGTCCCAAAATAACTGCTTTTTGTCTAAAAGCCCCAAGCATCATTCCTGCACTACAGGGACCTAATGATTCTAAAAATCCAGTCCATTATCCTGGGCAACCTGTTTTAGTAAACCTCCCTACTGTAGGAGAAGTAACACTAGTACTAAAAACTCCTCTTAATAAATATGCATGGGTAGCCACCAATGCTCTGGGAAAAGAGCATCGGATAAGTACCCGTTGGATTGTTCCATCATTTTGACCTCCTGCCTTTTGGTGGCAGACTCTGCTGTGTTTGCTTTCACAGAAGACCACCGAGGGACATGGGGACTGGACGAACCATGATCACCTTTTTGATATTTTTCTGTATCCTACCACCACACCATGGCCAAAACTCGCCCGAATGGCCGTGGTCTGAAGCTTCCATCAGGTATACCAGTGCTCTAGGACCCTACCCCAGAGATCGTCACCCAAGCCTTGCGACCGTAGTACTGCACGATTCTGAGGTATACCGTTCAAGTGACTGGGGTTGGGACAAAAAAGACTGGGCTAGGGTACTAACAGGAATAGTTGGTGAAGAAATCAGGGTAGGATGCAGAAAAGTGGAAAAATCACTTCATGAGAAAGCCACCACCATTACAATCGCCGGGAATTACTTAAAATCAGATATAACTAGTAGTTTGCACCCTAACATCACGGCGAGTCTCTGCCCCACAACAGTATGGGCATGTAAAAAACAAGCTCCCCTAATACTGTGCTGTCGCCAAAGGAAGGTTGGTAACTATACCCTGGACCCTGACACCAACAACGTTGAAGTTACAAAGCTTTGTGTGGATGAATTTACTGACTGTTGGCATAACTTTACTTTAACCAGACCAACCTATGTAACATGCTCCTGGCAGAATAACACAACAGATGAGTCCAGCTTGAAAGGCCTGACCTATAGATTCAGAATAAATGCTATAGAAAACCCCACACTAACCGCCGTAGTTATATACCGTGGTGTAAGTACCCCCCTAGTGTTGGATGACAAAAACAAGGTTTTCCCCCCTTTCTTGGTGACACAAGGTGATGATGTCGCAATAACTTGTAAATTAGCGACTGGATCCCTCACCGAACCTGCATACAGTTGGGGCATAGGATCTCATGGCCAGACTTTATATTGTAGAACCCAAAATCAAGACTGTTGGCTAAACCTAACTGCTGTACAATTTTCCTATAAAATCATGTGTGGAAAAAATGATACAAAATACTGGGGAGAACTTGATGTTAATGTTGTAACACCTACTACCCAACCACCGGTTGTGCTAAGCCCTACAATTTTTCAATTTGGACCTTATGTAATTAGAAAAACTGGCCAACAACAAATATTGTTTAATCCGGCATGGTCTCTCAAACAAATCAAATTATTGATGCAAAATAATGTCTCAGAAGTCCAACCAGCTTGTTCACGCTTTCTACAGACTTCTTTTGAGGGATGGACAACCTGGCTGCGGAAACGAAATCCTGCTAAAAAACGAATGGCAAGAGACATAACCGGTGTTGTGGGAACAGGATTGGGAATTTTGAATAGCATCGATTCGGAAGTACTAATGAATAAATTGGCTACCACAGCTGGAGATGTAACCAAATTACAATGGCCCCTGCAAACAACCTTAACAGCTTTGGGGACCCAACAATGGTTGTTATGAAACATATTACCAAGTTGGGAAAAGGTAAACATAAATGACCACAAATTGATGATCGATGCACTTGGTGCTACTCAAAATAACATCTCTTTGGCTCTCAGTTGTATCCAGGCCCAGTTGTGGATGCAGTCAGTTGCTGCTTTAATTATAAGAGAAGGTGAGGAAGGCACTTTTCCCACTGAAATCCGAAAAATAGTCTGGGACAGTGCCACTGATTTTGAAAAAGAATTCCAGTCCTGGTGGAACTTAGTAAATTTTACCTATGATCCCAGCACAAACACTGCCACAGCCTTTGTACTGACAATTCGTAATGCTTCAGTGCATTCAATATTCCCCATTATTGCATTGGGGTTGAACCATGATGGAGCTATTCTCCATCCTTTCGAGCATAGGGAATGGGCCCGTCAAATTGGTGGGAGGTGGCAAACTGTCAATTTGGAAACTTGCATTGTCTGGGAACAACAAGGGTTTATCTGTGAAAGTAATGCAATCAGAGCTCAAGATATCTGCTTGGACACAGAACAGAATGTTTGTAACTTTGAAATCCATCCAAATGAGATTCCTGAAACTGTACTGGTATATATAGGCAATGGATGTGCATGCTTTAGAACTCCTTGTGATAGTGTTTTTATAGAAAATTTGGTACTGAATACTAAAAGTCATTCAAACTTTTGTGTCTGCAATTTTACTAGGATTTCAGGATGTGATTTTTCCTATGTAGCCCCAGTTACTTCTCACCACCTTTTGCAGTCAAATTACACACTGATCCACCATCTATTGCCCACTCCAATTGGAATGAACCTCTCTCTGGTGAAGCAATTGTTGCTACACCAAGATCTGATCGAAATTTTGGAGAAGATCAAGAAAAACGGACAGAAAACTCTAATAGCTGTTCATCACAATGTGGAAAAAATGCATCGTGTTTTAGAAAGGGTAAAGACAGATGCTGAACACAGGTGGTGGGATACTCTATTTGGGTGGTCACCTACTGCTACAGGTGTCCTGAACAAATTGTGTCATCCCACCATTGTTCTTTTGATTCTAGTTTTAATTGGTTTTGTTTTATCAGCAATTCTATACATCATGACTTGGAGAATAACGAAACGATTAACACAATTGGCATCTGTGACAGATGTACCCAGATCGGCTACTGTTGACATCCCTAGGGTTACTGACACAAGGTTTCAAATAAGATAAAATAACTAGAATTATCTTCTAATTTCAATTAGAATTGTTTAATCAAAAACTTGCTTTAAAAAAATTGATTTATTTCTAATCAAAATTGAAAAATTTAAAGAATTGAACAAATCATTTGAAGTCGTTAGCAATCAACAAAATTGAACATAATTAATCTGTTTTGTTTCCCCTTTCTCCTTTTCCTTATCCTGTCCCTTATCTTTTTCCTACTCTCCTGTCTCTGTTTTCCGGGATATGCTACCAACTTGGACGAGTCCTGAAGGCTTTACTACAACTCTACAAAGGGGCACTCTTGACGATGATCGTGAGTCACAGGGTGGTGTAAGGGTCGGTCCGAAGTTCCCCTCGATTTTGCCTCCCGACTGTCGCAAGGAGACCTTGAGGATCCCACCCAGGCTGACTCCAAACAATGGTTTACTGGCCGGGCCAGGTGGATGCTCGTGACTGTGTGCTGGTGTATTGTGTTCACTGGACTGTGCTGTTGTGGCACCAACCAGAGACTGTGTTGTATCAACTGAGGACTGCTTGTCTGTACCTGTCTCCTGCAGCACCACACAATGGTCCATAAATCTTCCCACCTTTTGGCCAGAAGCCACTCGCTTTGGAGAAGGACTATAAAAGAGCGACCCTCTGGAAAAGACCCTTTGAGATCTCTCCACTGATGAAGACCCCCTGGAGAAAACCCCTGAGATCTCCCCACGGATGAAGACTCGTCTATCGGATGACCCGTGAGGACGCCCGTCTCGTCTGTTGGTAGCTATTCTCCCATCCCTTCCTTTCCTTCCCCTTTCCCTATCCTATACCTCTCCCCTTTACCGTAACTGAATTGTTGGCATTTGATGAAATGCATTGCTGTTGTTGATTAAACTGATTTTCTGCTGTTGAATAAACTGATTTTGTCCCCTGCATTTTGCCTGTTTGCACCTTTGAGATCAAAAGAACCATCACGACCCCCGCTCTGCATTAATAGCAGATCGTGACACATAGGCATTATGGACAGGAGATGGTGAAGATGTTGATGAATGACCAAAATTGTAAAATGCTTTTGGAACGATCCATTCCCGCCCGTGACCTGGAAGATATTCTGAGAAGAATGAAGAAGAAAGTAAGTGCTTGGCAGGAAAAATGTCTCCTTTGTGCAGGTGTTGCCACTGCTAATAGGACATCAAAAATACCTAGTCTGTCTATCTCATTCCTCTTCTGATGAATCATTTTGCTCCTGGGAATGAGCTGTTAATCCCCACCCTGTTCATCTGCAGTCCAATAAGGAACTGATATTATTAGTTTAAAAAGTGGGGTTTTGAATATTTTGAATAATGGTCACAAACGAGAAAGGGGAAGAGGAGAAAATGAGTTTACATTTGGGTGTAACTCCCCCAGCACGCTCTCCCTACTCTGCCCCCATGTCTTGGTTTGAAAGATATGTATTTTTCTAAGAAAAGGCGAGAACCCCTTTCCTGAGATGCAGAGTGCCACCCCCTCCCTTCTAATTATTTTAGTTTCAAGTCAGAGGCTGTCAGGCAGGAGATATGGGGATAGGAATAACAGTTCTTTACTGATATCTAACAAGGCAAAATAGCAGAAATAACAACAGCTATAAAAATTGACAACAAAACAGAACAGTATAGCTCAGTTCCAGTCTCTTTTTTGGCCACAGGCCCTCTCCCTCTGTGCTCAGTTACCAGTGCTGTGGGCAGGGCAGGTCCCACGCAGTCAAAGAGGGCTGAGTGATGGCGGCAGCAGCCCAGGGGTGAGAGGGATGGGGGAGAGACTCTCCCCTCACGGTGTCCGTCGTGGTGTTCGGCAGAGTGTCCAGAGGTAGTAGGATGAGGTGGGAAAGCAGCAGAGCGATGTCCAACGGCAGGGAGCGTGGATCTCGGCGCTGGGATGGCAGGGGAGATGCCAGATAAGAGCCCGGGCTGTCCTCCGTTCACTCCACGAGCCAAGTGAGAGCGAGAGCCCGCTCCAGACCCCTCTCCCACCTTTTCCTTTTCTGGGCTCCCCCCATCCCCCCACCCCCCTGCGAGAGAGCACTATAGCTATTAAGGTGTAGCCACAAATACTTAGCATAACAATGGGAGAAATGCCACAGAAAGAAAAGGGAACAATTCAACCCCAAACACCCCAGTAAAGCAATTAAATGAGAATAGTGCTTCTGAAGAGAACAGAGTCCTTGCAAAAGACAACGGAAGTAGTAGTGCCAAGACAATTTCCAAAAATGCAAATTTGTCCAAGTCAATCCTAATTACTGCAATTACTGTCTGTCTTTTGGGAATATTGCTTGCTGTCAAGCCCTGTGGAGCTGGAAGAAGCTAGGTGAGTTCAGCAGCATTCAGTAGAAAATGATTTGTTTGTTTGGGGGGAAATTTTATTCTTTTATCTACATTATAAAAGGGATTGTGCCTTTGAGCGGGAAAAGGGAGAGCCAGGTTGAACCAAATCACCATCCAACATAATGGGACCACTCCCCAAAGAGTCCAAATTTTTCTGCTGCTTCCTTTATGAACATTTGTTGCCAACCAGTTTGCATTCTTCCCATTTATAGTCAAGACTCATGCATTTGGGTTTTAGACTGCTGCTCAGTATTTCATCACCCATAACCTGCCTTGAGCTATTGCAAACAGAGTGTTGGCATCACTGATTCTCTGGCCTGTTTCCTTCTGTCAGTTAGGAAATGTTTCCCTAAGCCTTGCTAGAAGTGATCCTGGTTCTAACTTGTGTTTTAAACAGGCAATTTCCTATTTAATATTCTAAAGATTGATGGGGCTTTCTCTATGTCTTTGTAGGGGATGGAAGAGCAGAAGGGTGAACGCCCATCTGTCAAGAGCCCAGTGAAGAAGAGGAGCGATGGCTCCAAGAAGCCCCAGGCCACATTGCCTTCTAGTCAAAGGTACTGAGCACTTTTGTTAGATGAGACAAAGCACATGACAAGCTGGACATGTCTCTTCCTCAGGAAAATCTTTCTAGCAGTGATGGCCTGTGCCAGAGATTGTTTCCTTTCCCTACAAATGCTCTATGGCACGAAATGTCTACTTCTGCATTGCACTGAACAAACTTCTCTGGAGAGGTTTCCACAAAAATTAGGCAACAAAAGGCACCCATTGGTTGCAGCTCAGACGATTCAGTGCAGTGTTGAGGGCAGTGTTGTTGTGGTTAGGAGAGGGCTATATTTCCACTGCCTGACTTGGGACAAGTCAATTCAACCAGGGTTTTTTTACATCTGAGTGGAGTTTTTTTCAGATGGGTGTTTTGATGAGAACTCCCAGCCTAGAAGCATGATGCCATTCCCTAAACCAGCCATTCCCGTACAAATGGTTTGGCCTGGCTGAACCATGCTTTTCTTACCCTCCAACATTACCAAGTTTGAGTAGTAAGTAGCAAGGTAAATCCTGAGCAACTTTGGCCAACAGGTGTCTCAATGGGGACTTTTTGTCTTGATAATTCTGTCCTTCATATAGTTTGCTTGATGGACAGCATGTTTGGTTGATTTCCCACTGTGCTGCAATCTGCATTGAAGAAAGGAATTTGGTCCTTGCTGTGTCTTCGTGACAGTGGCAGAGCTACTTGTACCTGTTCTGCCCTGACTACAGAGGGGATTTATTTAGCTCTGTCATGCTCAGCGGTGGCAGCAAAGGACCACATGCTTCAGTAGCATAGCTAGGAGCTTCCCATGCTCATGGAAGAGACAGGTTGATCCAGGAGAATTGTTCCCAGTGGGTTTATGAAGCTGTGGATCTAGTCTCTAGGAATGCAAACTTAATGTGAGTGTTGTGCTGGGATGTCTGTCTTCTGTTTTTATCTGTGTTACTGATTTTCTGGATGCTTCAGATATGCCCCTGTTCATCTGCTCAGATGCATGTGAGCTCCTGTTCCATATTGTCATTCTGTTACAATTGTTATTGGTGTAGAGACATTTCTCCAGAGTGATGAGTTTACTTATTAAAAGACTCACACCTCCCATAAGAGGAGGCATTTAAACTTGGCAGTAGTGTTTCTCTTTCCCCACAAAGCAATGTGTGCCTGGGAATCCATCTGAAGATAGATGAGATGCATCTCATCCTTGGTTTTGCTGAGTGAGCACTGGCGAGGATGTTACTTACAGATTGACTCCCATAAGGATTGTCATGAGGTCCATGTGGTTTTTCAGAGCCTCATGATTTTCTAGCTTGAAATCACATCATTAGGAAAGCTCCCGTAGATGTTTTGCTCACAATTATCTGCAGGTATTGTCACCAACAAATTGTAATTTCGTTTGATTTTCCAGGGTGAAGTCAACCTCTGATGGATGCCTCCTCCACCATCCAAAAACCCAGGTCACATTACCTCCAGCTAGGGATGAAATCGAGCTGCTCCAGAAGCTCTACAATCTCCTGGAAGCCAAGGGGTTTGAGGCACGGCTGGAAGGAGTGGCACTCCTCCTAGAGCTGTGCAAAAACCTCCCCAAGCTCATCACCACTCACATTGTCCAGGTATGTAGGGTATCTTCACTGTTCCTTCCTGTTAGCTCCTCTCCCAAGCCTGTAGCAGTAAAGTTAATTCAGTGTGTCTTGGCACCGCCTCCTGGCTGTTTGGGACAGGCTGGTCCCTCTGACCCAGACCAATTTAATGGAGGTCCAGGCTTCAGGACAAATTCTTTCAGTCCAGCTGCATTTGTCTGGCAGGTGCCTATTGATGCTGTTCATCAGATGATGGCAGAATTTTCCATTGGTGTAACTTCTGCTGTCTCCTAGTCGCAGTTGGGTTAAGTGAAGGGAATCCAGCCACTGAAAGCATGGCAATTATTCTCTAGACAAAAAATGGATTTGGATGGGGAAGTGTTAGGCTGGGCTAATTTAAACCAAGGGTACTTTTGTAAACTCCATCTTGTCTTGCACAGTCAAAACTCTGGCTATTTCTTTCCATTCTTGTCTCCATTCCACTTGGTAATGATGGTGCTCATCCTAGTTGTTTTTATTTTTCTCTTTGGAAAAGGAGGAAAATGGCCAAGGACAGGTCTCGTCCTTCTCCTCCCAGAAGCTGCTTTCCCCCTTTTTCTAGAAAATGGTGCCTAATAATCACAGAATCACTAGATTGGAAGAGACCTTCAAGATCATTGAATCCAGATGTGGCTCTCAAGGGACTGAACCTGCTCTAATGAGAGCTGTACAGCACATTAAATTTCAGAAGTCTACCTGTTTGTTAGACAAATTGTCTGGATTCTGGAAGAGTTGATTAGAGACCTGCATTTCTGCAGACAGGTTCTGAGATAGACAAAATAAAACTTAGATGTTGTCTGGCCATAGTTTTGCAAAATCATGAATTGCTCTCAGTACTTGAGGCAACTATATAGAAAAATGGGCATTTTAAATATCTGCTTCCACACTTGTAAAGCAAAGGTAGTCTTTTGAATGAATAAATGCAATTAATTTAATGATTTATAGGTGAAGAGAGACACCATAGGAACTATTCTGTCCTCATGCAAACCTCTTAAAAGAGATGAAAACCTTTACTCCAGAATGAGGTTGCGCAGCCATTCCAGTGAGTGGCCCATAGGAAAAGAGTGAAATTGTGCAAGCATTTGCTGACCTGACAGAAAGGATCACATTCATCTTTAACATTGCTGAATGCTCATTTCTACATCCATTCTTCAGACATTGACGTTTTAATCCAGCTTCCATGCTCTTTGTTCTCTTCACGGATTTTTGATTATTTTGTCCTGAGAATATCTGAAAAATGGGTTTGGATGGGGAAGACAAGTATCAGGCTGAGTTGGTTTAAACCAAATATTTTTAAAAGGATACTTCTGTAATGTCCATCCTGTTTGCACAGGCAAAACACGGGCTACTTCTTTCAATCCGAGTCTCTATTCCACTTGGTAAAGATGGTGTTTACCCTTCTTGGATACTGAATGCTCATTTCTACATCCCTTCTTCAAACTAGAACATTATAATCCAGCTTTCATACTGTTTGTTCTCTTCACAGATTTTTGATTATTTTCTCCTGAGAGTATCTGACACACACAAGAAAGTGAAGCAGATGGCGCTGGACGTGCTGATCACTGTCCTGGAAGATGCCTTGAACCTGGTGATCATCCGTCTGGTGGAAGGAATGCTAAAGAACCTGAACTCAAAGGACCCCGGGGTTCATGCTTCAGCTGTGAATGCGCTGGAAGCATCCATTGCTCATTTAGGTAAGGATGAGCCCTGACATGGACTCTCCCCAACTGTGTCTCTGCCTCTCTGACACAAGAGAACACTGAGTTCCTTGAGAGCTCTTGGTGCCTGTGGAACGCTCCAGCTGATATCCATGGAGCAGGATGGCTGTAGGAAATAGCTACACAGGCAAGGGCTGCTCTAAATTCCTTTGCTGCCGAGATTTATGTCAGCTCTGAAAATGCTGCTCAAGGGAAATAGGCCTGAAAAATGGAGAGTTGAAGATGCAGATCTTCAAGGGCAGTTTCTACTTTCTCCACCTCAGCTGCTTTGTGACCTCATGGACTACCTGATTCAGTGCCTTCCTGTATCCCAAGTCTGGGCTTCTTCCTGCTTACTCTGCAATGCAAAACCGTTTCACTGCTTACTTGTGATTGAACTATTGAGATCTGCGATGTGAAATGTCTAACATAGCTCCAGCAGAAAACTTTTCATTTACAAATGTCAAAGGATAGGCTGGAAGGAAAGAAGAAAAGGATTCAAACATCAACAGAAATTTACTTGATTTTATAAGCTGAGGCTGCCCTTGCCCTTTCCCTCCCCACTCTCTTTTCTCCTATGACCTCAGAAGATTGAGCAGAAATGTGTGTTTCTCTTGTAGATAAAGTATCACTGATGAAAGAGTTTAGCAACCAGTGGAGTCAACTGAGTGGCCAAGCTCTGCTGGAGGTCACAGTGTGTATCACAGGTATGGCCTCCCCTTGTAAGTCAAGAGGTCTTCCCAGGGAATATTTACAGGGAATTCCTGTGAATAGAGAGTAGAGTAGCTGCTCCAACTGGGGAGGTGCTGAGCTTGTCCCTGCTGCCCAATCCCCATGGCAGGTGTGTTTGGCAGGTTTTCCCTGGCTGCTGCAGAGGTGTGCAGCACCTGAGATGGGGGCGGCGCTCGGCCTGGGGGCTGAGCTCTCCCTGGGGTATCTCAGAAGCCACGTGCAGGAAAGGGAAGGGCTAAAAATACCCGAACTGGCTCCTCTCTTGGAAGCTCAGGGACATCTGTGATTCTTCAGGGAAAATGGTGTCAAGTGCTGTTGCAGGGGATCCGTTTCTTTTGTCCTCATGGGATTGTCGTTTTGCTCTTGGAAAGTTTTGAGGCTGAACCCTGCAGTGCCTGGGGTCACAGCTTAGGTCAAAACTCAACACACATATTAGAGGCATGGATTTGGTGCAAGGCAGCCTTTGGGGGCAGAGGGGCAGAAGCAGAGTGCTGAGGCTCCCTTCCTGTGCTGTCCAAGTGGCATTGGACTGAGCATTTCATGTCTTCCTGTGTCACTGCTGTCCAAAATGCTACAATTGCAGCTGATAATTGATCCCTCAGAGGAGCTTGCTATGTCAGCAGTAGGCAAGGAATGGGAAAATGATAATCTTAATATATAGTAGAGAAGAAGATTTATAGCCTTGCTTGAACTGAGGCTAAATCCACTGCTAAGTGAGGCAGCATCTTGAAATGCAAGGTTTGATACACTTTGTGTCTTCATTTGGAATCTCAGAAGGACAATGTTCAGTGAATAGGAATGTCAAAGGCCCTTTAAAGGGCATCTGTACAAAGGGAATCTCCATCAGGATGGAATTTAGTTTTGGAGTTATTTTGATCTCCTTTTCAAAGAAAGGAATGAAACATAAATTAGGACTGCTTTAGAAAGAGCAGATGTTCTCTCTGAGATTTAGTTAGAAGAGACAGTGGTTTATCAAGTCCTATATTGACTGATGTCTTTAAATACTTTTAAAATCAAATTAACTCCCATTTTGAAATGGGTACCTGTCCTGGGGTACAATGCAAAAATGTGTATTCTATCACCATCTGTTAAAATGTGGGAGGGGTGGTGATCCTTATCTCTGTGGGAGATATCCTCTGCTGATGTGCCATCTGATAAGATCGGGGATGATCATCGTTATCTATTCACAACCCATCCTTCCTCCAGAAGATATATTCCGTTAATGGGCCATTAAGTCCTATTGTGTGACTGATAAGATTACATCACCCCATTGGGAGATGCCCCAACCAGGGGCAGGAGCCAAGCCTTTCCTACCTAGATAAAAAACTGGGGTTTGGGTCCCGAGGGAAAACCTTTCTACTGGATCCCAGAGGAAAGTCGGACCTTTTTTCCACATCATCGCTGGATCTTCGGAGGAAAACTGCACCTTCTACAGGAGCACTGCTTCAACAGAACCACATCTGTCATCCAGGAGGACTGCAGCCACCATTTATAGGGACTGCTAGCAACACCCTGACTGACAGGGTGTCAGGTTGTATTTCTGACTGTGTTGGTGGTTGTTTCTTTTATATTATTGCATGTATTTTATCTTTTTTTCTCTTTTCTCCTATTAAATTGTATTACTGACTTGAAGTCTCGCACTGGTTTTACTTTCAAACCAACACATTAATTGGCACCCAACGTGGGGCACGAAGGGTATTGAGAACAGTCAGTATTACAATTTTGTTTTCACCATGATTCTCAACATGCTTACATGGGTTTTATATCTTGCTCTCTATATTTTTCCACACATGGGGAACTATCTGCCAGCTGTAATGCTCCTGTGTAGACCAGGATATGGTATAAAAATTGCTTTACTGGCCTATTATGTCTACTGCATGATAACCTCTGAGGCAATGAACATAATCCGGAATATATACTCGACTTTGTTTGCTTGTCCTAGTCTAGGTTGCTACATCTGGGGTTTTAACAATCACACCCAGCCCTTGGGGGGGGGGGTAAAGGATGATTTTTTCCAATCTTTCCGGCCTGATACAGTAGTTTTTGGAAATGTTGGAAATTCCCGCTGGATGCTAAGGACAGCATAATATTGTTGTTAGTTCTGCTTTGTCTCCTCTGCACAGCCTTTTCAGCCTACAACATGCTTAGAAACAGAACACTACATGGCATATTGATGCGTATTCTTGAAGAAGAGGAAAAAAGAAACAAATCAACTTCGTCCACGACTGCACAGAATGTCACAAAGAGGAGAAGAACCAAACAAAAAGCAACAGTGCCCGTGTCTACGCAGACTGCCACAAAGGAGGAAAAAGCCAAAAGCAAAGCAACAGTGTCCGTGTCTATGCAGTCTGCCACAGAGGAGAAAAAAGACAGAAGCACCATCAGCATCTCCACACAAACCATCACTGAGCCAGAACAGCCTAGACCAGTAGCAGTTGCGCCCGTTCAGAAGAAGAAATCAAAGAGCAAATCAGTTCGCATAGTGACTGACGAGGACGTGGCAGGACCTTCGCACCCAGCAGAAGTGACAGAGCCAGAGATCATCACTCACTCTCTATCCCTGGGTGAGCTGCGTGGCCTGCGGAGGGAATTCACCCGCCAGACAAATGAGTCCATCTTGACCTGGCTGCTCCGCATCTGGGACGCTGCAGCCAATGACACCATTCTGGATGGATGTGAGGCCAGGCAACTGGGATCTCTGTCCCGGGATGTGGTCATTGACCAGGGGATTGGGAGAACCCAAGAAACTCTCAGCCTCTGGCGGCGACTGCTGACAAGTGTAAAGGACAGATACCTTTGTAAAGAAGATCTTCAGGTGCACCAAGGAAAATGGAGCACAATAGAACAAGGTATCCGATGCCTGAGGGAACTGGCCGTGCTGGAGATCATTTTCTCAGAAGATGAGAGATTTCCTAAGAGCCCAGACTGTGTCCGGTGCACGTCACAGATGTGGTTGAGATTTGCACGACTTGGACCAGAGATGTATTCCCGTTACCTGGCAACGCTGCAGTGGAGGGAAGGTGAGGACATGGTAGGCGTCTTGGCCAATAAACTAAGAATTTATGAGGACACTGTCACAGCCCCATTTCGTACCCATGTCTCATCCGTGGAAACAAGGCTGGTGGAGCAAGTCCGAAGCCTGATTGAAGAGGGCCATCAGAAACTAAAAAAAGAACTTAAGGAAAACAACTACCAGATCTCTCCTGAACCAACAAGAGTTTCTGCCATTAGGAGCCGGCGTTCCTCAGGCAGGGAGAGAGGACACACTCCACAAGGTAACCTCTGGTTTTTCCTTCAGGAGCATGGAGAAGACATGAGGAAGTGGGATGGAAAACCCACCTCCTCCTTAGCAGCCTGGGTACGTGAGCTGAAAAGAGGGACACCTACCCCAAGAAGCTCATCTAGAGTCAATGCTGCTCCAGTCTCTCGTGTACAGAACTCCAGACAGTATCAGAATGATGATATGACTGATCTTCTTAAAGGAACCTCAAGAACCTATTTACAGGGAGAGAGCAACGTGTACCAGGATCAGGAATAGAGGAGCCCTGCCTCTAACCAGGTAGAGGAGAGGGATAATCGGATCTATTGGACTGTGTGGATCCGATGGCCTGGCACATCTGACCCACAAAAACATAAGGCTTTGGTTGACACCGGCGCCCAGTGTACTCTGATGCCATCAAAGCATGTAGGAGAAGAATCCATCTCTATTTCTAGGGTAACAGGAGGATCCCAGCAGCTGACTGTAGTGGAGGCCGAAGTGAGTTTAACTGGAAACAGGTGGCAGAAACACCCCATCGTGACTGGCCCAGAGGCCCCATGCATCCTTGGCATAGACTATCTTAGAAATGGATACTTCAAAGACCCAAAAGGATATCGCTGGGCTTTCGGGATAGCTGCTGTAGAGACAAACGACATTAAAAAACTGAGCACCTTGCCTGGTCTTGCAGATGACCCCTCTGCTGTGGGACTACTGAGAGTTGAAGAGCAACAGGTACCAATTGCCAGAACAACAGTACACCGCCGGCAATACCGTACTGACAGAGACTCAGTGATTCCCATCCATGAAATGATCCGTAAACTGGAGAGTCAAGGGGTGGTCAGTAAAACCCACTCACCCTTCAACAGCCCCATCTGGCCAGTGCGTAAATCGGAAGGAGAATGGAGATTGACCGTAGACTATCGTGCATTGAATGAGGTGACTCCACCGCTGAGCCCTGCTGTGCCAGACATGCTGGAACTCCAGTACGAGCTGGAGTCCAAGGCAGCAAAGTGGTATGCCACTATCGATATCGCCAATGCATTTTTCTCCATTCCTCTGGCAGCAGAATGCAGGCCTCAGTTTGCTTTCACCTGGAGGGGCGTGCAGTACACCTGGAATCGTCTGCCCCAGGGGTAGAAGCACAGTCCCACCATCTGTCATGGGCTGATCCAGGCTGCACTGGAGAAGGGTGAGGCCCCCGAACATCTAAAGTATATCGATGACATCATTGTATGGGGCAGCACAGCAGGGTAAGGTGGGAGCTGGGCCGCTGTCTGGCAGGAGGAAGGGTCTTGTGCCAACCTGGAGAGCCTGTGCACATTGCCAGGGAACAGTTCTGTCCTGCAGGTGCCCCCTGCCCTGAGCTCTGCTGCTCCCAGTGCCCTATGGAACTGTAGGGCTGCTGAGCTTTGGGACAGGGAGAGGAGCAGGAGGCTGCATGTGCAGCTGAGCCATTGCTGGAAAGCACAGGGCTCTGGGCTCCCTGCTGTACCAAGGTATCCCAGAGGCCAGGGTGTTGCCCTGGGAGCTCTGTGGAAGTGGGTCAGGGTGTGCCCCTGTCCTGCCTCAAGTGACTGCTGGCAGGAGCATGTTTCCCTGTGCAGCTATGTAGAAGTTTCCGGGAAATATGTCCCAATAAATGTGGAGCTGTAGAGTCTTTAGTTTTACTTTGTGGCCTGTGTTAATACTTTGTGTCTCCACTTTGCAGATCTTGCCTGCTACAGTGTTACCAGGACATTTTGTCTGGACGTTCCTATGTGCTTTAATCCACGAAGTCCTTGCCTCCACTCCAGAAGGGCTCTTTCCTCCAAGATCAGGAAGGAGCTGCCACCTGTCTGAGAACTGATTGAAAGAGAGGGTTCATACATTAGCCTGTAGAGTTACAGATGTACATATGTTATGATCGGTAGCTGTAGGTTTGAAGAAACAGGTTTCGATTGTAGGAATGTGTAAAACAGGGGTCTCTCTCAGAGAGAGATTAGAATGCAGGAATTGAATTAAAACCTTTAGACATTTATGTAAAATATACTCAGCCACTGGTACATGAAATAGAGATGCAAGATTAACTTTTGAGTAAATAAATGAGAATGTATTTTACGTGCCTTAAAGAGCAAATGCCTTAGGATCTAGTGTAAAAAACAAGCTTCTAAAAAAAGCTTTAGTAAGAGCTCAAAAACTGTTCTAGACATAATAAAAATACAGTAAGAGTACTGCTCACATTCTTCAGATAAAACAGATAGGCTCTATGTGCAAGTTATATGTAACCTTGCATATTATAGAACTAGAATTCTAATAGGTTTAGTAGAAATGCTTCAGATTCATGTTTTTAGCTCCTTGGGTAATTTGTAAATAAGAATCCAGGCACTAGGGAGAGACTCTCTCTCTCCCCCTCTCTCCTCACCACCGTCATCACTGTCCGGAAGAAGATTGGAGCTGCTGCTGCAACTTCTGTCTCTGCTTGAGAGTCCGTGCCAGGCCACAGCTTGTACCTCTGCTCAGGAATCTGTACCAGGCTGCAGCTTCTGCTTCTCATCAGGACTCTACTTCAAAACCTTTTAGCATAGACTTTAACTCGTGGGACTCTTGCTCTTTTGAAATTGATGTGCCTTTACAATAAACAACTTTACAGCAACCAACAACTTCTCTGCTCTTTAGAAGACCTAAACCAATGACAATCTCAACATTTGATTGTATCTTCAATATTTTGATGATATATTTTTAATTGTATATATTTTATTTTGATTAAATGCTTATGGGTGTTATTAATTATAAATAAACGAATTTTTTTCAAAAACAAGCAGAGAATCCACAACCATCACCTGCTAGCCTGGGGCAAATGTGCTGTGTTTATGGGAGTGCAGCTCACTTGGTGTGCCACGTCTCACTGTACCTTTCCTCGCTGGGCCTCTCCTCTTCCTCTTTTGACATGTTTTCTTTGTGACATTTCGGCTGCCATTTGTGACTTGGCATTACAATGGGGCCACATATTGACATGTTTTGGGGACACTGGATCCAAGAGATTCTGTGTATTCAAAAGTTTTTCACCTGGATGTATTCTGCGCTCACAAAAGACCTGAGCAAAGAAACAAAGAGAAGTGTTCCAAAATCCCAAAGCTTTGCTCCTTTGCAATCTCACCCAGATCTGGCTCAGAGGTGTCTTCAATCACCATTTCATAGGTAAGAAGATGTCGTGGGAAAAGATGCACTGCTTTAGAAAAGACATTTGTATGAAGATTTACAGAGCACAGCAGTTCAACAGTGTTGTTGGCAACTTGATTGCGGAAGGATGAGTGGACTGTGAGGCCAACAAAAAGTGACAAGGTTTCCTCAAATCTATTTATACTCCTGAGTGGCAATCAGCTCAGGGCGATGGCATAATACCCTAGTGCATCCCACACACATTCTGCCTCCAAGAAAAGCTAGGCTTGGCTTCTTAGAGTGAAATAAATAGAAGAGTAATCAAATGGAGAATTAAACTCATCACTTTAGAGTTACTCTTCTGCTTTCCAGTGTCAAGCCTCTACCTCATACTCCCAGGCTTTGTTACAAGTGTTTGATATTGCTTAAAAATTCACAGGCAGCTTTATCAGGAAAAACAGATTGAATATTAATCAAGAACTCTACAGAATTTGTTGACAACATTCACTTTTAGTACTTGCTAGTCAGTTGAGGCACAAACAAGGGAAAAAAAGCAACGAACAAATTGGAGTCAATCAAACCAGAAATGAACCGAGAACTGTGTGCATGTGTGTGAGTGTGTGTGGGTGTGTGTGTGTATGTGCTTTTAGGTGCATTTGACAAAGGGACAGAAAGGACAAGGATAAAAAGGAATACGGCCTAAAAGCTTAGCAGCACTCACTCAAGCTTAACAGAAGTTAAACTGGAGCCTCCAGGAGAGGGGGGATGGGCCCAGGATCCATTGTTGATGGGCGATCCTGCGAGTGCAGCAAACTGGAGAGCTCGCTGGCTCCGAGAGGCCCCACTGCAAGGGAGGTTGCTGCTGGAAGCCGCTGTGGTCTAGGAGAGCTCCAAGGGCTCCTTTTGGAGCACTGTTGATGGGCCACAAGAGAGTGGCCTCAGCCATAAAATGCTTTGTCATGGCCGCACTTTGGGGCAGCAGCCTGCCTTTGAAAGCGTGAGGGGAGGGATGTTATGCCATCCAGGCAAGAAAAGCAGTTTCCAAGGTTGCTCATGGGAAAGCCCAGGAGCTCGTTAGGCAGCACAAGTTCCTGGGAGCACTCCGTGTTTGTGATCAGCTCCAGAGGAGCTGAGCCCAGGCGCTGTTCAGCAAGGCCGAGGCCTAACAAGCTTTTCTGAGATCACGGTGTGGCCTGACAAGGCCACGGGGGATTCACCACCACTATCTGAAGCATGAAGTTTTGAGGTAGGGTAAAAAGGCCTTGCCGCAGTGGAAGTCAGCCAGTTCCTCATGTGTTGCAGTGTGTTTCTTGTTAATGGTAGGTTTTGTCATTGTCTAATCTTGTGGTTTAGTCCAAAATTATACCCTCTCACCCACCTTGTCAATCTATCTTAAACTACCTGTCAATCCTGCTTTGTGCCTGCCTCCTGCTTAGAATTCCTCTTTGGAAATCCCCTAAAACTCAACATCTCTTTAGTCCATGTGGCCCAGTTTTCCCCCATACATTTCTCATTGGACAATGCCTTTGTAAACTCTACCCTTTATCCCTCCTCAGAATTTCTCCAATTTGATAAGAAGTTATACCTTCCCCTTGAACCTTCCCCATATTTAAGTTGCTGCAGCTTTGCCATTTCTGTCTTTTGTCCCGAGGATTGCCCAAAGTAATAAATCCTTTTTATCCGGTGCAAAAGTACTCCCCATCTTCCTTGCCTCCTTCAAATGCAATCTGACAGCCAAAAGGCCATGGAGCCATAGCTTGAGCCACATCTAAGGCCTCCTGTTCCCGCAGTGTGACCCACTCTGGGCAAGGGACCGTAGTGGCAAAGTGAGCACAGCTCTGGTCACTGTGTCACTCAGGCACGTGATGTGGGAGAATCACAATGTGCTACTGATTCCATCTCTCCCCACTTTTCCAAGTTCTTGGTGGCAAGGTCACTTAGCTTAGACACAGAGCTCACAAGAAGTGCTCCTGTAGTTTTCTGCACAATGAATTCAAGTGTGATTACATGTCCCAAATCATGTTCTCTTAAGGTTTAACTGCATGATTTGTGGAATTTCTGGAGCAGCAAAATTGCTTCCTCAAACATTTACTGAGCATGACATGGAGTACAGAGGAAAGATTTAACGTTAAAAGCATTGACCTGGCAAAGATCTTTTGACAAGTTCTGCCCTGAGCTTTCCTTTGGAAGATCTGAAAGATTGAATGGCACCAGCACAAGCTCCTGCAGGGGCCTCTTGCCAGCAGAGCAGGGCTGTCAGCCGTGGAAAAAATGTTGGCACAAGCAGCAGCTTAGCCAGGGCAGCAAATCAAGAGCTGGCAAGAAGCTGATCTGAAGGCCAAGCCTCCTCAGCTCCTACCAAGAGGGTTGGAACAGTTCTTCATTCCAATGAGGTGGAGTGCTGCATACCCCAGCTCTGTGTGAGGACTGGACGCAAGTTTGCTCCCACTGAGTGCTGTGATGGTTTCTGCAGGAGCTGTGGGCTCCTGTGTGTGCCAGACACAATAAGGAGAGAAGGAGCCAAGTGCACTGACACAACTTTGCCTTGAGCATAACCTGGCCTTGACCAAACACACTGAAAGGTTTCCCTTTTGGCCCATGTCTCGAGATGTCAGATCAGCTGTTAGATGACTCAGGTTGGTTTGATGTCAAGGAATTTCCCTCAGAAATACCAGGTTTGTCTTCCTCTCTGCCTTCCCCTCAGCAGCCTTGGGGATGTTCCTATGTGAAGCCATCTATCTAACACAGTTTGAGACACCTTAAAACAGGACACTATGGAATAAGAATAAGTCTCATTCATCATGTTCCAAAAATTCTTTTCCAGCAATAGGAAATCAAAACTAACAGATGAAAGTAGGAAAAAAACAACAGATTATTAACAAACAGAATGCCTACAAAGCAAGGAAAAACAAGTCAGTAACTCCTGGATATCAAACAGTCAGACCTCACTGTCCTCCCCACTTGAACAAAGACCCAAAATGCCAGAGGAAAATCCCCCCATGACGTGCGTTACAAGATGCGCCGGGTTCTCTCTCAGGAAAAACAGGAGCTGCCACGGAGCAGTTCAAGCAGCAGATGAAAGCTCGGTGGCTCGGCCCGTGCCAACTTTCTCCCAATGGCACAGCTCCATGGAACGGTCCCGGCAGGTGAAGCAGCTGGGCTGGAGCCCCTCGGTGTCTTTTCTCCCTGGCACGGCTCAGCTCACAGACTCTTGCGCTGGGAGCGGGGCCGCTCCACTTCTGCCAGCACCATGTCCCTGCTCTTGGACAAACAGTTTTCTGCCAGGAGAGCCCTGCATGCTGTTCCACTCATCTTTCATAAAGGCCATCCAACCAACTCCAAACACTCTGCCTACAGCAGCTTTCCACACAGCGCTGCAGAAATCCAGGACAACTGCAAGTGAGTCTTGGAAGGGTTTTGTCCTGTTCCTGCCAGCAGAATTCTCCATGATCTGATGCAACTTTATTCTGATGGAACATGAGAGCTGAGAGTTATTCTTAAAATATTTCATGATGAGTAACATGCCTTGGGAGCATGAGGTACAGGGCTGACATGCGAAAGCATGATCATAGCCTCCAAAGTGACCAGGTAATTGTCCATTTTATTACTCCTTATTTATTTCACACACTAATAAGGGATGCCAAGATGTTCGTGGAGGCAAAACAGGCATGGGATACGCTACGGTGACTTTCAGGATCAACAGGGCTGGCAGTGACAAAGCAGGCAATCTGCTTCATTGTGAGCCACTACAGAGCTACAGCCCAATGTGGGTTTAAGTAGCATGGTATTATTAAGAGCTCCTTTCCTGCATGAGATTCAAAAAGATGGTCCCAAATGATCTTCTTGCAAGCATGCAGTAAGGAACTGATCCAATGAACATTTGACTTTGGCAATTACACTCTTCCCTTTTTTCTTTTGACAAAGACACTTGAGGTTTTTCCCCACTCTTCCAATGCTGGCAATCGCTGTTTCCCATTTACTGTTTTTCGCCAGAGAGTGATGCTACAGCTGCTGCTTTGAAACAAAAAGCCCTGACATCTGGATATCTTGAAGGAGCATGAAATGCCTGTTAAGTGTTAATATTGGAAGCTACTCAGATCTTCACGTACCAGGACTCTGAAGCACCAGCAGGAGGACCAGGCATCATTCCCCTTTGTGGATGTTCATGTTTCTGGTGTGCAAGAGCAATGACTTTGAGGAGGGACAAAAATGCCCCTATATTCAAACAGTGGGTGTGCAAGGAGATGTGAAGTTGCACTGCCTTTTCTTAGATATTTGGGAAAGTTCGAAGAGAATATTGGGACATGGAGAGGGTCCCTAATTTTGTCTCCAGAGGAATCCCTCTGCTGGTGATGGCAATCCTATAAGCTCACAGACTAGTTTTCCCTGACACCTGCCACCCTGCCTGGGCTTTACTAGGCCAGGACTAGACCCATAGCTAAGCAAACACATAAGAGTTTGACAGAGAGTTTTTCCTTCAGAAAACCTAATTAACACTGTCACATTCATTTTCTTCTGTAACATCTGAAGCTGGCAACTGTGAGGACTTGGCTGTCAAAAGGTTACAGTTTGCACTGGGCTCAAAACTGTTTTTCCCAAAGGCAAAGCAAATTGAAATGTTTGAAAGTTTAAAAGATTCAAATGACGATGACAGGAAACTGCAAAATAATTACTGGAAAGGCAGCATTCTCAATGATCATGCAGCCCACCAAAAGCTGGAGCTGAATCCAGAAGTGCTTGTTCCAGCTATTCAGGAATTTATTACCCTGTAAGCACTGATCCATGGTAAGAAATGATCCAATATCCCTGGGCTGAATGGATTCCAGGCTGTGGAATCGATTTGAGGAACAGTTGACAAATGTTTTTGACCTCACAGCCCATTCATCCTTCTGCATACATGTTCCAAACAGCGCTGTTGGTCTGCTGTGCTGGGTAAATATACATACAAACGTCTTTTCCAAAGCAGTGCATCTTTTCCCATGTCCTCTTCTTACCTATGAAATTGTGATTGAAGACACCTCAGGGCCAGATCTGAGGGAGATTGCAAAGGAGCAAAGCTTTGGGATTTGGGCACACGTCTCTCTGTTTCTTTCCTCAGAGCGCAGAATAAATCTAACTAGCAAACTTTAGACTATAGAGGATATTTTGGGTCCGTTGTCCCTCAAACATGTCAGTGGGTGCCCCCCTTGTAATTCCAAGAAATAAACAGCAGTAAGAAACAAATGACACCAAGATAACAAGGCCAAAGAGGAAGAGGAGAAGCCAAGTGAAGAAAGAATATAATGAAACACGGGTACATCGAGTGAGCTGCACTCTGATAGCCTCTACACTAGTAGATCATGGACGCACAATCTCTTCTTGCTTTTTTTTAAAATAATTTTATTTAAACTATTAAGAAAAAATAATCAAACTACTTACAATTAAAAAGATAACCTCAAAATTTAATAGATACAATAAAAACACCTTCATTCAAACCTACACCTAGTTATATATACGTCTATAAGTATAAAGAGTAATGAATAAATCCCCCTCTTCAATCACTCTTTGGAGAGGCAGCAGCTTCTTTCTGTACCCAGAGGAAATCGAGCCCTTCTGGATGGGAGGTAAGGACTTAGCGGCTCAGGGAAGAAAGGAAGTGTCCAGTGAAAACTTCTGTGCAAGAGTGGAGCCAGTGAGGTCTGCAAAATGGAGACACAAAATGTAACACAGAGGCTGCAGTGAAAACCTAAAGCATCTGAAGCTCCATATTTCATGGAACACATATCCTGGAAACTTCTAAATAGCTGCACAGGGAAACATGCTCCTGCCAGCAGTCACTTGAGGCAGGACAGGGGCACAACCTGACCCACTTGCACAAAGCTCCCAGGGGAACACCCTGGCCTCTGGGATGCCCTGGGACAGCAAGGGAACCCAGAGCCCTGTGCTTTCTAGCAATGGCTCAGCTGCACATGCTCCTCTCCCTGCCCCAGAGCTCAGCAGCCCTACAGCTCCATAGGGCACTGGGAGCAGCAGAGCTCAGGGCAGGGGACAGCTGCAGGACAGAACTGTTCCCTGGCAATGTGCACAGGCTCTCCAGGCTGGCACAAGACCCTTCCTCCTGCCAGACAGCGGCCCAGCTCCCACCTTACCTCTGTGTGAGGCTGAGCCTTGCTCAGCCTTCACCTTGTCCTCAGTCTGCAGTTGTTTCAGCCCCCTGAGCATGCCATGACTATGAAGGGCAGTGGAGAGAGCAGGGGCAGATGCACGCCCTTCTTTAGTATTTTGTCGTTTTTGGCACAGCTAAAATGTCAAATCCGGAGGTGTCCATCTCAGCACTTGGTCAGCTTTCTGGAGAACATCCATCCTTCACCAGCCCAAAATGCTGGAGAGGTTTTTCCGCACATGTGGAGGCTGGCTGGCAGCACGCTTCTGCAGCTGGGTGCCCATCACCTCGTGGAGGGCAGAGGCAAGCCTGGTGACCACAGTGCGGACATTGGCGCTTCGGACAGGCAGCGCCTTGTTCTCCAGCAAGGACCAGAGCACGGGCAGGGCGTAGCGCTGGACGACCTCAGGGCTCCTGCCATAAACGCCTTCCACAAGCACTGCCAGGACAGAGACACAAGCTCCTTAACCACCGAGCTCAAGGCAAACCAGGATCTACCTCTGGTTTTGCTTCTGGGAAACCCCTCTGGCTAAGATCAGTGCAACAGCACTCAGAGCCCCATGATCCAGAAATGGCCCAAGCAGCTGAGCCTCCCCAACACAGAACCACCAACCTCTCAGGACTAATTTCTCCAAACAGAGCCTTGTAGCTGTGGCAGGATTTGTACCTTTACTAGATCACTTCATTATCTGCTTCTGCATCAACAGACTGATGCAGTGAGCAGATTAATGACTGAAATGTCAACTTGCCTGTTATTTCCATTAGGAAGCTCTTTAAGCCCACACTGAAGATTTGGAAGTGCACTGTAGAGAGGCAATTGAGAGATTTCTAATGTAATGGATAATTCCATTTTTGTCACCGTTGATATCAAGTGCCAAAGTCTAATCTGGCTCTTCCCTTTGCTCAGTGGCAAATACCAAAGGACAGTATTGGACTACACTTCCAAACTCCAGCCCACCAGAGATGGGTGCTACTTGACAGTTGGATTAGAAACATTAGTGGCCAGCTGGTGTCTTTGGCAGAATGCTTTTGTGGCTTCCAACAAACACCTGTTCAAACCTCAGGGTGTCTTAGATAACTACCCAGACCCCATTGTCGTGGCATTTGTCCATTTCCATATGTTAATGGCATTTCCTCTTCCATTGTTAATCACATTTTTTCTTATAATGTGCACTGAAATAGCAGAATAGAGAGAAAAAAAATGCTACACCGTGGACTAAAATTTAACCAAAGCGCGAGTGTTTTCTTACGTTCTCTCTGAAGCCTGTTCCCTGCTCATTTCCTGAACTGAACTATATCAAATACAGACTTAAATTTCCTACCAATAGGCTTCTTGCATGGCAGATTTAGCTGAGAGATCAAACTCTAAAATGCTCTGTGGACCATTCTTAATTTGTGCACAGGCAAAGTGTTTTATAGCAGCCACTTCTTATTCTGTAGTGGAAGAGACTTCATTTTTTCTATGCTGTTAATCCACCAGCAGTCATCCACATTTAAACAGCTCCAGAAAGTACCCAAAACCAATTCTGCTAAGTAGAAAAATGGTTATGGTACCCATTTCAAAATGGGAGTCAATTTCAGTTTAAATGCAATTAAAGACAGTGGTCTACACGGTACTTGAGAAACCACTGTCTCTTCCGACTAAATCTCAGAGAGAACATCTGCTCTTTCTAAAGTAGTCCTATTTTATGTTTCATTCCTTTCTTTGAAAAGGAGATCAAAATAACTCCAAACCTAAATTCCCTCTTCATGGAGATCTACTCGATTCAAATGCTCTTCAAAGGGCCTTTGACATTTCTATTCACTGAACATTGTCCTTCTGAGATTCCAAATGAAGACACAAAGTGTATCAAACCTTGCATTTCAAGATGCTGCCTCACTTAGTGGATTTAGCCCCAGTTCAAGCAAGGCTATAAATCTTCTTCTCTACTATATATTAAGATTATCATTTTCCCATTCCTTGGCTATTGCTGACATAGCAAGCTCCTCTGAGGGATCAATTATCAGCTGCAATTGTAGCATTTTGGACAGCAGTGACACAGGAAGACACTGTTTGCACACCTTGAAATGCTCAGTCCAGTGCCACTTGGACAGCACAGACAGGGAGCCTCAGCACTCTGCTTCTGCCCCTCTGCCCCCAAAGGCTGTCTTGCACCAAATCCATGCCTCTAATATGTGTGTTGAGTTTTGACCTAAGCTGTGACCCCAGGCACTGCAGGGTTCAGCCTCAAAACTTTCCAAGAGCAAAACGACAATCCCATGAGGACAAAAGAAACGGATCCCCTGCAACAGCACTTGCCACCATTTTCCCTAAAGAATCACAGATGTCCCTGAGCTTCCAAGAGAGGAGCCAGTTCGGGTATTTTTAGCCCTTCCCTTTCCTGCACGTGGCTTCTGAGATGCCCCAGGGACAGCTCAGACCCCAGGCCGAGTGCTGCCCCCATCTCAGGTGCTGCACACCTCTGCAGCAGCCAGGGAAAACCTGCCAAACACACCTGCCATGGGGATTGGGCAGCAGGGACAAGCTCAGCACCTCCCCAGTTGGAGCAGCTACTCTACTCTCTATTCACAGGAGTTCCCTGTAAATATTCCCTGGGAAGACCTCTTGACTTACAAGGGGAGGCCATACCTGTGATACGCACTGTGACCTCCAGCAGAGCTTGGCCACTCAGTTGACTCCACTGGTTGCTAAACTCTTTCATCAGTGATACTTTATCTACGAGAGAAACACACATTTCTGCTCACTCTTCTGAGGTCATAGGAGAAAAGAGAGTGGGGAGGGAAAGGGCAAGGGCAGCCTCAGTTTATAAAATCAAGTAAATTTCTGTTGATGTTTGAATCCTTTTCTTCTTTCCTTCCAGCCTACTTGGGAGGGGTTTAAATTCCCAAAGAAAATCTCTCCTTTCACATTTGTAAATGCAACATTCTCTGCTGTACCAGGAGCTATGTTAAACATTTCCCATCACGGACCTCAAGACTTCAATCACAAGTAAGCAGTGAAACGGTTTTGCATTGCAGAGTAAGCAGGAAGAAGCCCAGACTTGGGATACAGAAAGGCACTGAATCAGGTAGTCCATGAGGTCACAGAGCAGCTGTGGTGGAGAAAGTAGAAACTGCCCTTGAAGATCTGCATCTTCAACTCTCCATTTTTCAGGCATATTTCCACAGTGCATCATTTTCAGAGCTGACATAAATCTCTGCAACAAAGGAATTTAGAGCAGCCCTTGCCTGTGTAGCTATTTGCTGCAGCCATCCTGCCCCATGCAAAACAACATGTGTAAGAATGTATAACTGACAGCTGGATTTCTATCTGTTAGTTTCAAGGAAATGAAATTGGTGAATCATAACTTCCCCGCTGAAAAAAGAAGACAAAGAAGAAAGGTGGAAAATAGGCAGCTCATGCCTATAATGTGGAGCCTTCCAGGAGGATGCTCTGCAGAAGCTCTGATGGGCCAGTGTCCCTTCATGTCAACAGCAAAGCTCTTCATCTGGGAAATCAAATGGGATCCAAGCAAACTCCAAAACCTCCTTTGCCTCTGAATTGCAGCAAAGCTGTTGTCCAGGATCTCCTCTCCAGACAAGCAGCACAGACCCAAGGGCTCCTGGCACTTTTGGGAAATGCTGATGACCATTCAAGCCTGTTGGGGTCTGGTGCATAAGGACTGCACCCCCACAGCTTCTAGTGGATGTCACCTGGAGTGTTCCACAGGCACCAAGAGCTCTCAAGGAACTCAGTGTTCTCTTGTGTCAGAGAGGCAGAGACACAGTGGGCGAGAGTCCATGTCAGGGCTCAGCCTTACCTAAATGAGCAATGGATGCTTCCAGCGCATTCACAGCTGTGGCATGAACCGCAGGGTCCTTTGAGTTCAGGTTCTTCAGGATTCCTTCCACCAAAAGGACGATCACCGGGTTCAAGGCATCTTCCAGGATGGCAATGATTTCTGCCAGCACGTCCAGCGCCATCTGCTTCACTTTCTTGTGTGTGTCAGATACTCTCAGGAGAAAATAATCAAAAATCTGTGAAGAGAACAAACAGTATGAAAGCTGGATTATAATGTTCTAGTTTGAAGAAGGGATGTAGAAATGAGCATTCAGTATCCAAGAAGGGTAAACACCATCTTTACCAAGTGGAATAGAGACTCGGATTGAAAGAAGTAGCCCGTGTTTTGCCTGTGCAAACAGGATGGACATTACAGAAGTATCCTTTTAAAAATATTTGGATTAAACCAACTCAGCCTGATACTTGTCTTCCCCATCCAAACCCATTTTTTTGTCTAGAGAATAATTGCCATGCTTTCAGTGGCTGGATTCCCTTCACTTAACCCAACTGAGACTAGGAGACAGCAGAAGTTACACCAATGGAAAATTCTGGCATCATCTGATGAACAGCATCAATAGGCACCTGCCAGACAAATGCAGCTGGACTGAAAGAACTTGTCCTGAAGCCTGGACCTCCATTAAATTGGTCTGGGTCAGAGGGACCAGCCTGTCCCAAACAGCCAGGATGTAGTGCCAAGACACACTGAATTAACTTTACTGCTACAGGCTTGGGAGAGGAGCTAACGGGAAGGAACAGTGAAGATACCCTACATACCTGGACAATGTGAGTGGTGATGAGCTTGGGGTGGTTTTTGCACAGCTCTAGGAGGAGTGCCACTCCTTCCAGCCGTGCCTCAAACCCCTTGGCTTCCAGGAGATTGTAAAGATTCTGGAGCGTCTCCGTTTCATCCCTAGCTGGAGGTAACGTGATCTGGGCTTTTCGACGGTGGAGGAGGCGTCCTTCAGAGGTCGAATTCACCCTGGAAAATCAAACGAAATTACAACTTGTTGGTGACAATACCTGCAGATAATTGTGAGCAAAACATCTACGGGAGCTTTCCTAATGATGTGATTTCAAGCTAGAAAATCATGAGGCTCTGAAAAACCACATGGACCTCATGACAATCCTTATGGGAGTCAATCTGTAAGTAACATCCTCGCCAGTGCTCACTCAGCAAAACCAAGGATGAGATGCATCTCATCTATCTTCAGATGGCTTCCCAGGCACACATTGCTTTGTGGGGAAAGAGAAACACTACTGCCAAGTTTAAATGCCTTCTCTTATGGGATATGTGAGTCTTTTAATAAGTAAACTCATCACTCTGGAGAAATGTCTCTACACAGGCATGACAATCTAGAACAGGAGCTCACATGCATCTGAGCAGATGAACAGGGGCATATCTGAAGCATCCAGAAAATCAGTAACACAGATAAAAACAGAAGACAGACATCCCAGCACAACACTCACATTAAGTTTGCATTCCTAGAGACTAGATCCACAGCTTCATGAACCCACTGGGAACAATTCTCCTGGATCAACCTGTCTCTTCCAGGAGCATGGGAAGCTCCTAGCTATGCTACTGAAGCATGTGGTCCTTTGCTGCCACCGCTGAGCATGACAGAGCTAAATAAATCCCCTCTGTAGTCAGGGCAGAACAGGTACAAGTAGCTCTGCCACTGTCATGAAGACACAGCAAGGACCAAATTCCTTTCTTCAATGCAGATTGCAGCACAGTGGGAAATCAACCAAACATGCTGTCCATCAAGCAAACTATATGAAGGACAGAATTATCAAGACAAAAAGTCCCCATTGAGACACCTGTTGACCAAAGTTGCTCAGGATTTGCCTTGCTACTTACTACTCAAACTTGGTAATGTTGGAGGGTAAGAAAAGCATGGTTCAGCCAGGCCAAACCATTTGTACGGGAATGGCTGGTTTAGGGAATGGCATCATGCTTCTAGGCTGGGAGTTCTCATCAAAACACCCATCTGAAAAAACTCCACTCAGATGTAAAAAAACCCTGGTTGAATTGACTTGTCCCAAGTCAGGCAGTGGAAATATAGCCCTCTCCTAACCACAACAACACTGCCCTCAACACTGCACTGAATTGTCTGAGCTGCAACCAATGGGTGCCTTTTGTCGCCTAATGTTCTCTCTCCAGAGAAGTTTCTTCAGTGCAATGCAGAAGTAGACATTTCGTGCCATAGAGCATTTGTAGGGAAAGGAAACAATCTCTGGCACAGGCCATCACTGCTAGAAAGATTTTCCTGAGGAAGAGACATGTCCAGCTTGTCATGTGCTTTGTCACATCTAACAAAAGTGCTCAGTACCTTTGACTAGAAGGCAATGTGGCCTGGGGCTTCTTGGAGCCATCGCTCCTCTTCTTCACTGGGCTCTTGACAGATGGGCGTTCACCCTTCTGCTCTTCCATCCCCTACAAAGACATAGAGAAAGCCCCATCAATCTTTAGAATATTAAATAGGAAATTGCCTGTTTAAAACACAAGTTAGAACCAGGATCACTTCTAGCAAGGCTTAGGGAAACATTTCCTAACTGACAGAAGGAAACAGGCCAGAGAATCAGTGATGCCAACACTCTGTTTGCAATAGCTCAAGGCAGGTTATGGGTGATGAAATACTGAGCAGCAGTCTAAAACCCAAATGCATGAGTCTTGACTATAAATGGGAAGAATGCAAACTGGTTGGCAACGAATGTTCATAAAGGAAGCAGCAGAAAAATTTGGACTCTTTGGGGAGTGGTCCCATTATGTTGGATGGTGATTTGGTTCAACCTGGCTCTCCCTTTTCCCGCTCAAAGGCACAATCCCTTCTATAAGGTAGATAAAAAAGAATAAAATTTCCCTCCAAACAAAGAAATCATTTTCTACTGAATGCTGCTGAATTCACCAAGCTTCTACCAGCTCCACAAGGTTTGACAGCAAGCAATATTCCCAAAAGAGAGACAGTAATTGCAGTAATTAGGATTGACTTGGACAAATTTGCATTTTTGGAAATTGTCTTGGCACTACTACTTCCAGTGTCTTTTGCAAAGACTTTATTCTCTTCAGAAGCACTATTGTCTTTTAATTGCTTTACTGGGGGCAGAGTAGGGAGAGCGCAGTGGGGGAGTTACACCCAAATGTAAACTCATTTTCTCCTCTACTGCTTTCCTGTTTGTGACCATTATTCAAAATATTCAAAACCCCACTTTTTCCCTAATAATATCAGTTCCTTTGTGGACTGCAGATGAAGAGGGTGGGGATTCACAGCTCATTCCCAGGAGCAAAATGATTCAGCAGAAGAGGAATGAGATAGACAGACTAGGTATGTTTGATCTCCTATTAGCAGTGGCAACACCTGCACAAAGGAGACATTTCTCCTGCCAAGCACTTACTTTCTTCTTCATTCTTCTCAGAATATCTTCCAGGTCACAGGGCGGAACGGATCGTTCCAAAAGCTTTTTACAGTTTTGGTCATTCAGCAACATCTTCACCATCTCCTGTCCATAATGCCTATGGAAAGATGAAAAGGAAGGCAGGAATGCAGGAAGGCAGGAAGGCAGGAAGGAAGGAAGGAAGGAAGGAAGGAAGGAAGGAAGGAAGGAAGGAAGGAAGGAAGGAAGGAAGGAAGGAAGGAAGGAAGGAAGGAAGGAAGGAAGGAAGGAAGGAAGGAAGGAAGGAAGGAAGGAAGGAAGGAAGGAAGGAAGGAAAAGGGAAAAAAAAAGGAACAAAGAAAGGGAGACGGTTAGCAGAAGAGGCTGATGCCTTAAACTCATCAGGTGCAATCCTTGCATGAGAAGGCATTACCTACTCAGCAAAGAGAGAGCTTTACCACTACTTGTCACTCTGCAGTGCTGTCAGCTGAACAGAAGAGGCAAGAGGAGAACGTGAGGCAACAGAAAAATACCATTTAACTCTGAAACTGCGGGTGTGCTTCTGTGGGATCAAAGGATCCCAGGGAGCAAGCATAACACATCTGCTTTCTTATTAGATCCTCTTAGCAGCACCTTCCTGCCATTTGCAATGGCAATACAATAACAGTATTTGCCTTTCTTGAACTAACAGGGAAGCCAGAACAAAACACCTCATGCTTCCTATTGGTAATTCTATACTATATGTATGCACAGGGGCAGCTAGTTCCTCTTCGTTCTTGGATGCTATTAATGGGAATTTAATCATCACAGTAAGGGGAATTTGGTGGCTTTGGTTGATTTTGCCACTAGGAACACACATTTCTCTTCAAGAAGAAATTTGGAGGTCATTAAACCTCAGAAGACAGCATTAGAGAAATCTGCAGAAAAAGTTTAGAAAGCCTAAATATATTAGCTAAAGACCTCTGAAATGCTTCTAGGAAAGTCTCAAGTTAATGAGAAATAGATGTTTGGGATCCTCCAGTGATGAATATTAGCTAAAAATTTGGCTTTGTGTTGTGCACCTAAGACCAAACAAAACTGTTTCACTGCCTAATCGGAGCTCTTCTTATCTCAGGAAAGAGTCCTTCAAGTCACAGGAAGTAGGCAATACTAATTTATATTGGACAACCTCAGGACACCCAGTACACTCATTTCCCCAGGCAAGCCAGAGCAATGGTCACAACACTAAGCCTGACAGAGCTCGAGAAGCATTTGGACAATGCTCTTGGGCACATGGAGTGACTCTTGGCATGTCCTGCACATGGCCAGGAGCTGGAATCAATAACCCTTATGGGTCCCATACCACTCACCATATTCTCTGAGAGTTTGGCCTTTATGCACACAGGTAATTTTATATTTTCTTCAGTTTCCACTCTTTTGTGGTTTTACCTTTATAGACACAAAAGAGTTTTCCTGTCTCAGGAGGTGAAATGAAGATCATTACCTTGTATCCTTGTGACAGTCCTGAGCAAGTGTCCCTGCCGCGTGTGCCAGCCTCTCAGCCCTGGCTGTGCCTGGGAGCTTCGTGACTCCAATTTTCTCCATCAGGGACAGGAGCAGTTTGGCCGCACACTTCCGCACCTGGACGTGGCAGTTTCTGGGAACAGGAGAGCAAACACTGGGGCACAGGGAGAAGGAGCAAGAGCAGCACAGGTCTTGGCCAGAGCGTGCTCCCTGTCCTTGCTGGGGGAAGGAGGCCTGGGCTCTCCCTGACACTTTAGAAACCTGTAGAAGGTTCTGTCCTCAGAAAAACTCAAAGTTAGCATTGGACAGAAGGACTGCCTGCAAGGAAGAGGGAGGAATTCAGTCTCCCTGCACTATCTGATACTCAATTGCTTTCTCAATATTTACTCTGAGAAAGATTAAAGAAATAGATTACGTATGACTTCTTTAGAAATGTAAGACAATTCCTGCTGACCCATCAGAGGGTACCCACTACACAGCACTGAAGAAGGACTGAGGCTCCGTCCAGCCATTAATCTCCAAATCTGCAGAGCTTTGCAAAACAGCAAATGAATAGAAAACATGCTGGGGGCTCTGAAGTTGCAGAAAATACAGCTGTACAGCCTGTTTCTTCTCTGAGGCTTGGCAAGGGATACATCTGAACGTTTTAATATATTGCAAAGCTGATGAATGAGTGGCAGTCATTTTAGACTGGTTCTAGAGAGTGGCAATTACCAGGCCCAGCACAAACACTTAAGGCAGCATTTGCTTCAGCTGTCTCATGGCAGTTGGCATGTGAAGGTGCCTGTGAAGTGATTCATCATCTCAAGGCTAACATGAAATATCAGTTTGAATAGAAAATAGAGCTCTATGGCCAGGACAGTCATACAAGCCTCCTTCTGGCAGGAGCTGTACCTGCTGTGCAGCCTGTGCCACATGCAGCACATTCTCCCCCACATACTCCATGCCCCATCAAGTCCCCTCCCTATTTCTCAAGTTAATGGAATAATGAGGATGCATGGTTTTTCCCAAGGCCTCTGTGCTTAGTGCTCTGAATTATTAAAGAGTGATCACACCTGCAATTGCAATTGTGTCCCTTCCCACAAAAGCACAAAAGAGCAAATCCTTGGCCTTTGCAGGCATTTTCTCTTCCCCACTATTCATCACATTTAGACAACTCTGACAGACTGGGAGAACTCCAGGAAGCAGCAGGAAGCAGAGTCAGAGGAGGTTTAGGTTGGAGATCAGGAAAAGATGTTTCACCCAGAGGGTGGTTGGGCACTGGAACAGGCTCTCAGACCTGTGGTCACAGCACCAAGCCTGACATAGTTCAAGAAGCATTTAGACAACAATCTCAGGCACATTGTGTGACCCTCGAGGTGTTCTGTGCTGGACTAAATGATCCTGATGGGTGCCTTCCAATTCCCCATAATCTACAGTTCTGTGATTCTGAGAACTCATAGGCGGCAGGAGGGCAGAAACTGGAGACAAGAGGAAAGGATGGAGTTGGATTAGAGAATCCAGACACTGAGTTGACAGAAGATGAAGGATACAGGACCCTTCCGTCCCACTATTCCTATTCTTTCTCTCATCCCTTCTCCCACCTGCACACAAGAAGCTGAAGAACATCACTGAAAGAAGAAGAACCTGACTCCACTGTCCACAAGAGCCGTGATTGCTCATGCAGGAGTCACGTTGTCCATCATGATCCCCAGGGTCTGACTGGCTGCTTTCTCAACAAACTCTGGGCAGTTACACACTGCCTTGAGAAGGACCCGAGCAACCTCATCCACCTCAGAGTCCATGTCCTCCTTCAAGGTCATAAAAAACTCTCCCAGAGTGATAATGGCCGAGTGGGACACCTTAGACCGGAGGTTGGCCACCTGGGGAAGTCATGAGGGGAAACATAAGAATCACCTTGAATAGAAAACCAGTGGCCTTCGACAAAAGTCCCAGGAAATGACAACATGTCCCACTGTGTACAGAGGAACATGAGAGCACCCAATGAGCAGAAGAGCACAAGCACAGAAAGGCACTTCCTCTGGCACCAATTTCTGGCCTCACACCTGCTTACTTCAGGCCTAAAAGAAGCCCCATTTCACTGAAATGTTCTACTTAACCCCTCTATAATGACATGTGCTTTGATTTTAGGCTCTTTTATGTGATAAACAAAGACTCAAATGAAAGCAAGTGCTGCGTTCAAATCACAAAGGCACAAGTCATAAGGATAAAAGAGTCACGTGCTCCTGTTCAGAAAAGCTACACTAGCAGGTGAAGCAAGCAGCCAGGAAACAGAAAACACAGACTCAGGTCTACAGACTAATTTGCAGTGTTGAATTACAGCTCGGGCAGAGCTTAGAACGCTGGCAAATAACATAACTAGTGGATCTGTTTCTGCATTTGCACATTTCATTCTAATGGCAGCTCACTCAAAGATGCGTGTCAGATACCCAACCTACCAGTAAATACAGCTCCATGTACACACAGATCCTACTGATAGCTGACAGACATTAGAAATAGAAGGTAGAAAAACAGAAATGAAGGTAGTCCCTGAGCACATATGGAGATGAACAAGCACATATCTACCCTACACATCGTGTATGAAGTACAGGGGACAATTCAGAACAGTGTCCTCACCTCACTGGTAACAGCCAAGCAAATCTCACGAAGTCTTGAAAGCAGGACTTCGGAATGGGACCCAGCCAGGTGTTTGATGATGCCCAGTCCCTTCTCCTTCATCTCCCTGAAAGGCAAGTACCAAAAAGATTGGTTTTTCTCTCCAGCCGAGAACTAAGAAGCAACCCCTGCAATTACCAGGCTGGCAGCTCAGTCAAACAATGGGAGGTGCTTTTCAAGGAGTACTTAATGAATTGGATCTCATTTCCACAGGATGCTGTGGCATTCAAAAGCATACACAAATCCAAGAGGCAAATACAGGACCTTCAGAGTCTTAATTTATGGCTGTTTTAGAAGACAGCCTATCTGTAATCTCTGGCTCCTATTGCATGGCTTCCTACAAGCTGTGAGATGGGCCCATGCTGGGTTTTTTTGTCACATTCCTGTACCTGTACCTAAGACACAATCTCATCGGGCTGTCACTGGGACATTTTCCTTCTTTGCCAGCCTCAGCAGGCAGTTCATAAGGGTGAGTCTGCACTGGCACTCTGGAGCTGAATTTCCACTCTACAATCTAGGCCTGTCTGTCACCCACTCCCTTCCACTCCACCTCCACATTCTCAAACAGCAGCAGAATGTCCCAGAAGATTCCACACCTGGGCAAGAATAGTCAAAAGTCTGCCTTTTCCCAAAATCCTCTATCTAAAACAATCCACACTACAGACACATGTCATTTAAAAGGTGCAGACAACTCTGTCTCTCAACTCTTGCGCTGTGCAGGCCTGGAGCTACAGAAAGGTGTGTGAGGCATCAGGGCTGCTGCGCAGGGCTGGTGACAGATACCACAGGTACCCCTGAGTGTCGCCTGGACCCCCCAATACCTGCAGAAACTCACAGCACCTTACAGGGCGCCAAACAAAAATGGGGAAGAGAAAGCAAAGGAAATGACTCTGCACAAGGATGTGGCAGATGTGGCAGATTTTTCTTGCTTATCCCAGTGTGAATGGAGTCTTTACCCCTGAGTGAGTGAAGCATCCACCAGTGAGGGGATGCTAAACTCGACATCAAAAAGACAGTCAGCATCTCCTAACATTTGTAGGCTTATCACATCTGGGCCTCATTCTGTCTACTTTTGGGATACTTGGTGAGTATTGACAAAACATCCTAGGCCCATATGAAGCAGTGAGAAGGAAGTTCAATTCTAAAAGTGCAAGATTCCTAGACGATTTCATTTCTTTCTCCTTCTCTTCTGCCATGACCCATTCAGGATCAATGACAGGCTGTGAGACAAGAAAGCACAGATCAGTCTATTTCTCAGAAACAGCAACTCCCTGCAGCTGCTTCTGAGATCCACATGCAACAGGTCACAGGGAGACCCTGTGACCTGTCATTGCTGTCAGCAGTGGGACCAGAGAGAAATCTGACTCAGTCCCACTGGGCCAGTGCCTCAAGGCTCCCAAATCTCTACAGTCAAAACTGCTGCCATCCTGCTTCTGCCTTCAGCTAGCAAATCATCTCGTCCCACAGCTTCCTCTCTTCCCTCAAGATGTCCTTTGCAACTCCACAGACCAGCAGGCAAAGCAAGGAAACAGCACAGACCTGCTGCAGCTGGAGCACAGCTGCATTCCAAGGCCAAGAAAAGGCAACACTCCAGTCTTTATCCCCTCACAGCTCTGAGGTGGTTTCACAAGTGCCCTTTGGCCTTCTGGGCTGTCAGGGCTCAGAGGCACTAGCAAGATTCACTTCTAACCTCCCTTAACACTAAGAGGGAGACAGAGTGACCGGGGCCTTTCTTACCAGTCATCGCTGTCGAGCAGGGAGAGTGCCTCCCGCAAGGACTGCTGTGGAACAGGAGAGGCTGTGTCCTTGTGCCCGTTGCCACAGAGCAGCTCCTCTCGGCGCTCGGCACCAGTGGCCGTCTGCGAGGTCACTGTAAGGAGAGGGTCAGCCCTGAGTGCTGCAGCCCCGGGCAAGGCACGCGCCATGGAGCGGCCTGCAGCCCCAGCTCCCACACAGAGTTCCATGTGCTGCACACTGGCACTGGCTCACACACTTCCCTGCCCTCTGCCACCTTGGGCTCCTTGCTTTCTGACAGCTCCCCAGCTGGGCACAGCTCCAGGCTAAACCTGACAATTGCCCACACAGCAATTGCCAGCTCCCAAGTGCCACAGGTAGCACAGCCAGCGGCAGTTCCTGAGGCCGCAGAACTCCCACTCCCTGCCACACTGTGCCCACCAGCGGGACTGGCTACCCCAGGAGGAAACTTCCAGGAGCCTCTCTTGTCCCAGCACCTTGATTGCCTCCAGCCCTGAGGACAGAGACACTGCAATTCCCTGAGGAAGACCTGCAGCTGCCTCGTGGCAGCACCAAGCCAAGCGTGAACAACCCAGCCCTGCTGGGCCCGGCTGAATCCTCATGGAGCAACTCCCAGGGAACAGCCATACCAGACCCATCACGCCTGACCGCGCCTCTGATCCCATTGACTTCAAATAGTCTAGACAGCAGGTAGCTGAGTGCACATACATGTTAGCCTACTATTGGGAAAGGAGGAGTTTATAGATTTTATTCTTTCCTAACATCAGGAATCTTTACTGTCTCCGAGGTACACACTGGCTGTATTTCAAACATGCTGAGTGGAATTTATTTGCCGTCAAATGGACGTGTGTGCACACTCTGCAATGTCTAAGCTTTCTTTTGTGGAAAAATGTAATTTCCAGTTTAGATAATACATACAGAAGCTTTCCAAATGCAAACTGAGGATAAAAACATTCAAATAGAGATGCAAATTGTTGACAGATGCACTCTCTTGATAATATGTTGTCCTGGGTTTACTGTAATTAAGGTTTTTTTGTTAGGAAAAAAAATTACAAGGTGTGAGCAAAATCAGATGATACATGCATTTCTTATGAAACCCATTTGTCATCAAAAGCACTGTCAATCAAAAATTTCATGTCATGCACTCCAAAGCTCATTTTCTAATGTGTAGATGAAAACAGCTGAGCTTTCAAAAATGATGGAGTATAAATATGGCACAGAATCTAGATGAAGTAGTCGAGAATCAGTAGGGTTTTTGTGCTACTTTGCATGATCTCAAAAATTGTGAGGGAAACTGTAATATCAAAAATATTCAGACGAGAGCTAATCTGGGTATCACTGATGTACCCCTGTCACTGACATAAGTGATGTCCCTACAGAAGTATGTAGACATACACATCTAGATTCCATAAGAGTGGAGAGCCATGTAAGGCTCGTTCTGGCCAATTCTGAATGTGGAAGTAGCATCACTAGGAAAGAGCATTCCAAGTGTCATTCCTAGATCCCTTCTTCTTATCTCACCTTACTTGGGATCATAGCACAGGCAGACTACCCAGAAAAGAGAGATAAGAGCCACCAGGGATAATGTGCTGTGCATATGCTGCAGGCAGCAAACAGCCTGGGAGCACCAGGCAGCCCCTCCTGGCTGTCATCTGCTACACACAGCCACTCTATTTGGGTGTTGTGACACAGGAGACACTGCTTGTTCCCTCTTGGCATTGCAGGCCATGGGATGGCAGCAGCCACGAGCCATTGCACACTCGTGGCAGCTGCAGCACGACTGCACCAAGCCACTGCCTGCCATGCAGAGACAAGCCTTGCTGGGATAGCAGAAAAGCTGGCTGCAGAGCCGGACAGCAGCACAGGCAGAGGGCCCAGATGGTCAGTGGACAAGTGATGGTGGTGGCACTCGTAGGTGCACAGTGAGCACACCCTGGCACACTGCCCCGCACCTCATCTCTGCAGTTCCAGCTGGCTCCTGGCACCAGCGCTGTACTTTTGACTATCAGGATGGGCAAAAGCCAGAGCTTAGGCCTTTACCACTATTTTATTCAGCTCAGCTTTCCAATGGATCTCTAAGAACCAACTGCTGATGTACTACCAAGCTGGAGTAACTGCAAAGTAGATTTGCTGTTCATTCTCAGGACAGGTTATGGACCAAAGAGCCCAGCTGTGCTGGCTGAGGCAGGAGGCAGTTTGTGCTCCTTGTGCAAGGAAAAATCCATATGGGAAAAAGCTGCCATGGAGCAGGCTTACCTGAGGAGTTGCATGGGACACTGCCTTCCTCCTGGATGATGGGCATACTGGCCACTGAGGGCACCTTGTCCTGCTTCCTCAAGACCTTCTTCTTCAAGGCACTACCAGGGTGTTTTCTCTGCACACTGGAAGCTGTGCCATTGACAGGTGGTAGGCTAAAGCCTGCAGGGACCAAAGAGGAGCTTGTAAGTGGAGTGTGCTGGACATGGTGACAATGGAAATGGCCAGAAAACTGGCTGGAGCTGGCTAACATCTCTTTGTTATGCCAAAGAACTTCAAGTAGTACACTGGCACACTAACATGGGACAAGCATCACAGAATCACAGAGACCTTTGGGTTGGAAGGCCCCTTTAACCACCATCTAGTCCAACCCCTGGGAGCAGGGACATTTTCATCAAGATCAGGTTCCTCAGAGGCCCATGTCAACTGGCCTTGAACACCTTCAAGGATGGAGCAACAACAGATTCTCTGGGCAAAACCTTCCAGCATTGCATCCTCTTCATTATAAAATATACTCTCTAATATCTAATCTAAATCTACCCTCTTCTAGTTTAAATCCAAACTGCAGTGATACTTCCCCTAAGAAACAAGGAAAACCCAGTATTGCTTTACTTTCTTTTGCTTTCCTGTTTGAGAGTCTGGCTGGGGAAGCTCCCAAAAGAAAGTGCAGATAACCTTGTGTGATGCCCTCGGCGTAAGTGCTGCCCCCAAGGTCCCTGCTGCCGCCCCCGGGGCAGAGCAAACAGCACTGCAGCCAGAGCCCCTCAGCCGGGATTCACTCGGGAACGCTGCTTGCTCCTGGGGCTACAACAGAAGCACTGGCTCGGGGCTTCAGCACAGCTCTACAGCGCCAGCTCCTTGGCAGGGAGTGGCGGGAGAAGGATCTCTGGTGTTTTCATTAGAAGGAATTGAATTTGGTTTCTTCCAGGTTGCACCTTGGCTGAAAAGCATTCTCCTGGACTCACCTTCCCTGGAAGCCCAAGTCTCTCCATGCCTCTTTCCAAGAGAGAGACTGAAGACCCAGGCGACTTTGCAAGAGAGAATTTTCCATTATGAAAGACTTTAGAGGTGAAGGTGGGAAGCTGATATTCTGTTCCTGACTCTGTGAGGCCATGGGCAAGACACTTCATGCCTCTGGATTTTTCTTTGGACAATGGAAATCAATCCATGCAAGCTTCCACTCAGATGCAAGTGGAATAGCCGCCCCATCTGATTGCAACACTGTGCAAAGGGCAAGCAAGGGGTCAAAAAGGACCACAAGTGTAGGCACCACTTACTTGCTTCAGCTGCATCCCTGGGCTCAACTCTCTGTGGAGGCAGCTGCAAAGATTTTTTCTCCTCTCTCCTTTTCTTCATCTCTTCCTCAAAATGCTCCACATCCTTTGCTAAGTTCTTTGCTCTAAGTTCATCCTTTGCTCTAAGTTCTTTTCAGCCAACATGCACAGTGCAGCACGGATCTAGTTGCAATGGAAATACATCACAGCCTGTAAGCAGAGACTAACAAACCAGGCACAACATCTCATCAGGAGCACAGAGTCCATAGAGTGCCATAGTCTTGAATCCAGCTCCATACACTTTCCAACAGTTTGAGGAGAATATCTCCCATCCTCACTATGACAATTACACACAGTGAGATGGAACACTTTGGTGCCACAACCTTACACTGCTCCAAATGCCATCTATGATAGGAAGCCCTGCTTGATGCATGAAAATCATAGGAATGCTCCAAGACAAATGAAGAGCTCCCATGACCAGTGAGCAGACAATTCAGTTCCTACATACCATGGCAGGAGAATAAAAACCATGTGCAATATGCAGCAAGAAGAAGTAATTAGGTGCTGCTTAACACTCCTGGCCAGGAATTGCAGCTGTTTCTCACTTCCTGGCTTCTGAAGGACTCAGCTCCAAAGGACTCTGAATGACTTGGTCTCTGAGACCAGGAGACCAAAAGGAAGGAACATGTGAAAACAAGGTGCAGGATCACTGATACTGATGAGCAGAAAATTTGACAATGAGAGGGCTGTGAGATACAGCCAGAAAGGTAACCAGGAAAAACAAATGCTCCCATTTTATTTTGCAGCATTGCTTATATTCAGCATTAGAATCTTTGCTTCTCTGCTTCTCAGGGTGCCCTTTGCCCACCTTCACTGATATGCAGCTTGCTCAGCCATTCAGCACTTCTCTAAAATGGCCTTTGCACATAAAGAATGATTCAGCCATGACCTTAGCACCATCTCCAAACCAGTGACTTTGGCACCACTGGAAATAGCCAAGCCATTCATTGCTCTGTAGCAGTCAAATACATTCCCAAGAGAATTCCCATCCCTCAAGAGTGGAAGATGATGATTTTCAGGCACATTTTGGACCAAGCACTAAACAGCCACTGGAAAGGAACTCTGCTCATCCCTGTGCTTATCCCTTACCTTTCCAAAGCCGTCCCTCAGGTCTTTGTCACTTGTAAGACCAGGACTCGTGGGATGATCCATCTCCTTGGCCTGGCTCAGTGGGAGGCCTGCTACTGGAAGCAAAGGTTCCTGTAAATCTCTGGCAGACTCAAGCCCTCAAAAACATCATGCTGGGCAACAGGCAAGACAGGTTCCAGACTGCAGAGCTCTCATAAGACAGAGATGGTGCATGAGATCAGCAAGGTACATATGCCTGGACCCTATCCCAGTGGATGGGCTACTGGCAGCAGACATGACATTACTGTGTTGGCCAGCAGACTGAAACCTGCTACATGATGTAGGCCTCAGCCCCCCAATGCTGGAGAGCCTCTGTGTTTGATAGGGAAGGGCAGAGATGGAGATTGCTCTTGACAGAGATTCTTATCTGCCCTTATGCTGATTTTAGTAAACATCTTCTTTCCGTTTCCTAAAAGAACTCCCAGATTCTAATACCTTATGCATTTAGATCAACATCTTCTTCACTTTGTTGGAATGTTTTAGAGGACATGAAAGGAAAAACTTAGGATTGCAGGAGTGTTACCAAACATAAATGGTTTTCTTGACACGAGATAATTCATTTTCCCCAAGGATTTTCATTCTAAACTGTATGAGCTTGGGCTACTTTCGGGCCAGCCTGACTAAACGCTGATTTTCTTATTGTAAGTAGAACAATGTAGCTCATTCTGAGATAGTCTCCAAAACAACTGTTAAAATTCAGACCATTATTCATTCTATACAACATCTTTTAACCTTTAAGAACTTGAAATCAAGTGGCTGCAAAGTGTAAGAAAACCAGTGTTCTAAATCAATACTATTTCATTGTGCAGATTGGCCAGCTTAATCAGAAGAGGGAGTTAGATATGGGCTTTATGAGGAAGGAGGGAAATCTGGGTAGAAGGCGAGGTCTTGGAAAATAAGGGCATCTGGGAAGTTGGCAGGGAAACTCCTGACCCCAGGGTAACGTTCTTGGGAACATGGCAGCCAGTCAAGTCTGAAAAATGGACACACAAAATATAACAGAGTTTGCAATGCAATTTTTAAGCATCTAAAGCTCCATATATCAAGAGACACATTTCCTGGAAACTTCTACATAGCTGCACATGGAAACATGCTCCTGCCAGCAGTCACTTGAGGCAGGACAGGGGCACACCCTGACCCACTTGCACAGAGTTCCCACGGGAACACCTTGGCCTCTGGGATGCCCTGGGACAGCAGGGAACCCAGAGCCCTGTGCTTTCCAGCAATGGATCAGCTGCACATGCAGCCTCCTGCTCCTCTCCCTGCCCCACAGCTCAGCAGCCCTACAGCTCCACGCGGCACTGGGAGCAGCAGAGCTGATGGCAGGGGGCACCTGCAGGGCAGGACTGTTCCCTGGCAATGTGCACAGGCTTTCCAGGCTGGCACAAGAGCCTTCCTCCTGCCAGAGAGCGGTCCAGCTCCCACCTTACCTCTGTGTGAGGCTGAGCCATGCTCATAAGGGAACAAGTGAATTAGCTGAACTCAAACCTTTACAATCAACCCATCTAATGGGTGAGGAATCCAAGGGGGTTTTGAATTATTCAGAAAATCGCTTTGTTTTTATTTTTCATGAAACTACCACCACTCTAATTCCTCTGAGCAATCTGGAGCTGGCAAGCCAGTAGACAGAGCTTCTACTTATTTGCTTATGTGTTGCTCATTACCATCCACTACTTTGGGATCCCTTTCCTTCCAAGCAACTGGCAAACCACAGTGGTCTCCTAAATTTGACAATTACAACTAGGAAGGAATTGCTTTCCAACACTAGTTTTCACGGCCTTTCTATCTCTAACTCCCACTTAGTTCTGGGTTGCCTTTAGTTGGTCACCTCAACACGGAGGTGCTGACACATAAACATTGGCATCCCGTGTTAGAAGGAAAAGAATCTTTGCACTGCCCATTACAAATCCCCAGTATTCAAGGAGCCCAAATCTGCAGGGAACAAATTGACCATCCAATTGCAAATTGACACTTTTGCTCTGCTTCATTCCTCCATCGCTTTACTGCCTGCTTCCTCTTCTACAGAGATATCCAAACCCAAGATAAACATCATCTGCCTCAGAAGATTTCTGATCTTGGCGAATACCTAAAATACCAAATTTTCTTAATGGAAATAGCAGAGGGCAGGTCATTTTGAAATACTCTTCAAGTGAGGTGTTAAAACTCGGAGAACTACTCAGTCTTCACATGGCATTGCACAGGATAAAACCGTAACGCAGCCAAGCAGTAAGAGAGGAATAACGGTCTGAAAACTGGGTTATTTTCTCCTGTAGAATTGTCCAGTCAGTAATAAAAAACAGAAAGGAAAGGTCTAGTGTGACAGGACATTTCTAGTCCAGAATGAGTCCAGCAAAAATGTCACCTTCCTTACGGAGCAATACTTCTCTCTAGCTGCATAAAGTATTCCAGCTGTGTATCAGCAATTAAGGAGTCATCCCAAAGGGGCTATACCCAGGATTTGATAGAACTAACCCTGAGCAAAGGGACCAGGGGATCTGATACCTTTTTTTCTGTATCAGCAAAATTATTTCTTCAAATTTCATCTCTTCTATCATTACTTGCCAAGAGATGGCAAAGGAATGACAACAAAATTTCATGGAGGCTTTCAACTTGAAAGCATTGCCTGACACAGATGCACCAGAGACCCCATTTTGTCTGCCACAATTCTACTTCTCAGGGATCAGCCAAGGCAGGGATGGGGGGACAAGGCAGAAGGCATCTCCTCCCCCAGCCTCAGCCTGCAACACTGACACAGACAGAGAGAGCCGGGCAAGAGATTTGTCTTCGTCAACCTGCCATAGGTGGCTTTGGGCTTGTGCTGTCAGAGGATGACAAACTCAGACCCTGCATAGGCTGCATCCATTTGGAAGTCTGCTTCTCCTTAATTGGAAAATTCATAAGGTCTTTCTGTCACAGGAGGTTTCCCTATTTCTCCCAGTGAAAAACCCGGCAATTTCCTTCAGATCTGAAAGAGTTCAGCTCAGAAGCTGCCCCAAAGAAAGGTGTTCTCCTTCAAAAGTAGGAGGAAGTAGTGGGAACAGTTCTCATTTCATGCTAACTGCCTTCTTATTCTATAGTAATTCTGACACTAGAAAGGCTGCAGAGAAATAAAAGGCGTGTGTGGGATGGAGAGGAATGTATCCTTTGCCTGCGCTGCCTATCCAAGGCCCCAAGGTCCCACTCCAGCTCCTGCCACTCAGCACTTTACACTGGAGGAATTTTTACTGCACCACTGGAGCACACTGGCAGTGACTGGGCTCTGGGAGAGTCCATTGAGCCCATCAAGAAATTGAAATGAATTTACAGATGTTTTTGAAAAAATGTTTTTTAAGCTATCCTTCAAAATGTCACCTCTGATTCAAGATTCCAATGGTCATTTAAGGACAGACATGCCCTGTACCTACCGGCATGCTCTGAGTTCTCTCTGCTTCTGCTGCTGGATCTTGGCCTTGAGAAAATGAAGGAAAAAAGAACATATGAGGATAGAGAAAGAGAGTGATACAAGAGGTGTAGCATGAAAGGAGGCAAACCTTCCTAGTTTGGTCACTCTGATGAAGGAGGAAATGTAACATAGAAACCCAACAAGATGCAAAGCTGATTAATTGTCCTTAAGCTTTCAGTTGCTGCAGTCAGACAGAGCTGGTCAAGCTTCATCTGAAACAGAGCACTCATTCTCGAACTTGCATCCCAACTCCCCAATTCTGCTGTCTCTCCTTTTGGAGCCAAGGGGCTCCTACAGGCTTTCTGCAGCAGCAAGAGCTGATAAGCTGAGACACGAGTCCGTATGGAGGGCAGCTTCTCTGGTACTGCTGTGAAAGCTTGACTTTGCCTGCTCGTGCCTGACACTGGTGTCAGTCTTGTGCTGCATGTGGTCAGAGCACTGCTGTGTTCTGAGGATATTCCACCTCCTTACTCTATCTAGAAGAAAGAGGCTTTTTCCAACTCAGCTGCTAGGCAAGGATATCAAGATTGCACTTTAAAAGACCTACCTAAGCTTTTCAATTGGAATAATACTTCTGTGAATCGTTCTTTATTGTTATCACTCAGATAATCTTGACAGCTACATTTTCTCATGCATATCCAAGCCAACATCTGCCCATCATCTATAGAGCTATAACTCTTCCCTTGCACCTTGCCCTCTTTGATTTTAATCCCAAATCTAAAAATTAAATATCCATCTGATTATATATCTATACCCCAAAACTGATGGGATCTCATTTCATAGTGGAGGCCCAGGCACAGAGAAGTTACGCCTGACATTTACTTGGGGATCCCTTTGCTTCCAAGCAATTGGCAACCCACAGTGGTCTCCAGAATTGGACAATTACACCCAGGAAGTCATTGCTTTCCAAAGCTGCTTTTGCTTCTCTCACTCCCACTCTGTAGCTGTGTCTTACTTCCACCACATCTAAAGGATTAATACCCCAAACCTACAACTACACCGCTCTGTTTTAGGTTGGGTTTGGTCGGTTGTTAATATCTCTCCTTACAATAAAGGAAATGTTGGCACATGAAAAACATCACCCCATGTTAAAAGTAGAAGAAGCAGCACCAGAATGTGCAGACACTTCTCCAGTAGCCAATATTTGTCCAAACATATTCTTGTGTATGCTGAAGGTGACAGTCAAGGATCACAGTATTCAATGATCTGTAGGATCCAGACCCACGCAACAGAGTTCCCAAATGACACCACAAACATTACAGAGGGAATCAATCAACAAGTCCAGCAGAGGACCTATCTTGAGATGCTTCTAAGCCCTGTCTCCTCTTCCCCCCCACCACCTCTGTTCCTGGGACATATTGGTGTGGGGTTTGACATGGATCTGGATCATCAAAGATGGGCAAAATGATGACTACACAGAGGTTCGCTTAAATACATGGGAGAGCTGATTGTGCAAAACAACCTCACGAGATGCAAGCAGAACAGCAATGTGGAGCAGCAGACACCTTGGCTTACCTCATCTCCTGGGAATCTTGCACATCCAGCTGCACAGAGCTGAGCAGAGACCCTACTGCACTGCCAAGATGAGGACATGCTGCTTTGTGTATAGGGGGGATCAAAGGCAGTCCCAATGACGCCTTCTTCATATCCCCACCACAGGGATACAGCAAGGAAGCCTGGAAAAAGTAGAACACAGTCCTCAGACATAGCATCCAGTCTTGCCCTCATTCATGGCTCAAGACATTTAGCCATGTTTTCAGCTGGGACCTGGAAGGAAAAGACAAGGCAAATTGATGGAGCATCTTTGCACAGGATTAGCAAAGCTGGCCTAGGAAAGGGAAGTGGTGAAGGAGAGCCCATGTCCCAGATTTGCCTCATACTAACAGTTCTGGATATGGGGCTAGATTCCTGGGTGGAATCCACATATTTGGCATCAAGATGTTCAGGGGCGCCAATGTGTCCACTGGCCTTTTCGATGGTATGGGAATGGGTTTAGATCACTATTCTCTCCCTGCCCCTTAGGCACCTCATAGCCATTGCTCATCTCCTTCTATGTCTCCACAAAGCCATTCTGCAGGATGTCAAAACCTGCTTTTCTCAAGCCCCTCATTTCTTCTGCTGTTGCCCTTCCCTCTTACAGTTCCCCAGCAGCCTTTCAGCCCAGAAGCTGCTGAGCTCTCGGGATGCTCAGAGCTCTCCAGCTCCCACACCTCCATCATCTCAGGCTCACTGGCATTCAGGAAGTTCAGCACAGCTCCCTGCCCTGCTGCTCTCTGGAAGGTCTCTGCCTGCCCAAGTTGCTCCAGGGTCCCCTTGCCTTGGCCAGGAAGGGAGCTGGAGGCAGAGGGGGCAGATGCACACTCTTCCTTAGTATCCCATCCTTTCTGGCACAGCTAAAGAGCCAAATCAGGACCTGTTCAAACTCCTATGAAAGGATCAGGTCCTGCCAGGGATAGATTGAGGACTTTTTGAGGAAAGGTAAATTCAAGTACACAAGCCTTTGATTGGACATTCTGTTTACCAAAGCTGTTGTTCATCTGCATCCTCCTGCACCCCACGGCAAACCCAAAACAACTGCAGGTGCTGGTCCTGCTGCAAAGGCAATCGTGTGTTTGGACTCTGGGCTGCTCTCCCCATGGCCACCTCCCATCCCTTCCCTCTGGACAAAGCCATGCCAGAGCACACAGCTGCCCAGAAGCTGATGAACTCTAGAAACAGCATCAGAGACAACTGTGCACAAGGCCATGGCTGTACAACTCAGAAGCTGAGACAACCTGGAACTGACTTTGCAGGACTGCCTCTTCCAGCAAACACATTTTTCCATCCCAACCAGACACAGCAAACCAAAACCAAAACCAAGACTTAGACATGGTTCACAGATATCCATAGGTTACTAAATGTAGAAGGATTGCTTGGCCAGATTGGACAACTTTAGCAGCTGTGACAGCTTGTTGGGGTTTTCTCAGCCAAAAGACAGAGGAAGAACCACAGCTGAGCATACAAACCATTCAAAGACCTCTCCTGCTCTTGTTACACTCTGAGGATGTGCAGTCTGCACTGCACACCCATTGCAAAGACAGCCTGAAGCACGGTGTCCAGCTGAGGTCTTCCTTGGCTCAGCTGCTTCCCTGGGCTCACACCATAGGAAAAGTTCTCTGAGCTCTGCCTACAGGGCATCAGCTGAAAATCTGGAGCACAGGACTTAGCTTGGTTTCCTTACCTTATGTCCTTTTCCTTCTGAACCTCGCTCCCTCCTGTTTTTTCTGTCTTCCTCACAGCCAGTGCAGTTTTTCCCATTCTCCTGCTCTCCGCTGCACATCTTGTTTGGCTTGGTGGAAGGAGAGCTCTTCCGGATGGGCGGCAATGGCTTGGAGGGAAGGAGCATAGATGGATTTGCCTGGGAAAACCTCCTGGCAAGAGGGTAGCCAGCCAGGCCTGCAAAGTGGAGACACAAAATATAACATAAAATAATGCAAACCTAAAACATCTGAAGCCCATCTGAATGGGACCTATTTCCTGGAAACTTCTAAATAGCTACACATGGAAATATTCTCTAGTCTGCAGCCACTTGACGGACGCCAGAGGAAATAGTGACCAATTCCACAGAGCTCCCAAGGGAACACCCTGGCCTCTGGGATGCCCTGGGACAGCAGGGAGCCCAGAGCCCTGTGCTTGCCAGCAATGGCTCAGCTGCACATGCTCCTCTCCCTGCCCCACAGCTCAGCAGCCCTGCAGCTCCATAGGGCACTGGCAGCAGCAGAGCTGATGGCAGGGGACAGCTGCAGGGCAGAACTGTTCCCTGGCAATGTGCACAGGCTCTCCAGGCTGGCACAAGAGCCTTCCTCCTGCCAGAGAGTGGCCCAGCTCCCACCTTATCTCTGTGTGAGGCTGAGCCATGCTCATAAGGGAACAAGTGAGTTAGGTGAACTCTCACCTTTATCCCAACATAAACACATCTAATGGGTGGGGCACTAGAGGGATTTTTGAAGTTTTGTGAAAATTTCTTTGTTTTCAGTTTTCATGGAACTAGCCTGTGTTTAATTCCTCTGAACAGTATTGAGTGATCATGTCTTAAGGGAATGGTGGAAGGCTCCAGTGATAAGAGGGGAGAAAAGATTCCTTCTTGACACTGGCCTTTTGTGAATACCCTGTAAAGACCCTCACAGCTGTGACTGCTATTCCTGCAAACCACAAAGAGCCCTCAGCAAGCAGGCAGGCCTTGCTGCTGTTTTTATACCACCATCCTCATTGTTGCACCCAACCACCAAGCAGAGGAAGAACAAGAAATTTATCTGTAGTGAGACCCTACATGGATGGCAAAGAAAGAACTAGAACTTGCATCTCATGACCATGTCTAATTTGAGGTCAGCTGTGGCCACAGTCCCTGTCCTGGCTGACACTATGAGTGATTTGGCTACTGTCAAAAAGGAGGAAGCAGAGTAAACTGATGACAGAATGTTGTGATGCCATGGGCATCCTTGCAGGATCTTCTGTGTAAGTCAGCCACCTACTCTTACACAGAGACAGCACTGACCACTATGCAGCAATTTTCCTTGAAATCTGTTGGGATTTTTTCCATTTGCCTCAGGCCTTTCGGGTCCTTTCTAGCCTCACCTTTTCCTTCTGATATCTTCCCTTTTCTAGTCAAATCCATGTTTGAACCCGTGCTTCTGTCTGGCAGAAGTATCTGGGGTTGTATTTGGAAGCACTCTGGCACTAGACAGCAATTGGAGCTTGGTGCCCAGCCCTAGAACAAGGTGGGGTGACTCCAATCGCCAGCAGTCGGCACAGACAGGCAGATCCAGACGCGTCTCCTGCCGCTGTGTCCGTGTCAACCACAACCTTCACAGCCGCAGCGCGGGGCTGCCCCTTTGTGACGCGCTCGCCCCTGGTTCTCTCGTTTCCATGGCCACAGAGCCCCCGCCCCAACTCCATTCCTTTCCCTTGCCAAGAGCAGCCAGCTCTAGGCCCGGCCAGGCCAGGCCTGAGGATTTGACACTGTCTAGGAGGTAGCTACTTTCCAAAGCTACTTTTCAAGGCCTTTATTTCTGTAATTCCCACTCAGTTCTGCGCTGCAGCTTGTTGCTTAGGGATTTTGTTGATTTTTTTTGCACCACAAATAAAGTGGTTCCTTCCCCTCAGCAGCCTTCGTGATGTTCCTGTGTGAAGCCATCTTTCTCACACAGTTTGAGACACCTTAAAACAGAACATTATGGAAGAAATTGTCTCCTCTAAATCGTTCTGACAATCCCTTTCCAGCAATAGGATATGAATACTGATACATAACAGTGGAAAAAATGCAACAGTTGATTAACAAACAAAATGCTTACAAAGCAAGGAAGAAAGTCAGTGACTTCTGGATATCAACAGTCAGACAACCCTGTTCCCCTGTGGTGGTTTGTAAAGGATTTTGAAATTATTACTTGTCAATATTTGGACGGTTTTTCATGTGCTTAACAAAGACTAATCAGTGTCCAATTTTTAATATTGGCACATTGTAACAGCAGTAAAAAAGTTGATGCATCTTTGTGAAACACACATGTAAAGACAAAAAGCCCCAGGAAAGCTCTTTTTCCCTTCCGGCCTCTCACAAAGGAACACTGGCCCGGCCCCCTCCACACGACCCAGGCCGGGCAAAGGTAGGCAGGCTCTGGCGCAGGGCTCGGGAAGCCGCCGGGCCCCGTTTCCAACCAGGGGCCCCGATAGCCAGGGGGAGGAGAGGCCCGGTGCTAAAATCCCCGACGTCCCAGCACCGGCAGGGAGCCACGGCTGGGCAGAACCTGCCCTGCCGCCGGCCCAGAGCGGCTCCGGGCAGCCGGGCCTGCCCAGTGCCCTCGCAGGCTGGGGGAGAGACAGCCGGGCCCCGTCCTGGCAAGGCCGCCCCAGCCTTGCCTGCCAGGCAAAGGAAAAAGAAAACCACCAGCCCACGACTCAAATTGAATACAACAAACGACAAAAAACAGCCATACAACCAGAAAACTCATCCCCGCTTTCTGGCCGGGCCTTACAATCCCAGCCCAGCCCCAGTGCGGCCTTAAAAGACTCTTTATCGTAAATAGCTCCGGCAGCCCCACCTAAAAATAATCACAAAAACCTCTGCTTCCCAGGCAAATTATTAACTTATTCACTGCCCAAAAATAAGACTTTTTAAATACTTTGTTCTCTCTCCTGAGTAAAAAAAAAAAAATAAAATAAAAATGATAATATGGACAAAAGCAGCAAAAAAACACCAAACTCCAAACAAAGACAAGATTCAAATCCCAGTTGAGGGAAGGAGGAAAGTCATAGACTAAAATTTCTTTTTTTATGCTATAGAAAAGAGACTGTTGTTTCCCTATAACACATAAAAAATTATAGGGTGGATTAAATATTCTAACTGTAGATATAAGCAGAAGCCTTGGTGTTAAAATAAGCAAATGTTAAAATTGTTATAATCCTCTAAGTTTAAATAGTGAAAAAAACCCTCATGTTCCCCAGAGAAGAAAAACAAAACCCCTCTATTTTCAAAAATTAAGTCAGTTTTTCATTAAACTATTACAATCCTTAAAGTGTGCCTCATGAGTTGATATGGTCCTTAGTAACAGTTATGAAAAACTGTTAGTCAAGAAACAATTTTTTATGTAACAATCAGATTTCCATTCTCCCAGTTGGCTAATCACTATAACAGCAAGGCCACAAAAAAACCTGTTTCTTATGAAAAAAATCTACATAGACTGAAAAGTCTCCTCTCTCAAATAGATAAGGAAAAGACTATTTTAGAAATGGTAGACTAACTGAGTTGTTTTCTGTTATGTTGTGAATGTAAAAAAGAAAAAAATGTGGAAAGAAGAAGAATAGTCTAAAGTTTTATTCTAAGTTTTATTCTTATTTTTTTCTTATGGTTTCTAGTAATAAAGATTGTCATTGTACCATTTAATGCTAGGCCTGGTTTACCTACCTCCTAATCCTGTCTCACAACAAAAAAATTTCAAATTAACAAACAAATCCAGTACATTAAATTAGTGTTTCCACCCAATTCCATCTAAAACCAAAACACTCTCCCACTGGAACAAAGACCCAAAATGCCAGAGGAAAATCCTCCCATGACGTGCGCACAAGATGTGCAGGGTTCTCTCTCAGGAAAAACAGGAGCTGTCACGGAGCAGTTCGAGCAGCAGATGAAAGCTTGGTGGCTCGTCCGGCGCTGACTTTCTCCTAATGGCACAGCTCCATGGAACGGTCCCGGCAGGTGAAGCAGCTGGGCTGGAGCCCCTCGGTGTCTTTTCTCCCTGGCACGGCTCAGCTCACAGACTCTTGCGCTGGGAGCGGGGCCGCTCCACTTCTGCCAGCACCATGTCCCTGCTCTTGGACAAACAGTTTTCTGCCAGGAGAGCCCTGCATGCTGTTCCACACATCTTTCATGAAGGCCATCCAACCAACTCCAAACACTCTGCCTACAGCAGCTTTCCACACAGGGCTGCAGAAATCCAGGACAACGGCAAGTGAGTCTTGGAAGGTTTTTGTCCTGTTCCTGCCAGCAGAAATCTCCATGATCTGGAGCAATTTTATTCAGATGGAACATGAGAGATTATTCTCCTGATAAGTTTGGTGATGAGTAACAAGCATTGGGAGCATGAGGTACACAGCTGACATGCAAAAGCATGAGGATCTCCTCCAAAGTGATCAGTTAAATTGTCCATTTCATTACTCTTCTATTTATTCCATACTAATAAGGCAAGACAAGCTTTGCTTGAACATAAAACAGGCATGGTGTACACTACTGTCCCTTGAAGGTTCAGCAGGGCAATCTGCTTCATTGTGAACTGTCCCGGAAGCGGAGTGGAAGCAGAGCGGAGCGGCAGCAGGAGGAAAAGTGCCGGTGAGAGCGGGGTGCGAGCTGGTGCCGTGACCTTCCAGAGAAACTCCTGGAGAAAGACGTCGTGGTGCTTACAGGCAAGTTCCCGCTCTTGGGAGGTAAGTGATTTCAGCTCTCTTGTGTGAGCCCCGCTTCTGCCGACGGTGGAGAGAGGGACAGGAGCCACGTGTGGTGATCCAAGGCGGAGTTTATTCCTTCTCGAGGGGTCCAGGGATAAAATGGCTCGAAAGGGCAGAGGGAGAGGGGTTCATACAGGAGAGCCTGGGGTCGGGGTAGAACAACAAACTAATCATCTGAGGGCACAGGGGCAGGGGGGAAGGGGGAACGAACAATAGGCTACAAATATTTTAAATGAAACAGGCATGCTAGGGGAAATATTATAACCATTATGACGCGGGAGTTCAAAAGGGTATTCCTTCCATGGGAGAGAAGCAGGTTCTTTATCTGTGGGGCTTTCGGCTTCCACAACTCTCCTTTATTTATTTATTAAAAAGGCCTCTTGGAGAGAGACTTGGAGAGACTTGGGCTTCCAGTGAAGGTGAGTCCAGGAGAATGCTTTTCAACCAAGGTGCAACCTGGAAGAAACCAAATACAACTCCTAATGAAAACCCCATAGATCCTTGTCCCACTACTCCCTGCCAAGGAGCTGGCGCTGTAGAGCTGTGCTGAAGCCCCGAGCCAGTGCTTCTGTTGCAGCCCCAGGAGCAAGCAGCATTCCCGAGTGAATCCCGGCTGAGGGGCTCTGGCTGTAGTGCTGTGTTCTCTGCCCCGAGGGTGGAAGCAGGAACCTTGGGGGCAGCACTTAGGCCGAGGGCATCACACAAGGTTATCTGCACTTTCTTTTGGGAGCTTCCCCAGCCAGCCTCTAAAACAGGAAAACAAAAGCAATACTGGGTTGTCCTTGTTTCTTAGGGGAAGCATCACTGTAGTTTAGTTTTAAAGCAGAAGATGGTAGATTTGATTAGATATCAGAGAGTATTATTTTATACTGAAGAGGATGCAATGCTGGAAGGTTTTGCCCAGAGAATCTGTTGTTGCTCCATCCTTGAAGGTGTTCAAGGCCAGTTGACATGGGCATCTGAGGAACCTTGGTCTTTGGTCCTTGTGAAGCCCTAGGTACTGTGAGCGCTGCTACTTGCAGCTGAGAAGGACCGTGGAGCTAGCAGCGAATTCGGAGAGCGCTGAGCACGTAGACAAGAAGCGAGAAGTGCCCCTAAAATGCAATGCGGTGCTAATAGCAGCTTCCTCGTGGCGGGGGCAAGCTCCGGCCACAAGACATTCTCGTCCTGGCAACGGATCTCTGTGAAGGGCGTAGGCGAAAAGCTTTCGTTTTCCATTCGAACTGCGAGAGCGGCAGACTGTTGCACGGAGCTCTGAGAACAAAGGTGCACGCCCTAGGTGGGCTTGGGCAGAAGCAGCGTTCTCGAGCCCTTGGCTGCCGGCGCACTTCTGGTTGTGTGGCGCCCTTGCAGCGGCTTCTGGCCGCCGGCAAGTGAAAGCAGCTCCACGCTTGGGCGAGGGCGGTGAACGAAGCGGCACTAGTCCCGTGCTTGTGTGCACCACGTTACAGGCTACTAGGAGAGGAAGGTGGTTGACTCTCGCTTGCCTTCCCAAGTGCCCTTAGCAGTCGGAAGGAGCAAGTTGAAGCACTGCTGCTTGTGCTGCTCCTTGGTTCCCTTGCAGCGCGCTGTGAAAGCATTGGCGGTCGCTTCTAGGCACAGAGTTGCACACAGCACCACGGTAAGTGCCACGGAGAAGGGAAATCCAGAGTGCAGCGAGGAGCTGGACGTCCCTTACGTCCAAGAAATAGAAGGCGAAGTTAGGCACTGCCTCTTCAATCTGGCCGCCTCTGATCTGGTAGGATCTTTTGCAAGTCGGCAAAGGCAGCTGCGAGTATGTAGAATGGAGGGAAGCGAGACGCCGTGTGTTATGCGCACTTTCAAGGCTGCTGCCAGGGGGCTACTTTAAGAACGCCTTCTTCTTCCTCGCGTCCTTCTCGCTTCGCTCAAGCTGCATGGAGTACAAGACAGCGAAAATGTGAGGAAGGGCACTGCCCCAGCTCTTCCCCTGGCGTGCAATGGCTGTGTGCTGCTTTTCCAAGCAGCAAGAGCACTGAGAAGTTCAATTCAACGTAAGCCTCGTCCAGCTCCTCGCTGCACTCTGGATTTCCCTTCTCCGAGGCACTTACCGTGGTGCTGCGTGCAACTCGGCGCATAGAAGCGACCGCCAATGCTTGCACAGCGGGCTGCAAGGGAACCAAGGAGCAGCACAAGCAGCAGTGCTTCAGCTTGCTCCTTCCGACTGCTAAGGGCACTTGGGAAGGCAAGCGAGAGTCAACCACCTTCCTCTCCTAGTAGCCTGTAATGTGGTGCACACAAGCACGGGACTAGTGCCGCTTCGTTCACCGCCCTCGCCCAAGCGTGGAGCCGCTTTCACTTGCCGGCGGCCAGAATCTGCTGCAAGGGCGCCACACAACCACAAGTGCGCCGGCAGCCAAGAGCAAGAGAACGCTGCTTCTGCCCAAGCCCGCCTAGGGCGTGCACCTTTGTTCTCAGAGCTCCGTGCAACAGTCTGCCTCTCTCGCAGTTCGAATGGAAAACGAAAGCTTTTTGACTACGCCCTTCACAGAGATCCGTTGCCAGGACGAGAATGTCTTCTGGCCGGAGCTCGCCCCAGCCGCGAGGAAGCTGCTATTAGCACCGCATTGCAGGGACACGTCTCGCTTCTTGACTTCGTGCTTAGCGCTCTCCGAATTCGCCGCTAGCTCCACGGTCCTTCTCAGCTGCAAGTAGCAGCGCTCGCAGTACATAGAGCTTCGCAAAGACCGAAGACCCGGAGGGAAGTATCGCACACGAAAATGTGCCAGGACAGAGACGTGTTCTACATTGTCCCTTCTCGTCATGCAGTTTGTGCCTCTGCTGCTTCTGCTGTTAGGAATCGCTCCTTGAAAGGCGAGCGAGAGCGTCTTTCTGGGTGCATTGCACTGAGTCGAGTGCTCGCTCGGGACTTTGCACTCGGAGCCAAGGCAAGAGGGCGTGCTTGCCCGCAGAACTGAGAACACGCTGTTGGGCAGAGCTGAAACGGACCGCTGGAGTTCAGCTCTCTCCGGACGGCAGAAGGCGAAGAACGAAGCCGCTTGCGAGCGGCGCAGTGCAGCGAAGAGCTCTCCGAATTCGCCGCTAGCTCCACGGTCCTTCTCAGCTGCAAGTAGCAGCGCTCGCAGTACATAGAGCTTCGCAAGGACCGAAGACCCGGAGGGAAGTATCGCACACGCAAATGTGCCAGGACAGAGACGTGTTCTACATTGTCCCTTCTCGACATCCAGTTTGTGCCTCTGCTGCTTCTGCTGTTAGGAATCGCTCCTTGAAAGACGAGCGAGAGCGTCTTTCTGGGTGCATTGCACTGAGTCGAGTGCTCGCTCGGGACTTTGCACTCGGAGCCAAGGCAAGAGGGCGTGCTTGCCCGCAGAACTGAGAACACGCTGTTGGGCAGAGCTGAAACGGACCGCTGGAGTTCAGCTCTCTCCGGAAGGCACAAGGCGAAGAACGAAGCCGCTTGCGAGCGGCGCAGTGCAGGCAAGAGCACACGAGCAGCCAAAGACCTCCTTCACAATCGCTTTCACTTCTCAGTGCTCTTGCTGCTTGGAAAAGCAGCACACAGCCGTTGCACGCCAGGACCAAAGCTGGGGCAGTGCCCGTCCTCACTCCTTCGCTGTGCTGTACTCCATGCAGCTAGAGCGAAGCGAGAAGGACGCGAGGAAGAAAAAAGCGTTCTTAAAGTAGCCCCCTGGCAGCAGCCCTGAAAGGGCGCATAACACACGGCGTCTCGCTGCCCTCCGTTCTACATACTCGCGGCTCCCTTTGCCGACTTGCAAAAGTTGCTACCAGAGCAGAGGCGGCCAGATTGAAGAGGCAGTGCCTAGGTTCACCTTCTCCTTACTGCACGTAAGCCACGTCCAGCTCCTCGCTGCACTCTGGATTTCCCTTCTCCGAGGCACTTACCGTGGTGCTGTGTGCAACTCGGCGCCTAGAAGCGACCGCCAATGCTTGCACAGCGGGCTGCAAGGGAACCAAGGAGCAGCACAAGCAGCAGTGCTTCAGCTTGCTCCTTCCGACTGCTAAGGGCACTTGGGAAGGCAAGCGAGAGTCAACCACCTTCCTCTCCTAGTAGCCTGTAACGTGGTGCACACAAGCACGGGACTAGTGCCGCTTCGTTCACCGCCCTCGCCCAAGCGTGGAGCCGCTTTCACTTGCCGGCGGCCACAAGCCGCAGCAAGGGCGCCACACAACCACAAGTGCGCCGGCAGCCAAGAGCAAGAGAACGCTGCTTCTGCCCAAGCCCGCCTAGGGCGTGCACCTTTGTTCTCAGAGCTCCGTGCAACAGTCTGCCTCTCTCGCAGTTCGAATGGAAAACGAAAGCTTTTCGCCTACGCCCTTCACAGAGATCCGTTGCCAGGACGAGAATGTCTTGTGGCCGGAGCTCGCCCCCGCCGCGAGGAAGCTGCTATTAGCACCGCATTGCAGGGACACGTCTCGCTTCTTGACTTCGTGCTTAGCGCTCTCCGAATTCGCCGCTAGCTCCACGGTCCTTCTCAGCTGCAAGTAGCAGCGCTCGCAGTACATAGAGCTTCGCAAGGACCGAAGACCCGGAGGGAAGTATCGCACACGAAAATGTGCCAGGACAGAGACGTGTTCTACATTGTCCCTTCTCGACATCCAGTTTGTGCCTCTGCTGCTTCTGCTGGTAGGAATCGCTCCTTGAAAGACGAGCGAGAGCGTCTTTCTGGGTGCATTGCACTGAGTCGAGTGCTCGCTCGGGACTTTGCACTCGGAGCCAAGGCAAGAGGGCGTGCTTGCCCGCAGAACTGAGAACACGCTGTTGGGCAGAGCTGAAACGGACCGCTGGAGTTCAGCTCTCTCCGGACGGCAGAAGGCGAAGAACGAAGCCGCTTGCGAGCGGCGCAGTGCAGCGAAGAGCTCTCCGAATTCGCCGCTAGCTCCACGGTCCTTCTCAGCTGCAAGTAGCAACGCTCGCAGTACATAGAGCTTCGCAAAGACCGAAGACCCGGAGGGAAGTATCGCACACGAAAATGTGCCAGGACAGAGACGTGTTCTACATTGTCCCTTCTCGTCATGCAGTTTGTGCCTCTGCTGCTTCTGCTGTTAGGAATCGCTCCTTGAAAGACGAGCGAGAGCGTCTTTCTGGGTGCATTGCACTGAGTCGAGTGCTCACTCGGGACTTTGCACTCAGAGCCAAGGCAAGAGGGCGTGCTTGCCCGCAGAACTGAGAACACGCTGTTGGGCAGAGCTGAAACGGACCGCTGGAGTTCAGCTCTCTCCGGACGGCAGAAGGCGAAGAACGAAGCCGCTTGCGAGCGGCGCAGTGCAGCGAAGAGCTCTCCGAATTCGCCGCTAGCTCCACGGTCCTTCTCAGCTGCAAGTAGCAGCGCTCGCAGTACATAGAGCTTCGCAAGGCCCGAAGAGCCGGAGGGAAGTATCGCACACGAAAATGTGCCAGGACAGAGACGTGTTCTACATTGTCCCTTCTCGACATCCAGTTTGTGCCTCTGCTGCTTCTGCTGTTAGGAATCGCTCCTTGAAAGACGAGCGAGAGCGTCTTTCTGGGTGCATTGCACTGAGTCGAGTGCTCGCTCGGGACTTTGCACTCGGAGCCAAGGCAAGAGGGCGTGCTTGCCCGCAGAACTGAGAACACGCTGTTGGGCAGAGCTGAAACGGACCGCTGGAGTTCAGCTCTCTCCGGACGGCAGAAGGCGAAGAACGAAGCCGCTTGCGAGCGGCGCAGTGCAGCGAAGAGCTCTCCGAATTCGCCGCTAGCTCCACGGTCCTTCTCAGCTGCAAGTAGCAACGCTCGCAGTACATAGAGCTTCGCAAGGACCGAAGACCCGGAGGGAAGTATCGCACACGAAAATGTGCCAGGACAGAGACGTGTTCTACATTGTCCCTTCTCGACATCCAGTTTGTGCCTCTGCTGCTTCTGCTGTTAGGAATCGCTCCTTGAAAGACGAGCGAGAGCGGCTTTCTGGGTGCATTGCACTGAGTCGAGTGCTCACTCGGGACTTTGCACTCGGAGCCAAGGCAAGAGGGCGTGCTTGCCCGCAGAACTGAGAACACGCTGTTGGGCAGAGCTGAAACGGACCGCTGGAGTTAGCTCTCTCCGGACGGCAGAAGGCGAAGAACGAAGCCGCTTGCGAGCGGCGCAGTGCAGCGAAGAGCTCTCCGAATTCGCCGCTAGCTCCACGGTCCTTCTCAGCTGCAAGTAGCAGCGCTCGCAGTACATAGAGCTTCGCAAGGACCGAAGACCCGGAGGGAAGTATCGCACACGCAAATGTGCCAGGACAGAGACGTGTTCTACATTGTCCCTTCTCGACATCCAGTTTGTGCCTCTGCTGCTTCTGCTGTTAGGAATCGCTCCTTGAAAGACGAGCGAGAGCGTCTTTCTGGGTGCATTGCACTGAGTCGAGTGCTCGCTCGGGACTTTGCACTCGGAGCCAAGGCAAGAGGGCGTGCTTGCCCGCAGAACTGAGAACACGCTGTTGGGCAGAGCTGAAACGGACCGCTGGAGTTCAGCTCTCTCCGGACGGCAGAAGGCGAAGAACGAAGCCGCTTGCGAGCGGCGCAGTGCAGCGAAGAGCTCTCCGAATTCGCCACTAGCTCCACGGTCCTTCTCAGCTGCAAGTAGCAACGCTCGCAGTACATAGAGCTTCGCAAGGACCGAAGACCCTGAGGGAAGTATCGCACACGAAAATGTGCCAGGACAGAGACGTGTTCTACATTGTCCCTTCTCAACATCCAGTTTGTGCCTCTGCTGCTTCTGCTGTTAGGAATCGCTCCTTGAAAGACGAGCGAGAGCGTCTTTCTGGGTGCATTGCACTGAGTCGAGTGCTCGCTCGGGACTTTGCACTCGGAGCCAAGGCAAGAGGGCGTGCTTGCCCGCAGAACTGAGAACACGCTGTTGGGCAGAGCTGAAACGGACCGCTGGAGTTCAGCTCTCTCCGGACGGCAGAAGGCGAAGAACGAAGCCGCTTGCGAGCGGCGCAGTGCAGGCAAGAGCACACGAGCAGCCAAAGACCTCCTTCACAATCGCTTTCACTTCTCAGTGCTCTTGCTGCTTGGAAAAGCAGCACACAGCCGTTGCACGCCAGGGCAAAAGCTGGGGCAGTGCCCGTCCTCACTCCTTCGCTGTGCTGTACTCCATGCAGCTAGAGCGAAGGGAGAAGGACGCGAGGAAGAAAAAAGCGTACTTAAACTAGCCCCCTGGCAGCAGCCCTGAAAGGGCGCATAACACACGGCGTCTCGCTGCCCTCCGTTCTACATACTCGCGGCTCCCTTTGCCGACTTGCAAAAGTTGCTACCAGAGCAGAGGCGGCCAGATTGAAGAGGCAGTGCCTAGGTTCACCTTCTCCTTACTGCACGTAAGCCACGTCCAGCTCCTCGCTGCACTCTGGATTTCCCTTCTCCGCGGCACTTACCGTGGTGCTGTGTGCAACTCGGCGCCTAGAAGCGACCGCCAATGCTTGCACAGCGGGCTGCAAGGGAACCAAGGAGCAGCACAAGCAGCAGTGCTTCAGCTTGCTCCTTCCGACTGCTAAGGGCACTTGGGAAGGCAAGCGAGAGTCAACCACCTTCCTCTCCTAGTAGCCTGTAACGTGGTGCACACAAGCACGGGACTAGTGCCGCTTCGTTCACCGCCCTCGCCCAAGCGTGGAGCCGCTTTCACTTGCCGGCGGCCAGAATCTGCTGCAAGGGCGCCACACAACCACAAGTGCGCCGGCAGCCAAGAGCAAGAGAACGCTGCTTCTGCCCAAGCCCGCCTAGGGCGTGCACCTTTGTTCTCAGAGCTCCGTGCAACAGTCTGCCTCTCTCGCAGTTCGAATGGAAAACGAAAGCTTTTCGCCTACGCCCTTCACAGAGATCCGTTGCCAGGACGAGAATGTCTTGTGGCCGGAGCTCGCCCCCGCCGCGAGGAAGCTGCTATTAGCACCGCATTGCAGGGACACGTCTCGCTTCTTGACTTCGTGCTTAGCGCTCTCCGAATTCGCCGCTAGCTCCACGGTCCTTCTCAGCTGCAAGTAGCAGCGCTCGCAGTACATAGAGCTTCGCAAGGCCCGAAGACCCGGAGGGAAGTATCGCACACGAAAATGTGCCAGGACAGAGACGTGTTCTACATTGTCCCTTCTCGACATCCAGTTTGTGCCTCTGCTGCTTCTGCTGTTAGGAATCGCTCCTTGAAAGACGAGCGAGAGCGTCTTTCTGGGTGCATTGCACTGAGTCGAGTGCTCGCTCGGGACTTTGCACTCGGGGCCAAGGCAAGAGGGCGTGCTTGCCCGCAGAACTGAGAACACGCTGTTGGGCAGAGCTGAAACGGACCGCTGGAGTTCAGCTCTCTCCGGACGGCAGAAGGCGAAGAACGAAGCCGCTTGCGAGCGGCGCAGTGCAGCGAAGAGCTCTCCGAATTCGCCACTAGCTCCACGGTCCTTCTCAGCTGCAAGTAGCAACGCTCGCAGTACATAGAGCTTCGCAAGGACCGAAGACCCAGAGGGAAGTATCGCACACGAAAATGTGCCAGGACAGAGACGTGTTCTACATTGTCCCTTCTCGACATCCAGTTTGTGCCTCTGCTGCTTCTGCTGTTAGGAATCGCTCCTTGAAAGACGAGCGAGAGCGTCTTTCTGGGTGCATTGCACTGAGTCGAGTGCTCGCTCGGGACTTTGCACTCGGAGCCAAGGCAAGAGGGCGTGCTTGCCCGCAGAACTGAGAACACGCTGTTGGGCAGAGCTGAAACGGACCGCTGGAGTTCAGCTCTCTCCGGACGGCAGAAGGCGAAGAACGAAGCCGCTTGCGAGCGGCGCAGTGCAGGCAAGAGCACACGAGCAGCCAAAGACCTCCTTCACAATCGCTTTCACTTCTCAGTGCTCTTGCTGCTTGGAAAAGCAGCACACAGCCGTTGCACGCCAGGGCAAAAGCTGGGGCAGTGCCCGTCCTCACTCCTTCGCTGTGCTGTACTCCATGCAGCTAGAGCGAAGGGAGAAGGACGCGAGGAAGAAAAAAGCGTACTTAAACTAGCCCCCTGGCAGCAGCCCTGAAAGGGCGCATAACACACGGCGTCTCGCTGCCCTCCGTTCTACATACTCGCGGCTCCCTTTGCCGACTTGCAAAAGTTGCTACCAGAGCAGAGGCGGCCAGATTGAAGAGGCAGTGCCTAGGTTCACCTTCTCCTTACTGCACGTAAGCCACGTCCAGCTCCTCGCTGCACTCTGGATTTCCCTTCTCCGCGGCACTTACCGTGGTGCTGTGTGCAACTCGGCGCCTAGAAGCGACCGCCAATGCTTGCACAGCGGGCTGCAAGGGAACCAAGGAGCAGCACAAGCAGCAGTGCTTCAGCTTGCTCCTTCCGACTGCTAAGGGCACTTGGGAAGGCAAGCGAGAGTCAACCACCTTCCTCTCCTAGTAGCCTGTAACGTGGTGCACACAAGCACGGGACTAGTGCCGCTTCGTTCACCGCCCTCGCCCAAGCGTGGAGCCGCTTTCACTTGCCGGCGGCCACAAGCCGCAGCAAGGGCGCCACACAACCACAAGTGCGCCGGCAGCCAAGAGCAAGAGAACGCTGCTTCTGCCCAAGCCCGCCTAGGGCGTGCACCTTTGTTCTCAGAGCTCCGTGCAACAGTCTGCCTCTCCCGCAGTTCGAATGGAAAACGAAAGCTTTTCGCCTACGCCCTTCACAGAGATCCGTTGCCAGGACGAGAATGTCTTGTGGCCGGAGCTCGCCCCCGCCGCGAGGAAGCTGCTATTAGCACCGCATTGCAGGGACACGTCTCGCTTCTTGACTTCGTGCTTAGCGCTCTCCGAATTCGCCGCTAGCTCCACGGTCCTTCTCAGCTGCAAGTAGCAGCGCTCGCAGTACATAGAGCTTCGCAAGGACCGAAGACCCGGAGGGAAGTATCGCACACGAAAATGTGCCAGGACAGAGACGTGTTCTACATTGTCCCTTCTCGACATCCAGTTTGTGCCTCTGCTGCTTCTGCTGTTAGGAATCGCTCCTTGAAAGACGAGCGAGAGCGTCTTTCTGGGTGCATTGCACTGAGTCGAGTGCTCGCTCGGGACTTTGCACTCGGGGCCAAGGCAAGAGGGCGTGCTTGCCCGCAGAACTGAGAACACGCTGTTGGGCAGAGCTGAAACGGACCGCTGGAGTTCAGCTCTCTCCGGACGGCAGAAGGCGAAGAACGAAGCCGCTTGCGAGCGGCGCAGTGCAGCGAAGAGCTCTCCGAATTCGCCACTAGCTCCACGGTCCTTCTCAGCTGCAAGTAGCAACGCTCGCAGTACATAGAGCTTCGCAAGGACCGAAGACCCAGAGGGAAGTATCGCACACGAAAATGTGCCAGGACAGAGACGTGTTCTACATTGTCCCTTCTCGACATCCAGTTTGTGCCTCTGCTGCTTCTGCTGTTAGGAATCGCTCCTTGAAAGACGAGCGAGAGCGTCTTTCTGGGTGCATTGCACTGAGTCGAGTGCTCGCTCGGGACTTTGCACTCGGAGCCAAGGCAAGAGGGCGTGCTTGCCCGCAGAACTGAGAACACGCTGTTGGGCAGAGCTGAAACGGACCGCTGGAGTTCAGCTCTCTCCGGACGGCAGAAGGCGAAGAACGAAGCCGCTTGCGAGCGGCGCAGTGCAGCGAAGAGCTCTCCGAATTCGCCGCTAGCTCCACGGTCCTTCTCAGCTGCAAGTAGCAGCGCTCGCAGTACATAGAGCTTCGCAAGGACCGAAGACCCGGAGGGAAGTATCGCACACGAAAATGTGCCAGGACAGAGACGTGTTCTACATTGTCCCTTCTCGACATCCAGTTTGTGCCTATGATGCTTTTGCTGTTAGGAATCGCTCCTTGAAAGACGAGCGAGAGCGTCTTTCTGGGTGCATTGCACTGAGTCGAGTGCTCGCTCGGGACTTTGCACTCGGAGCCAAGGCAAGAGGGCGTGCTTGCCCGCAGAACTGAGAACACGCTGCTGGGCAGAGCTGCAACTGACCGCTGGAGTTCAGCTCTCTCCGGACGGCAGAAGGCGAAGAACGAAGCCGCTTGCGAGCGGCGCAGTGCAGCGAAGAGCTCTCCGAATTCGCCGCTAGCTCCACGGTCCTTCTCAGCTGCAAGTAGCAGCGCTCGCAGTACATAGAGCTTCGCAAGGACCGAAGACCCGGAGGGAAGTATCGCACACGAAAATGTGCCAGGACAGAGACGTGTTCTACATTGTCCCTTCTCGACATCCAGTTTGTGCCTCTGCTGCTTCTGCTGTTAGGAATCGCTCCTTGAAAGGCGAGCGAGAGCGTCTTTCTGGGTGCATTGCACTGAGTCGAGTGCTCGCTCGGGACTTTGCACTCGGAGCCAAGGCAAGAGGGCGTGCTTGCCCGCAGAACTGAGAACACGCTGTTGGGCAGAGCTGAAACGGACCGCTGGAGTTCAGCTCTCTCCGGAAGGCAGAAGGCGAAGAACGAAGCCGCTTGCGAGCGGCGCAGTGCAGGCAAGAGCACACGAGCAGCCAAAGAGCTCCTTCACAATCGCTTTCACTTCTCAGTGCTCTTGCTGCTTGGAAAAGCAGCACACAGCCGTTGCACGCCAGGGCAAAAGCTGGGGCAGTGCCCGTCCTCACTCCTTCGCTGTGCTGTACTCCATGCAGCTAGAGCGAAGCGAGAAGGACGCGAGGAAGAAAAAAGCGTTCTTAAAGTAGCCCCCTGGCAGCAGCCCTGAAAGGGCGCATAACACACGGCGTCTCGCTGCCCTCCGTTCTACATACTCGCGGCTCCCTTTGCCGACTTGCAAAAGTTGCTACCAGAGCAGAGGCGGCCAGATTGAAGAGGCAGTGCCTAGGTTCACCTTCTCCTTACTGCACGTAAGCCACGTCCAGCTCCTCGCTGCACTCTGGATTTCCCTTCTCCGAGGCACTTACCGTGGTGCTGTGTGCAACTCGGCGCCTAGAAGCGACCGCCAATGCTTGCACAGCGGGCTGCAAGGGAACCAAGGAGCAGCACAAGCAGCAGTGCTTCAGCTTGCTCCTTCCGACTGCTAAGGGCACTTGGGAAGGCAAGCGAGAGTCAACCACCTTCCTCTCCTAGTAGCCTGTAACGTGGTGCACACAAGCACGGGACTAGTGCCGCTTCGTTCACCGCCCTCGCCCAAGCGTGGAGCCGCTTTCACTTGCCGGCGGCCAGAATCTGCTGCAAGGGCGCCACACAACCACAAGTGCACCGGCAGCCAAGAGCAAGAGAACGCTGCTTCTGCCCAAGCCCGCCTAGGGCGTGCACCTTTGTTCTCAGAGCTCCGTGCAACAGTCTGCCTCTCTCGCAGTTCGAATGGAAAACGAAAGCTTTTCGCCTACGCCCTTCACAGAGATCCGTTGCCAGGACGAGAATGTCTTGTGGCCGGAGCTCGCCCCCGCCGCGAGGAAGCTGCTATTAGCACCGCATTGCAGGGACACGTCTCGCTTCTTGACTTCGTGCTTAGCGCTCTCCGAATTCGCCGCTAGCTCCACGGTCCTTCTCAGCTGCAAGTAGCAGCGCTCGCAGTACATAGAGCTTCGCAAGGACCGAAGACCCGGAGGGAAGTATCGCACACGAAAATGTGCCAGGACAGAGACGTGTTCTACATTGTCCCTTCTCGACATCCAGTTTCTGCCTCTGCTGCTTCTGCTGTTAGGAATCGCTCCTTGAAAGACGAGCGAGAGCGTCTTTCTGGGTGCATTGCACTGAGTCGAGTGCTCGCTCGGGACTTTGCACTCGGAGCCAAGGCAAGAGGGCGTGCTTGCCCGCAGAACTGAGAACACGCTGTTGGGCAGAGCTGAAACGGATCGCTGGAGTTCAGCTCTCTCCGGACGGCAGAAGGCGAAGAACGAAGCCGCTTGCGAGCGGCGCAGTGCAGCGAAGAGCTCTCCGAATTCGCCGCTAGCTCCACGGTCCTTCTCAGCTGCAAGTAGCAGCGCTCGCAGTACATAGAGCTTCGCAAGGCCCGTAGACCCGGAGGGAAGTATCGCATACGAAAATGTGCCAGGACAGAGACGTGTTCTACATTGTCCCTTCTCGACATCCAGTTTGTGCCTCTGCTGCTTCTGCTGTTAGGAATCGCTCCTTGAAAGACGAGCGAGAGCGTCTTTCTGGGTGCATTGCACTGAGTCGAGTGCTCGCTCGGGACTTTGCACTCGGAGCCAAGGCAAGAGGGCGTGCTTGCCCGCAGAACTGAGAACACGCTGTTGGGCAGAGCTGAAACGGACCGCTGGAGTTCAGCTCTCTCCGGAAGGCAGAAGGCGAAGAACGAAGCCGCTTGCGAGCGGCGCAGTGCAGGCAAGAGCACACGAGCAGCCAAAGAGCTCCTTCACAATCGCTTTCACTTCTCAGTGCTCTTGCTGCTTGGAAAAGCAGCACACAGCCGTTGCACGCCAGGGCAAAAGCTGGGGCAGTGCCCGTCCTCACTCCTTCGCTGTGCTGTACTCCATGCAGCTAGAGCGAAGCGAGAAGGACGCGAGGAAGAAAAAAGCGTTCTTAAAGTAGCCCCCAGGCAGCAGCCCTGAAAGGGCGCATAACACACGGCGTCTCGCTGCCCTCCGTTCTACATACTCGCGGCTCCCTTTGCCGACTTGCAAAAGTTGCTACCAGAGCAGAGGCGGCCAGATTGAAGAGGCAGTGCCTAGGTTCACCTTCTCCTTACTGCACGTAAGCCACGTCCAGCTCCTCGCTGCACTCTGGATTTCCCTTCTCCGAGGCACTTACCGTGGTGCTGTGTGCAACTCGGCGCCTAGAAGCGACCGCCAATGCTTGCACAGCGGGCTGCAAGGGAACCAAGGAGCAGCACAAGCAGCAGTGCTTCAGCTTGCTCCTTCCGACTGCTAAGGGCACTTGGGAAGGCAAGCGAGAGTCAACCACCTTCCTCTCCTAGTAGCCTGTAACGTGGTGCACACAAGCACGGGACTAGTGCCGCTTCGTTCACCGCCCTCGCCCAAGCGTGGAGCCGCTTTCACTTGCCGGCGGCCAGAATCTGCTGCAAGGGCGCCACACAACCACAAGTGCGCCGGCAGCCAAGAGCAAGAGAACGCTGCTTCTGCCCAAGCCCGCCTAGGGCGTGCACCTTTGTTCTCAGAGCTCCGTGCAACAGTCTGCCTCTCTCGCAGTTCGAATGGAAAACGAAAGCTTTTCGCCTACGCCCTTCACAGAGATCCGTTGCCAGGACGAGAATGTCTTGTGGCCGGAGCTCGCCCCCGCCGCGAGGAAGCTGCTATTAGCACCGCATTGCAGGGACACGTCTCGCTTCTTGACTTCGTGCTTAGCGCTCTCCGAATTCGCCGCTAGCTCCACGGTCCTTCTCAGCTGCAAGTAGCAACGCTCGCAGTACATAGAGCTTTGCAAGGACCGAAGACCCGGAGGGAAGTATCGCACACGAAAATGTGCCAGGACAGAGACGTGTTCTACATTGTCCCTTCTCGACATCCAGTTTGTGCCTCTGCTGCTTCTGCTGTTAGGAATCGCTCCTTGAAAGACGAGCGAGAGCGTCTTTCTGGGTGCATTGCACTGAGTCGAGTGCTCGCTCGGGACTTTGCACTCGGAGCCAAGGCAAGAGGGCGTGCTTGCCCGCAGAACTGAGAACACGCTGTTGGGCAGAGCTGAAACGGACCGCTGGAGTTCAGCTCTCTCCGGACGGCAGAAGGCGAAGAACGAAGCCGCTTGCGAGCCGCGCAGTGCAGCGAAGAGCTCTCCGAATTCGCCGCTAGCTCCACGGTCCTTCTCAGCTGCAAGTAGCAGCGCTCGCAGTACATAGAGCTTCGCAAGGCCCGAAGACCCGGAGGGAAGTATCGCACACGAAAATGTGCCAGGACAGAGACGTGTTCTACATTGTCCCTTCTCGACATCCAGTTTGTGCCTCTGCTGCTTCTGCTGTTAGGAATCGCTCCTTGAAAGACGAGCGAGAGCGTCTTTCTGGGTGCATTGCACTGAGTCGAGTGCTCGCTCGGGACTTTGCACTCGGAGCCAAGGCAAGAGGGCGTGCTTGCCCGCAGAACTGAGAACACGCTGTTGGGCAGAGCTGAAACGGACCGCTGGAGTTCAGCTCTCTCCGGAAGGCAGAAGGCGAAGAACGAAGCCGCTTGCGAGCGGCGCAGTGCAGGCAAGAGCACACGAGCAGCCAAAGACCTCCTTCACAATCGCTTTCACTTCTCAGTGCTCTTGCTGCTTGGAAAAGCAGCACACAGCCGTTGCACGCCAGGGCAAAAGCTGGGGCAGTGCCCGTCCTCACTCCTTCGCTGTGCTGTACTCCATGCAGCTAGAGCGAAGCGAGAAGGACGCGAGGAAGAAAAAAGCGTTCTTAAAGTAGCCCCCTGGCAGCAGCCCTGAAAGGGCGCATAACACACGGCGTCTCGCTGCCCTCCGTTCTACATACTCGCGGCTCCCTTTGCCGACTTGCAAAAGTTGCTACCAGAGCAGAGGCGGCCAGATTGAAGAGGCAGTGCCTAGGTTCACCTTCTCCTTACTGCACGTAAGCCACGTCCAGCTCCTCGCTGCACTCTGGATTTCCCTTCTCCGAGGCACTTACCGTGGTGCTGTGTGCAACTCGGCGCCTAGAAGCGACCGCCAATGCTTGCACAGCGGGCTGCAAGGGAACCAAGGAGCAGCACAAGCAGCAGTGCTTCAGCTTGCTCCTTCCGACTGCTAAGGGCACTTGGGAAGGCAAGCGAGAGTCAACCACCTTCCTCTCCTAGTAGCCTGTAACGTGGTGCACACAAGCACGGGACTAGTGCCGCTTCGTTCACCGCCCTCGCCCAAGCGTGGAGCCGCTTTCACTTGCCGGCGGCCAGAATCTGCTGCAAGGGCGCCACACAACCACAAGTGCGCCGGCAGCCAAGAGCAAGAGAACGCTGCTTCTGCCCAAGCCCGCCTAGGGCGTGCACCTTTGTTCTCAGAGCTCCGTGCAACAGTCTGCCTCTCTCGCAGTTCGAATGGAAAACGAAAGCTTTTCGCCTACGCCCTTCACAGAGATCCGTTGCCAGGACGAGAATGTCTTGTGGCCGGAGCTCGCCCCCGCCGCGAGGAAGCTGCTATTAGCACCGCATTGCAGGGACACGTCTCGCTTCTTGACTTCGTGCTTAGCGCTCTCCGAATTCGCCGCTAGCTCCACGGTCCTTCTCAGCTGCAAGTAGCAGCGCTCGCAGTACATAGAGCTTCGCAAGGACCGAAGACCCGGAGGGAAGTATCGCACACGAAAATGTGCCAGGACAGAGACGTGTTCTACATTGTCCCTTCTCGACATCCAGTTTGTGCCTCTGCTGCTTCTGCTGTTAGGAATCGCTCCTTGAAAGACGAGCGAGAGCGTCTTTCTGGGTGCATTGCACTGAGTCGAGTGCTCGCTCGGGACTTTGCACTCGGAGCCAAGGCAAGAGGGCGTGCTTGCCCGCAGAACTGAGAACACGCTGTTGGGCAGAGCTGAAACGGATCGCTGGAGTTCAGCTCTCTCCGGACGGCAGAAGGCGAAGAACGAAGCCGCTTGCGAGCGGCGCAGTGCAGCGAAGAGCTCTCCGAATTCGCCGCTAGCTCCACGGTCCTTCTCAGCTGCAAGTAGCAGCGCTCGCAGTACATAGAGCTTCGCAAGGCCCGTAGACCCGGAGGGAAGTATCGCATACGAAAATGTGCCAGGACAGAGACGTGTTCTACATTGTCCCTTCTCGACATCCAGTTTGTGCCTCTGCTGCTTCTGCTGTTAGGAATCGCTCCTTGAAAGACGAGCGAGAGCGTCTTTCTGGGTGCATTGCACTGAGTCGAGTGCTCGCTCGGGACTTTGCACTCGGAGCCAAGGCAAGAGGGCGTGCTTGCCCGCAGAACTGAGAACACGCTGTTGGGCAGAGCTGAAACGGACCGCTGGAGTTCAGCTCTCTCCGGAAGGCAGAAGGCGAAGAACGAAGCCGCTTGCGAGCGGCGCAGTGCAGGCAAGAGCACACGAGCAGCCAAAGACCTCCTTCACAATCGCTTTCACTTCTCAGTGCTCTTGCTGCTTGGAAAAGCAGCACACAGCCGTTGCACGCCAGGGCAAAAGCTGGGGCAGTGCCCGTCCTCACTCCTTCGCTGTGCTGTACTCCATGCAGCTAGAGCGAAGCGAGAAGGACGCGAGGAAGAAAAAAAGGTTCTTAAAGTGGCCTCCAGGCAGCAGCCCTGAAAAAGGGCGCATAACACACGGCGTCTCACTGCCCTCCGTTCTACATACTCGCGGCTCCCTTTGCCGACTTGCAAAAGTTGCTACCAGAGCAGAGGCGGCCAGATTGAAGAGGCAGTGCCTAGGTTCACCTTCTCCTTACTGCACGTAAGCCACGTCCAGCTCCTCGCTGCACTCTGGATTTCCCTTCTCCGAGGCACTTACCGTGGTGCTGTGTGCAACTCGGCGCCTAGAAGCGACCGCCAATGCTTGCACAGCGGGCTGCAAGGGAACCAAGGAGCAGCACAAGCAGCAGTGCTTCAGCTTGCTCCTTCCGACTGCTAAGGGCACTTGGGAAGGCAAGCGAGAGTCAACCACCTTCCTCTCCTAGTAGCCTGTAACGTGGTGCACACAAGCACGGGACTAGTGCCGCTTCGTTCACCGCCCTCGCCCAAGCGTGGAGCCGCTTTCACTTGCCGGCGGCCACAAGCCGCAGCAAGGGCGCCACACAACCACAAGTGCGCCGGCAGCCAAGAGCAAGAGAACGCTGCTTCTGCCCAAGCCCGCCTAGGGCGTGCACCTTTGTTCTCAGAGCTCCGTGCAACAGTCTGCCTCTCTCGCAGTTCGAATGGAAAACGAAAGCTTTTCGCCTACGCCCTTCACAGAGATCCGTTGCCAGGACGAGAATGTCTTGTGGCCGGAGCTCGCCCCCGCCGCGAGGAAGCTGCTATTAGCACCGCATTGCAGGGACACGTCTCGCTTCTTGACTTCGTGCTTAGCGCTCTCCGAATTCGCCGCTAGCTCCACGGTCCTTCTCAGCTGCAAGTAGCAGCGCTCGCAGTACATAGAGCTTCGCAAGGACCGAAGACCCGGAGGGAAGTATCGCACACGAAAATGTGCCAGGACAGAGACGTGTTCTACATTGTCCCTTCTCGACATCCAGTTTGTGCCTCTGCTGCTTCTGCTGTTAGGAATCGCTCCTTGAAAGACGAGCGAGAGCGTCTTTCTGGGTGCATTGCACTGAGTCGAGTGCTCGCTCGGGACTTTGCACTCGGAGCCAAGGCAAGAGGGCGTGCTTGCCCGCAGAACTGAGAACACGCTGTTGGGCAGAGCTGAAACGGATCGCTGGAGTTCAGCTCTCTCCGGACGGCAGAAGGCGAAGAACGAAGCCGCTTGCGAGCGGCGCAGTGCAGCGAAGAGCTCTCCGAATTCGCCGCTAGCTCCACGGTCCTTCTCAGCTGCAAGTAGCAGCGCTCGCAGTACATAGAGCTTCGCAAGGCCCGTAGACCCGGAGGGAAGTATCGCATACGAAAATGTGCCAGGACAGAGACGTGTTCTACATTGTCCCTTCTCGACATCCAGTTTGTGCCTCTGCTGCTTCTGCTGTTAGGAATCGCTCCTTGAAAGACGAGCGAGAGCGTCTTTCTGGGTGCATTGCACTGAGTCGAGTGCTCGCTCGGGACTTTGCACTCGGAGCCAAGGCAAGAGGGCGTGCTTGCCCGCAGAACTGAGAACACGCTGTTGGGCAGAGCTGAAACGGACCGCTGGAGTTCAGCTCTCTCCGGAAGGCAGAAGGCGAAGAACGAAGCCGCTTGCGAGCGGCGCAGTGCAGGCAAGAGCACACGAGCAGCCAAAGACCTCCTTCACAATCGCTTTCACTTCTCAGTGCTCTTGCTGCTTGGAAAAGCAGCACACAGCCGTTGCACGCCAGGGCAAAAGCTGGGGCAGTGCCCGTCCTCACTCCTTCGCTGTGCTGTACTCCATGCAGCTAGAGCGAAGCGAGAAGGACGCGAGGAAGAAAAAAAGGTTCTTAAAGTGGCCTCCAGGCAGCAGCCCTGAAAAAGGGCGCATAACACACGGCGTCTCTCTGCCCTCCGTTCTACATACTCGCGGCTCCCTTTGCCGACTTGCAAAAGTTGCTACCAGAGCAGAGGCGGCCAGATTGAAGAGGCAGTGCCTAGGTTCACCTTCTCCTTACTGCACGTAAGCCACGTCCAGCTCCTCGCTGCACTCTGGATTTCCCTTCTCCGAGGCACTTACCGTGGTGCTGTGTGCAACTCGGCGCCTAGAAGCGACCGCCAATGCTTGCACAGCGGGCTGCAAGGGAACCAAGGAGCAGCACAAGCAGCAGTGCTTCAGCTTGCTCCTTCCGACTGCTAAGGGCACTTGGGAAGGCAAGCGAGAGTCAACCACCTTCCTCTCCTAGTAGCCTGTAACGTGGTGCACACAAGCACGGGACTAGTGCCGCTTCGTTCACCGCCCTCGCCCAAGCGTGGAGCCGCTTTCACTTGCCGGCGGCCAGAATCTGCTGCAAGGGCGCCACACAACCACAAGTGCGCCGGCAGCCAAGAGCAAGAGAACGCTGCTTCTGCCCAAGCCCGCCTAGGGCGTGCACCTTTGTTCTCAGAGCTCCGTGCAACAGTCTGCCTCTCTCGCAGTTCGAATGGAAAACGAAAGCTTTTCGCCTACGCCCTTCACAGAGATCCGTTGCCAGGACGAGAATGTCTTGTGGCCGGAGCTCGCCCCCGCCGCGAGGAAGCTGCTATTAGCACCGCATTGCAGGGACACGTCTCGCTTCTTGACTTCGTGCTTAGCGCTCTCCGAATTCGCCGCTAGCTCCACGGTCTTTCTCAGCTGCAAGTAGCAACGCTCGCAGTACATAGAGCTTCGCAAGGACCGAAGACCCGGAGGGAAGTATCGCACACGAAAATGTGCCAGGACAGAGACGTGTTCTACATTGTCCCTTCTCGACATCCAGTTTGTGCCTCTGCTGCTTCTGCTGTTAGGAATCGCTCCTTGAAAGACGAGCGAGAGCGTCTTTCTGGGTGCATTGCACTGAGTCGAGTGCTCGCTCGGGACTTTGCACTCGGAGCCAAGGCAAGAGGGCGTGCTTGCCCGCAGAACTGAGAACACGCTGTTGGGCAGAGCTGAAACGGACCGCTGGAGTTCAGCTCTCTCCGGACGGCAGAAGGCGAAGAACGAAGCCGCTTGCGAGCGGCGCAGTGCAGCGAAGAGCTCTCCGAAATCGCCGCTAGCTCCACGGTCTTTCTCAGCTGCAAGTAGCAGCGCTCACAGTACATAGAGCTTCGCAAGGACCGAAGACCCGGAGGGAAGTATCGCACACGAAAATGTGCCAGGACAGAGACGTTCTACACTGAGTAGAGACACAGACAGACAGAGAGTTCTACACTGCCCCTTCTCGTCGGCCATCTTGTGCTCTGCTGCCTCTGCTGTGACGAATACGTCCTTGAAAGTCGAGCGACAGCGGCTCTCCAGGCACTGAAGAGAGTTCCCTAGGGACTTTTCGATGTAAAACTTTTTCCACCTCCAAAAATACATGGGTAAGTCCTAAAAGTTTTGGTTTTCTTAAGAATAGTTTCGCCCAAGTTTTGCTGTTCTAAACACCCATGGTTTCAGTCTTCACTTAACTGCTTGTTTCTGTCTTTTTGGCTAGTGGCAATCTAATTCTAAGGTAACTAGATGTGTTGGAAATCCATAAATTACATCTCAAGTTAGGTGGGATAATTGGCTCGGAAGAAAATGGAATTGAGAATTTGGAAAGAATCCAGAGTGAGCTGATGTCACAATCCGAGATTCCCTTGGGTTCCAAATCCTTTCATTTGTGTTTTTGTGGGCTTTTTTGAAGGCGGTGTACAGTTGAAGCCATGATTTAGCTGCGGTGAGACCTGCTCTGCTGTAAAAGCATTATTTTCTCAGTGAGCATGGACAACAGTTAGAGTGTCGTCTTTTAAGATTCCCTGCACTCCACTTATGGTGGCAAAAGCAGTGCCTTGACTGTAATCATAAAAGTGATTACAGCTTCATTGCTTTGACATCATGTAGGATGCTTCTGATACCGAAATAATGAGAAAAAGGACTAATGTAGATATAGTAGTAGTCATGCTAAGGCTTAGAAAACTGCAGTTCTCAGACAGGCCCTGGGAACCAGCCCTGGGAATGAGCTGGGGACTGTGGAAACAATAATTAAAGATAATTAAAGAATTTAGTGGAGCATATAAGAACATCTAGAAACTTCCAGGATAAGGCTAAAGTATAATAATAAATAAAGGGTTCTGGTGATGGGAAAACATGCAAGGGGGAATTAAAGGGGGGTAGCCTATAGTTTTGAATAGACAAGCATGCAAAATTTATAACTTTTAGGAATGATATCTACAAGATTTATGCATCTGTATTGTCTTGAAGAATGTGTACCTCTGCACGTGGACTACTTTGTAAAAAGGTATAAAAAACTTGACGAGAAAGGGAACTGTGGGACCCTGACTTTGGACGCTAGTCCGCAGGTTCCCCGGGCCCTGAATAAAGCACCGCATAAACTGACACTCTGTTAGTTTGTGTTCTGTTTGGGGCATCGGGCAGCACTTCCTCCATCTGCTGTGGTCAGCATTAAGTAACAGATTTCTCAGTTTCTAGGAAGAGTCTAGCAAACAATCACCTTGCTCCTTCTCTTGCATTTATTCATCACTGCTATGCTGCTATACAGACAGGTAGTCTGTTTATGATTCAACAATTCAATGGGACATCAAGTAAATAACAAAGCAAAACTAACTACCGAAAGCACTATAAGGGCCAGAGATTAGCTTGGATCAAAACAGGTATTCTCCTAGCATTGTTTACAAACGAGTCAGCATGTGAAACAGAAGGCACAATGTAGTTTGTGCCTTGTTTTGGGCATGCCCGGAAGAAGGAAATTCTGATTTCACATACGGGAAAAGAAATGTTGACATTTGAATGAGATTGTTCATACCCCAGTAAAGGTTGCTTTGAAAGGTTGTGGAAGTCCTGTTAGGAAACATGGCTTTACAAGTCCTTTCCACCAGGAGACAACAGCTGCAGAACATCTGGGTGTGCCAGTGTTGAGAGCACCAGCAAAGA